>NC_136430.1:347203499-347803499 GCF_052849685.1 Lactuca virosa | reverse complement strand
CCGCAACAGGAGTGGACGCAATACTCTTTCCCTTCATTCCATTCTCAGCAGTTCTCAGCAAGCTATGAAGCTGACTCAATGTGGTTTCCTCATTTTTCAAATGATAAGTCATGATAAACTGATCATAACAGCTAGACAATAACTGCAACACTATGTTAATAGCCAATTCCTCATCGAAGTTCACATTGAGCTTCAGCAAACGATCCATATATCGTTGTATGCATTGTAAGTGGCTCATGACAGACTCTTCATCTTTCATCTTGCTGGTAATGAAGGATTTTACTATCTCGTATATTTCTTGACGAGCTCGTTGATGGTACTTTTCCATCAAGTCCTTGTTCATCTCACACGGCCAGTAATCCTTATAGAACCTTTGTAGCTCAGGAGTCATAGTAGCCACCATGATGCATGACACTTTGGTAGCATCTTTGCAATGTCTCCTATACTCAACTATTTCTTCAGGAGTAGCTTTTGTTTCATCAATCTCGTTTAGCTCCTTTTCGAGTACATATTCCTTGTCCTAGAAGTGCAAATCCATCTTGATGTTTCACATCCAATCATTATAGTTGCTGCTATCAAAGGTGACTTTTGAGCAGATGCTCCAGAGTGAGAAGTGGTTGGAGGAGTTGTTGTTGGAGGAGGAACCAGAAGCATTGTTGGAAGTTGACATCTGAAAAAGAAGAAAGACAAGATTTGATTAGATAATAAAATCCTTAATATAACACCCAAATGAAATATTAAGGCTAGGATCCAACTAAATAATTCACAATTCAGAAGAGGGATGCCGTAATCTAATTTTAAATTATATAAAGGTAGGTAAATGACGATTTACCAATTTCACCATGAAAAACAAAATTTAAATGAATTAGGTTTTAAATGAAATTCCTAGATCTTTTTAGATTCATTGAACTATTCAATGGCATGTTAAATCTCGATTATGATCTTCTATTTGTGACCGGGATACCGAGGATCACAAACAAGGTGTGAATAACCATGCAAATTAGCTTGGTACTCTCGATGTCATTTATCACCTAATTAATGTGCCAGTTAACCATACACGCTCCATTAATCAATGATAATCTACGAGACACCCATTTGCACCCTTTATTGGTCCATATTAGTGTGCTGGTTAACCACACACGCTCCACTAACGACTTATATAAAATGCAATATGTAATTTCATGGATTAACATCAAATTCATATTTTTCTAAAGTAACTAAGATTGAGAATTTAATAAAAAACATTTAGTTACTTTATTTATTCCATTATACTTATTAATGAGAATTAAGTGTCCTATCAAACCCGTTCAACTAACGACCCTCCACCAATCAAGGTAACGGTGGGTAAGAGTGGATACCCAATGGCGGTCATTTTATAGGCCGATTCCTTAGACTCCCGTTATAGACCGGCTTCGTGAATGAAGCGTACTAGCGGTTCGATTGACTTGTCTTATACATATAGTAAATATTAAACCTTTAATTTTACATATGGTATAAGGTGTATTTTAAACATTTCAAAATACTAGGGTTTTTAAATCTATTAAAATTTAGAAAATTAAAAACAATTTAACTTTAAATTTTAAAATTCAAAAACTTTGATTGAATAATTATCTATTAATTAACCTTTAATTAATTTATTAAACATTTGGGGATTATCCATTAAATTAATCAAAATAGTTTAACCTAATTCCAATCCCCTAAATTACGAAAAACGGGAGGGATATATTAAAATCTTTAATTATCTAGTTAAACAATTATAAAGATAATTACCTAAAATAACAACCCTACCCATAACCCTAATTTTCGAAATTATCATTTTCTTGGGGGAAAGGCAAGGTTTTCAATCCTTGCCTAAAATTCGAAAATCCTAGGGTCAGGAAATCCTACATCTCGAAATTTTGTAGGCCAAAGGAAAGGGTTAAAACCCTTTTGCTAATTTTCGAAAATAAGGGTTATAAACCCTAATTTGCAAAAAACACAAGGCCTAAGGGTTTAATTCCCATAAACCGTAATTGTCAAGTTCAACCAATTGCATCAAATTCAATAGAGGAGCAAGGCTCATTATATAGAGGAGGAAGATACTTCAAAATTTCGACTATTCTTAGGGTTTCAATGGCATGGCCGAAATCAAGAGGAGGAAGGCTCCTTATATAGTTGTTGGTTGCTTAGAACCAAATCTAGGGTTTTTGGAGGAAACCCTAATTTACAGCTTAAGGCCTAAGTAGCTCATGGACTCCCCATCCTAAGGACTTGGACGAAATTTCTAGGGCCTCCCTAGAAGTTTTCGTCCAACCCTTCTAGGGGGTCAAAGAGCCCAAAACCATAACTATTAATTAATTGCTAAATGGCCCCTGTACTTTTAATTAAATTCTTTAATCACAAAATTAATTCCAAATTAATTTCTGGTTAGATATTAAATAAATAACATGATTTCTAATTAATATATTACTTTCATAATATATTAATAAATCATTTTTTATATTAATTTATTATTCCAAATAATAAATTCTTCATCTTTTTCAATAGGTCATCCTGTCTAGTTGCTAGTATGAAGGCAACCCAAAAGAACTGTGCTACTATCAATTCAAGTACATACCAATTATAGTTATGAGCTTAGACACATAAGCCATCAAAAGCATTTAAGAAAGGACCAGAACACCTAAGAAGGGGTTAGAGCAACTAAGAAGGGAATGGAGCATATAAGAATGAAATAGAGCATCAATAATGATCCATGATGCAAGAGTGTGCCATTCTAGAGAAGGTGTGCCACCTATGAACAAGGTGTGCCACTTTAGAAACTAGATGTGTCATCTAGGAGGAGGATGTGTCATCTAGAAGGAGGATGTGACACCTTGTAAAGAAGATGCTCATATATGACACTCATAAAAGATGCTCATGGACGATGCTCATGGATGATGCTCATGGACGATGCCCATAGATAATGCTCATGGATGATGCCTATGCAATGTATCTCAAGGATGAAGGTTTCAGAAGCGGCTGCATGGCGGGTTATGATTGGTATACACCTCTCATGGGCCTATAGATTAATGGGCTTGGCCCATTTAGGTTTTAGGTCTGATCTCTAGTCTATAAATAGGGATTAATGTTTGTCATTTGTCTGAAGTCTTTAATCTTTTGTATCCTTAGTGAATAGGTAGAGTCTCTGCTGGTTGTACTTGTAATTTTTATTTGAGAACTCTGTGAATAATAATACTCCATCCTGCCCGTGGATGTAGCTCACCTTCACTGAACCACGCAAATATTGTGACATTGTATGCTTTTAGGTTCATGTGTTATCCACATTACTTCCTAACAAGGGTCATCAGAGCTTGACAAGTGACATCAGATCGATTATGATTCTTGACAAATGTCGTTTGATTTCCTAACAATCTTCTTTGCTCAGATAACGAACGATAACACCATATCTATTAGCAGTAAGAAAAACAGTGTTTGACATCTTTTAACACGTCAAATATGAATCCAATTTACAGAAATGGACCATGGACTATTGTTAACTTTTGCCACCGATATTTTTTTTCGTAATGCTACAAGTTTATGCCCTAAAAAATCATCATTTATATGTAATTTTATTTAACTTATGGATCCTTTTATGTATAAAAATAAACTTCAAATTTATATAAAATAAAATAAAAAAATTACATCAACGTATAGATGCTCCCACTAGTTAATAATAATTATATAAATTTGATTGGTTTTTCGGTGTACGGTAATAACTCGTTATATAAATCCGATAAAATTTTAGTATAATAATAATAATAATAATAATAATAATAATAATAATAATAATAATAATAATACAATAAAAGATAAGAAATCAATAAAAAAAATAAACATTTAATTGATTAGGATAAAACAAATAAAATTTAACATAAAATTTTAAAAAAGATCGATTTAATAGAATTCTAGTTGATTTAACTATGGAAATTGACTTGTTACGGCAATGGAAAGTGTTCACATTTGGTTAACTTTTTTTTTGTAAACATGTAGGCAACAAACTTATTGGAAATATTCATATATGACAATTATGACCGCTATAACAAGTTACAACTTACGTAACAAAGATAACTACTTGGGAGAGCAATAAACTATTCGTTTTGTTCACATCTAGGAAAAAAATTTTGTTCATATTTGACCATCCAACTTGTTAAAATTGTTCGTTTAATTTCATACCATTGTTTCATAAATTTAAATCTAGTTGAAGCCGGGAACATTCTCCACTCTTGTTACCTCAAACCACTTATGACCTTTGGTAAACTTTCATCAGTTATTACCCCTAATGTATTAATACCAATGCAAAAACTCTTAATATAAATCTTGTAATAAAATACAATCAACCAGTTAGCACATAATAACATATAAATCAATCATCTAAAATATGCTAGTGCAACTTTAAAGTTCTAACTAGGTAAGCATAGAGTCTAGTGGGTCTTTAGTTTTAAAAGAAATATCTTAATGTACTTTAGTATAACTCTACCCTCAAGGTATATTTAGACCCTTGACCCTAAAGGTGTATTTAAGGGAAATACCTTATTGTATATAGTCCATGTTAAAATTTCACATTTTTGATGTCAACAAGTTAGGCGATTTTGACAAGAAGATTAAAAATAAACTCGAATCACTTTTCTAATATAATTCGGCTGCATAAAAGAAAATAAATGTACAATCATTTTCTTTGTGTGAGAAGCTCTCAACCTCCCAAAAGTTTTCTGGTGTGGACTGCAGTCGAATCCAACTACCAACCTTAACTACCAATCAAAATTTCTAAAATAATGGTATTATGTTAACAATTTTAACAAGCTGGATGGTTGAATGTGAACAAAAAAGGAAATTCCCTAGATGTGAACAAAACCAATAGTTCATTACCCTCCTGGATAATTATCTTTGTTACGTATACGCCACGTAAGTTATAATTTGCTACAGTCAGTCATATGTAAACCATTGTAATAAATTTGTTGCCTACATGTATACAAAAAAGAATTTATCGAAATATGAACAAAATGAAAAGATAATTAACCAAACAAATCAATTTTCCATTTAATTGTCACTTAAGGGATAATGAATTAAAAGGGTAACATATTTTCGGTTTGTACACATTTAGTCACTGAGTGTTTTTTTTTTGTCTGTATTTTTCCATTGAACTTGTTGAATTTTTTTTGAATCCAAATATGAATTTTATAATACATAAGAACAATTTTTACAAAGATGCAGCGGGTAAACGAGCAACAAGCTGTGTCGCAACCTCTTTTTGGATGCCAAAACTAATTCTTTTAAAAACAACATCTATAGATCTTGGAGTCATAACATTACTATGCATGACCCGTTGGACTCTATTGAGTAGCTCCACAGCTTCTAGCGCAAGGAAACCGAAAGTATCAAATACAAAGGGTATAAACGTGTGTTGATTTTCCATGTACGCTTTCTCATGTTTTGCCACTTTGCTTAATGCAGATTTTAAAGCAGCTTCCCCTACTATCACAAGTTTAGCCAGTTTACGACATATTTGGTAGATCCGCGCGATACTCCGGTCATCTTCTCCGGAGAAACTTTGGCTAATATGAGTTTTCCGGCGATTTCAAACCCACATTGAATTCCTTAATCGGATTTACAAATGTTGCTGTAAAATCCGGGATTTATAAGGTACTAATCTTTTATTTGTATAAGGTTATTAGCTTTATAAGGTTTGGGCTTGGACCTTCGGGCCCTTGTGTTTGGGCTTAGGAAACACGTACCCGAGGCGTACCTTGCCATGTACGCTCAGCGTACTCAAGGAATTGGAACGCAGAAGCCATGCACGTACGCCCAACATACCAAAGGGTATGCGCAGCATACGCACGCTGGTCCTAAACCCTAAAACTTAGGGTTTGATCCCTATTTAAAGGACCTTATGTCCTTTAACCAGCCTCCCTATCACCCTAAGGAAGCCACCTCGAAAACCCTAACCCATATTTGTGTGTTCTTGTGATTTGGAATCCATTTGAGAGTATCTTGGTGTGGTTTTGGTGTTTTGGAAGAGAAAGGAGGTTGAAGAAGGAGCAAGGTTTCAAAAGGAGATTGTAGATCCAGGAGATTAGCACCATTTCTGACTCATTTGAAGTATCAAGCCTCAAACTTGATCATTACATGTTTAGATTTGATGTTGGGGAGTTTTATGCCACTTTTGGACTCCATTGTTGAGGCTTCTTGCATCTTGATGATTTCAGACCATAAGAGCTGTCCTTTTGGGCTCTTAGAGGCACTAAGAGTCATAAAAATTGGACCTTGATGGTTAAGCCACAACCATGCAAGTGTTTGATGGTCATAAAGCATGTTAAAGGACCAAAATCATGTTTTGACCCCCAACCATGCATGCAAGCACATAAAGTTTGTGACTTTATGGATTAGGAGGTCTTAAAGGACCTGGATCTACATTTTGGACTTGAAGACTTAATGGATTAAGTCAAAAATAAGGTCCCAAGAAAGCTCGCCAGTACGCTAAGTGTACACCCTATTGCGCTGCACGTACTGGGTCAACTTTCCCTTTGCGGTCAAGGCCAGCGTACGCTGGGTGTACGTGCCAGGTACGTCGCGCGTACGCATGCAGAGTGGGTACCTTGGGCTTTTTGGGCCTTAGAGGGTTGGGCCTCGACTATTGGGCCCCATGGCCCACTGTGAAGGATAGTTCTGGGCCTGGGAATTTGGAATAGAAGTATTGGGCCTTTTGGGCCATATTGGGCAACTCGAGATTATTCATTTTGGGCTAAGGATTTATTGGACTTATGAAAAGGCCCATTTGACGAGTTGGGCCCAATTTAGAAAATTAGGCCATTAGTGGGCCTTAGGGAGCCTTTGATGGGCCATGGGTGCACTGGGTATAATAAGTTAGAATTGGGCCTTAGGAATGGTTCAGGTTAGGCCAAGGGGGTAAAATGGTCATTTTACCCTAAGTAGTGTTATAGATTCTGATTGAGTGTTATTATGATTATGTGTCACACCCCAGCCGTCTGCGGAAACACCGGGTGGTGTAACATCATTCTTCGTATCACAGTTATATAACATACATTGAACAGTACTAAAGAGTTTTATTAAATACATACCTTTATTGATGATTGAAAGTTACATTATTGTTTTCCTAGTACTTATTACATAATATCCGACTATGACATACTTCTTAATGAACATAAAGGATAATAGTAAAACTTCTCCTGTTCGAATACATACCATCTTTTCAAGTTCCTAAAAACACATGCATTTTAAAATACGTCAACATAAAGTTGGTGAGTTCACAGGTTTTGACTCCATATAAAAATAATACTTTTTCTGAGTTCAAAAGTTTAGTTTTGAAAGTATCATTTTGACTCTCAAACATTTAGTATATATATCCTAGGTATAATGGTTTACTTACCAAATAAGTATATACCTATAAGTCTTATATATTATAAATATAAATGTTTGTAATTCCATACAAACTAAGTCGCTACGTATAAATCTTATTTCAATTCTATACGAGTAAAACCGCTACGTATAAATCTATTTCAATTCTATACGAGTAAGTAGAATAGGTATAGTGGTCTACTTAATATACAAGTAATATACCTACCCGATTTTTATACTTAGAGTATAAGTCCTTAGGAAACTTATACTTAACATTTATACTTGTATATCGACAAAGTATAATGCTTCTAAAATTTGCTACCATGAGCCTGTAACCGCTGCTTTGACATAATACCTCTGAAAAAACCCACTCATGATTTCCATGAGGACAACCCACTCATGATTTCCATGAGGACAACCCACTCATTATTTCCATGAGGACAACCCACTAATGATTTCCATGAGGACAACCCACTCATGATTTCCATGAGGAACACTGCACGCTTCATCGACGTTGGAACAAATAACAAATAAAAGGATAGTTCGTCACTCGCTTAAATTTGATTGTAGGTAGCAACCACGAGTGGGGTTGTCAACCCGTATACTAATTATACACGACTTCCTCGCTCACACGGGATTAACGGTTACAGTTCAGAGGATTTCTGCTAAGATCCCCAATCTTAGTTGATGAATACAATTACTTATGTAGACTTCAACGGCTTCCTATAGCTCTAACAACAAAAGCATTTTCGTGTCTAAAACCCTAAGTTATTAGACTTTGCTTTTAAACATTAATCCTAAGTTCATATTACTTTAGGCAGTATAACAACTATAACTTGAGGAAAAACTAGGTTTTATCATAAAACCAACAATAACATATATTATACCAAGTTTTATCTTGTCATAAAACTAACAATAACAACATATAGCATACCAAGTTTTATCTTGACATAAAACCAATAATAGCAACATACTTTATAAATTAACATATAGAACTTCCGAATATAACTTCGGAACTATATCGCACACAACATATATATAGAATCATAAGTATAACTCAAGATCTACATTAGTATAATAACATGCTAACAAGTTGATAATAGTTGTATATATTCAAAATATTATATTTAAACAACTATATCCCGGTTAATATAACTATCTACGTTGATACTAATATACTATCATATAGACATAATATTAACGTGTAAACAATATTTAGCATGCATTTCCCCCCGAAAATATTAAAAAGTGGGGCCGTGAAACTCACCCTAGTAGTGTGATCTATAGAATCTAAATGGTCAGAGGCTCGTCGTAGTCAGGCTCGGGAAGGGAAACGGCCTTCGGAAATGAGAGAGAATGAAAGGAAAAGGTGTAATGAGAGAATGAGCTTTGATCGCTATTTATAGGCTGATTTTGGCCCATTCACGTCGTGAACATGATAGGTTCACGTCGTGAGTTATGGCAAGAGTCATCCCGTAGCCTTAACGCGTGTTTTCTAGCTCCGATTCGTGTCCTGCAGCGTCCTCACGTCGTGAGAAAACCTTGCTCACGTCGTGAGCTTTTGGGTTATCGTTCCGTAGACTTCTAGCTTTAAAATGTGGCGGTTTGACTCCTCACGTCGTGAGTTTTTATACTCACGTCGTGAGTCCAGTCAGATTAGGGTTTCTGACAGTTGTATCTTCGGAAGGTCGTAACTTTTGCATACGAACTCCGTTTTTGACGTTCTTTATATCCACGCGTAGGTATTTACGAGTACTACAACTCTCTTTTAGACTCTAATAGCTAACTTTAAGTCTATTTTAAATTCCTCTTATTATAGAGATTTATAGTGTTCGGTTTATCATAACTTCTTCATGCGAACTCAGATTTAGACGTTCTCTATATTTTTGGAATCGTATGGACGTATACTTTGAGTTATATCATAAAGAAAGTTCATATTTGTTTTAGAATTTATCATGAACTACATAGTAAGTTTATCACCTTACTAGTTTACAAAATCACATTACATGATTGGCATAATCACATGTGATTGTTATTGACCTATTTTGACTGGTGTTACATTATGATAGTCAGGAGTCATTGGAGCAGCTGTTAGCGATTACTTCCCATGAGATTCGACACTCAACTTTACGAGGTGAGTTACCTTCCAGTAGCGGTGGGTCTACCGCCACAATGTCGGCCCACTAGTAGGAGTTGTTTGATTAGATGATTATCATTGTGATAATTATCTAGGTTTGCTACTACTTGATATGTTTTATGTGTTAGCATGATATGTTGTTATGTGATAGTAGTAGTAGGGGGAATAGTCCCCGTGACACGGTCGTAAGGACCTGAGGGTAGGTCAGGCACCCCATAATTGCCTGACAGGGTAGGTCAAGCACCCCAGAACTGCTTGACATGGGTAGGTCGGGCACCCCAGAAATGCATGGCAGAGTAGGTCGGTCACCCCAGAATTGCCGGATAGTATGTATGTTGTATGGTATGTGGTATGATGCGGGAACTCACTAAGCTTCGTGCTTACAGTTTTAGTTTTGTTTCAGGTACCTCTTCAGCGAAGGGGAAGGAGCCGGCACGGTAGCAGCGCATCGCACACATATGATTTCTGCATTTTGAGATCCATGGGATTGTACTCTGACATTATTACTATTTTGATGATATAGTTTGAGACACGTGACTATGTTTTATAAAATGATATGAATCAATTATGTTTTTCAGTAAATGGTTTTACAAGTCACTTATTAAAAACAAAATTTTTGGTCTTGAAAATTGGGATGTTACAAGTTGGTATCAGAGCCTTGGTTTGAGGGATTCGGACACACCTTCGGGGGGTGTCTGGACTTAAATCGAGGGTATGAAAGATTTTTACAAGAAAATAGTTTTCTAAAAATTTAATATAAGGAGTTTTGAGAAAGAACAAGGTGTGTGATGCGTGCAACCGGCTGAGCTCAAGTAAGTTTTCCCCAAGATACCCATACATGTTCTGTTATGATGTGATATGATTATGAGAACTGCATGCTAGATTAGAGCTAAGGATCTAGGAATGATGCCTTATATGCCTGTTGACCTTCTATGAGAACTGCATGCTAGATTAGGGCTAAGGATCTAGGAAGATGCCTTATGTCCTTGCTATATGTGCTTATTGCATTATATGCTAGAACTGATTAATCAGTAATATGATGGCCTGAATAGGATATGCTTGGTATGGTTACTCAATGCTCGAATGCTACTTGCTTTGTGCTTTTAGAAGTTACATATTGCGAGGACTAAATAATTTCAGAAGGTTAGGTCTAGCCCTATTGCGCAACTCTTGTTTGAGTCCAACCGTTGTAGGGTAGGACCTCTCATTCGAAAAATTATCTGGTCTTAGCAATATGTAATGGTATTCGCAAGCTAGTTAGGTAAAGGTGGCAGGAATTCCTTATGCAGCTGATGGCGGAGAGTAGGCCGGAGAGTTACCCTAGGGTAAGCCTAGGATGAGATTAGTGCAGAGAGCAGTAGTAGTAGAAGGGACTTGGTGAAGTCAAGGCAATCCTTGAGAAAATTACGGATAGATGTGGAAGGTAGTATGGGCCCGTACTACTGAAAGCAGAGGATCCGTACTCGAGTCAAGGAGGGCTGAGAAAGAACCAGGAAACTTGTAGTATGTGAGACCTCTCGAGGTTATGTATGACCCTGACGATTATGTGTTTTGTTTCAGAATGGTGATGATTATGCGACACGGAGGAGGAGGTTCGGGGTCAGGATCAGGTTCAGGATCAGGTTCGGGATCAGGTGCCGAGCTAGGTGATGAGGGACTACGTGAGTTCATTGCTTCTGAGATCACTATAGGCATCCTTGAGCCGACCCCGGTGATTTTCGGGTCGATCAAGGAAGGGATTATCGAGCAGATGGAGGATCGCCTCAGGGCGTTTAGGAGTGACTAGGCGTCTAGCCTGTCGGGGGAGCGCACACTGTCCTTTAAGGACTTCAGGGTATGTGGTGCGCTAGATTTCAACGGGGTGAAGGACCCCATTGTTGCCAGGAGGTGGATTGCAGACATGGAGTCTGCTCAGTTGACTAGCTTCTGCCCTGAGGGGTTGAAGGTTCGGTATGCTGTTGGATGTTTGAGGGACAGGGCTAGAGATTGGTGGGAGTAAGTTGGTGATACTTTGGGAGCCTCAACCATTGAGGCTACGACCTGGTCTGACTTTGTGATCAGGTTTAGGGCTGAGTTTGCGTCGGCTGTGGAGCTTCAGCAGCTGGCCAGGGACTTTCTTGACATGAGACAGACTACTGAGACGGTGGCGGAGATTACCGCCATGTTTTGGGAGAGGGCCTTATTGGTGCCTCAGTATGCAGGAGATGAGGACATGCAGAAGACCTGCTATCATGATATGTTGAGAGCTTATATCCGGGAGCATGTCAGCTAGTCAGCATGCCCGACCCTGGATTCCATGATTGCCAGGGCGAGGGAGAGGGAGGTTGATTTGGAGCACCTCAGGAAGAGGAAGGCAGAGACGGAGCAGGCTACTGGGGTTTTGGGGAAGAAACCCAAGGGATCCGACACTAGGTCGAAGGGCCAGCAGGGCTAGAGCCGATGCAGGAAATGTGGCAGGCCACATGAGGGAGCTTGTATATTAGGATCATCGGGCTGCTACAACTATGGCAAGACGGGGCACTTCAGCAGGGATTGTACTGCCCCTACCCCCACATTCCAGACACCAGACCTGATTTGCTTCCATTACAATCAGAAGGGCCACAAAAGGCCGATTGCCCGAGATTGACAGCAACAGCAGCACCAGTGGCGGCACCAGCTCCAGCGACCCTGTGGATCACTGATGGCCGGCAGGGCAAGTCAGAGGCTCCATTGGTGAGGAGCCGAGCCTTCCAGTTGACTACCAAGGAGGCACGCGCCGCACCCGATGTGGTGACGGGTATGATTTCTTCTCCCTAGCCTTTATTATATGTTGTTTATGATATTTATGTGCCATGTTATGTGTTGTGTTTAGGATCGTTCCATGTGAACGGTATTCCAGTTCAGGTGTTGTTCGATTCGGGCGCTACCCGATCATTTGTTTCTCTCACACTTAGCAAGAGCTTTTCCGAGTCTTCGGGCATGTTGGATTGCCCTTTATAGGTCGAGATTGCTGACGACCGATCAGTACGAGCATCAGAGGTTCCGTACTCGCTATGGACACTACGAGTTCGTGATGATGCCCTTCGGCCTCACCAATGCTCCTGCCGTGTTCATGGACCTCATGAACCGCATATGCAGACCGATGCTGGATCGGTCTATGATAGTTTTGATTGATGACATGTTGGTTTACTCCAAGACGCAGGAGCAGCACGAGGAGCACTTGCGAGAGGTGTTGGATACCTTGAGGAGGGAGAACTTGCACACCAAGTTCTCCAAGTGTGAGTTTTGGTTGCGCGAGGTGTAGTTTCTTGGGCAGTTTGTCAACCAGAACGACATTTTGGTTGACCCGGACAAGGTGGAGGTCGTGATGAGATGGGAGGTTCTGAAGTCTCCATCTGAGATTCGGAGTTTCTTGGGATTGGCAGGCTATTACCGGAGATTCATTCAGGACTTCTCCAAGATAGCCGTACCCTTGACCCGGTTGACGAAGAAGGTTGTGGTCTTTCGTTGGGGGCCTGAGCAGCATGCAGGGTTTGAGACATTGAGACAGAGACTATCCGAGGCGTCGATCCTCGCCCTACCAAAGGGCGTGAAGGATTTTGTAGTATACTGCGATGCATCCATTTCGGGTTTGGGCACAGTATTGATGTAGAGAGGGCATGTCATCGCATACGCCTCGAGGCAGCTGAAGCCTCAAGAGGCGAACTACCCGACAAATGATTTGGAGTTGGGGGCGGTCATCTTCGCCCTCAAGATTTGGCAACATTACCTCTATGGGGTCCGTTGTACCATTTACACGGATCACAAGAGTCTGAGGTACCTCATGGATCAGCCGAATTTGAACATGAGGCAACGTCGGTGGCTAGATGTGGTGAAGGATTACGACTGTGAGATCCTCTACCACCTGGGGAAGGACAATGTTGTGGCCAATTCTCTTAGCCACAAGGCAGCCCCGATCAGAAACATTTGCTTGTGGATGACAGTAGTGACTCCACTGTTGGAGCAGATCCGAGAGGCCCAACAGGAGGCTATGAAGGAGGAACATCGGAAGAGCGAGCGTATTGTGGGTCAAGTTTCCTCCTTCGACTATGATAGCCGAGGGTTGTTGACACTACACCGCAGGGTGTGGGTTCCATATCATGGAGGTGTGTGCCAGGTTTTGATGGAGGAGGCGCACAAATCCCTATTTTTCATTCATCCCGGGGCGACGAAGATGTATAGAGATCTTCGTCCTGATTACTGATGGCCCTGCATGAAGCGGGATGTAGTCTGGTACGTCGAGAGATGCCTGACCTACAGGAAGGTCAAGGCCGAGCACCAGAGGCCTCACGGCAAGACGCAGCCATTGGATATCCGTATGTGGAAATGGGAAGATATTACTATGGATTTCATTACAAAGCTTCCCAGGACCGCACGAGGGGTGGATTCGATTTGGGTCATCGTGGATTGGTTGACCAAGAGTGCTAATTTCATACCGATCTAGGAGAGCATCTCAGCCAAGAAGTTGGCCGATATCTACTTCCGAGAGGTAGTATCTCGACATGGAGTGCCAGTCTCCGTGATTTCTGACAGAGATGTGCGGTTCACTTCCAGATTCTTAAAGAAATTCCATGACGAGTTGGGTACTCGTCTGCACTTTAGCACCGCTCTTCACCCACAGACGGATGGTCAGAGCGAGCGGACCATCCAAACTTTGGAGGATATGTTGCGGGCATGCGTTTTAGACTTTGGTGATAGCTGGGATACCTACCTTCCCTTGGCAGAGTTTTCCTACAATAATAGCTACCACACGAGTATCGATCTTCCTCCCTTCGAGATGTTGTACGGGAGGAAGTGCAGGACCCCGATATGTTGGGGTTAGGTCGGGCAGAGGGTCATGGGGAGTACCGAAGTGGTACTCAAGACGACAGAGAGGATCCATCAGGTCCGGAGCAGGCTTCAAACTACTCAGAGTCGGCAGAAAGGTTATGCCGACAAGCGTCGTTCGGACCTGGAATTCAAGGTTGGGGATATGGTTCTCTTGAAGGTGTCACCTTGGAAAGGTGTCATCCGGTTCAAAACGCGGGGCAAGTTAGGCCCTAGGTACATCGGTACTTTCAGGGTTGCAGCCGGGGTGGGCAAGGTGACATATAGGATGGATCTGCCAGCTGAGCTTAGCCAGATTCATAGTACCTTCCACATCTCCCAGCTGTGGAAATTCTTGGTAGACGACTCTGTAGTGGTGCCTCTCGAGGATATTCAGGTGGATGACAGCCTGAACTATATCGAGCGACCGATAACCATTCTAGATAGGAAGACAAAGGTGCTGAGGAACAAGGAAGTAGAGTTAGTGAAGGTGCAGTGGCAGCACCGCAAGAATGGACATGGGATTCGGTAGATGGGATGAGGGAGCACTACCCCAAGTTATTTTCAGCAGCAGCAACGGACTTCGAGGACAAATTCTAATTCAAGTGGGGGAGATTTGTAACATCCGAGATTTATAAGGTACTAATATTTTATTTGTATAAGGTTATTAGTTTTATAAGGTTTAGGCTTGGACCTTCGGGCCCTTGTGTTTGGGCTGAGGGAGCACGTACGCCCAGCGTACCAAAGGGTACGCGCAGCGTACGCGCGCTGGTCCTAAACCCTAAAATTTAGGGTTTGATCTGTATTTAAAGGACCTTATGTCCTTCGACCAGCCTCCCTATCACCCTTAAGCAGCCACCTCGAAAACCCTACCCCATATTTGTGTGTTCTTGTGATTTGGAAGCCATTTGAGAGTATCTTGGTGTGGTTTTGGTGTTTTGGAAGAGAAAGGAGCTTGAAGAAGGAGCAAGGTTTCAAAAGGAGCTTGTAGATCCAGGAGATTAGCACCATTTCTGACTCATTTGAGGTATCAAGCTTCAAACTTGATCATTCCATGTTCAGATTTGATGTTGGGGTGTTTTATGCCACATTTGGACTCCATTGTTGTGGCTTCTTTCATCCTGATGATTTCATACCATAAGAGTTGTCCTTTTGGGCTCTTAGAGGCACTAAGAGTCATAAAAAATGGACCTTGATGGTTAAGCCACAACCATGCACGTGTTTGATGGTCATAAAGCTTGTTAAAGGACCAAAATCATGTTTTGACCCCCAACCATGCATGCAAGCACATAAAGTTTGTGACTTTATGGATTAGGAGGTCTTAAAGGACCTGGATCTACATTTTGGATGTGAAGACTTAATGGATTAAGTCACAAATGAGGTCCCAAGAAAGTTGGCCAGTACGCTATGCGTACACCCTGGTACGCTGCGTGTACTGGGTCAACTTCCCGTTTGCAGTCAAGGCCAGCATACGCTGGGCGTACGTGCCAGGTACATCGCGTGTACGCATGCATAGTGGCTACCTTGGGATTTTTGGGCCTTAGAGGGTTGGGCCTAGACTATTGGGCCCTTAGCCCATTGTGGAGGATAGTTTTGGGCCTGGGAATTTGGAATTAGAAGTATTGGGCCTTTTGGGCCATATTGGGCCACTCGAGATTATTCATTTTGGGCTAAGGATTTATTGGACTTGTGAAAAGGCCCATTTGAAGAGTTGGGCCCAATTTAGAAAATTGGGCCATTAGTGGGCCTTAGGGAACCTTTGATGGGCCATGGGTGCACTCGGTATAATAAGTTAGAATTGGGCCTTAGGAATGGTTCAGGTTAGGCCAAGGGGGTAAAATGGTCATTTTACCCTAAGTAGTGTTATAGATTCTGATTGAGTGTTATTATGATTATGATAGCCGGGAGTCATCGGAGCAGCTGTTAGAGATTACTTCCCTTGAGATTCGACACTCAGCTTTACGAGGTGAGTTACCTTCCAGTAGTGGTGGGTCTACGGCCACAATGTCGGCCCACTAGTAGGAGTTGTTTGATTAGATGATTATCTTTGTGATAATTATCTAGGTTTGCTACTACTTGATATGTTTTATGTGCTAACATGATATGTTGTTATGTGATAGTAGTAGTAGGGGGAATAGTCCCCGTGACATGGTCGTAAGGACCTGAGGGTAGGTCGGGCACCCCAGAATTGCCTGACAGGGTAGGTCAAGAGGCACCCCAGAATTGCCTGACAGGGTAGGTCAAGCAACCCATTACTACTTGACATGGGTAGGTCGGGCACCCCAGAAATGTCTGTCAGGGTAGGTCTGGTACCCCAGAATTGCCCGACAGTATGTATGTTGTATGGTACGTGGTATGATGGGGGAAATCACTATGCTTCGTGCTTACAGTTTTCAGTTTTGTTTCAGGTACCTCTTCAGCGAAGGGGAAGGAGCCGGCACGGTAGCAGCGCATCGCACACATATGATTTCTGCATTTTGAGATCCATGGGATTGTACTCTGACATTATTACTATTTTGATGATATAGTTTGAGACACGTGACTATGTTTTATGAAATGATATGAATCAATGATGTTTTTCAGTAAATGGTTTTACAAGTCACTTAATTAAAAACAAAATTTTTGGTCTTGAAAATTGGGATGTTACAGTTGCTCTTGAATACTATTGAGATATTGATTTAATATTGAATTACACACATTACAAGGAAAATAAGTGGCCAATATAAAGCCTTTACAGGAGCATTTACAGTAGTAATGTTAGCTGTCAATTGCACCTAGAATAACTATACATGGTCAACTTGACTAGCTAAATATGGTAAATATTGTAATGGAGATGAGTGTGGGAATATTTACGTGATATCCTTGATACACCCCCACAAGATGGAGGCTCCATTGGAGACACCAACCTTGGATCGAAATTTGAGAAATAGTGGATGAGTGAGCGGCTTGGTGAGAGCATCGACTGATTGATCCTTGGAGTTGATATGATAGACTTTTAGCAGCCCGACAACAACCTTTTCCCGAACAAAGTGGTAATCTAGTGCGACATGCTTCATTCTAGAGTGATAGACTGGATTGGAACACAAATACGTGGCACCGGTGTTATCGCAATATAGGCTCGGTAGTGTGGAATTTGTGATATGAAGTTCTTGTAACAATTGTTCAACCCAAGTTACTTCCGCTGCAGTATTAGCCAAAGCCTTATATTCAGCTTCCGTTGAGGAACGAGAGACAGTTTTTTGGCATGTGGATTTCCAAGAGACTATGTTGGATCCCAGGTAGATGATATATGCTGAGGTGGACCGGCCCCCATCATTGATACCACCCCAGTCGGAATCTTCAAAGGTAGTGATGTGGACCGGTGATCCACGCTTTAAGAACAACCTGTAGTGAATGGTACCTTTTAAGTATCGCATGACCCGTTTAAGAGCTTGCATGTGCTTTGTGGAGGGAGCATGCATGTATTGTGATAATTTGTTGACCGCGAAGCAAACATCTGGGCGAGTGAATGCTAAGTACTGTAGAGATCCAATAATTTTCCGGTAAGTGATTGGATCGATTTTGGATGAGCCATCTTCTAAAATGAGAGATTCAGTTGAGCTTAAGGGAGTGACAACATCTTTTGTTCCATCCATATGGAAGGTGGTGAGAAGATCACTGATGTGGCGATGTTGGGATGAGAACATGCCTTGAGGTGTGGAAATGACTTCTATGCCCAAAAAATGGTGAACATTGCCAAGGTCTTTGATGTAGAATCTTTTCGACAAAAGATCCACAAAGTTCTTCAAGAAGCTTGTACAATTTCCTGTTAAGACAATATCATCCATATATACTAAAAAATACATAATCAAGCCGTTATGACTATATATAAAAAGGGAGGCATCCGATTGAGATCTCTTGAACCCGTAACTTAAGAGGAAGGTTTGGAGTTCCATGTACCACGCTCGTGGAGCTTGTTTGAGATCGTAGAGGGACTTTCGGAGTTTGTGTAAGTCCCTAATTTGCTTGTGTATCAATCAGATCCGTTTGATGGTGCGGAATCCCAATCAAACGGATGATGTCAGATCAAATAGAAGAGAAGGAGAAGAAGAAGATGATGAATCTTGTATGTATTGATATGATTGAAGATCCGAATACAAGATTCACACACACTAACACACACTCTCTTTTCTCTCTCTTTCTCTCTCTAGAACACCTTGAGTTTCACACACTTAAGCTCTTCTAGTGTTCATCACTCTACTCCTCACCCCTTACACCTATATTTATACATAAGAAACATGGGCTTGGTGAACATGGGCCGTAAATGGGTTTACGGCCGTAAACCTGTTTACGGCCGTAAACACAACCGTAAACACATATACGACCGTAAACACCAAGCTGTTTACGGTCCAAGACACAAAAATACATTTTCCTAGAAAAGCAAAGTATAAACCATATTTTTGATCCAACAATCTCCCCCTTGGTTTATAGCTTTCTTTTCTTTTCTTAAATGACCCAACAAGCTCCCCCTAAAAAGTAGCTGGCTTTCTTGATAATCTTCATTGGGAGCTTTGGCTTCAGCTTTAATCTTCGAATTCTTCACAACTTCAAGATGAACATGATGAATCTTCAATAATTGACTTCATCTTGAGCAGTTGGGTATTTCTTCAGAATTTGGCATTGAACGCACATTTGGTGAGGAGGCTTGACGTACTGATTCTTGAAAGATAGCGCTTTCAGTTTGAGAATCTTCAGAGAGAACATCAGAGAGAACAAATCTTCTAGATCACTTCAGCAGGTTCATAGATAGCAGCAGACTGATTGAGGAGGCTTCAATGCAATCCGTCACCTAATCTTCAAGTACAGCTTCACCTTGCTTCTGGGGTTAAAAGATTGAATGTCGAAAGAATAATCTTCATTTCTTGCTCCTTCGAATGAGAATTCTTCGATGATCACGGATGAAGCCTTGGCTCAGAAATCTTCGACACAAACTTCCATGAGTTTCATCTTCACCTGAATTCACTTTTCAAGACAAAACAAAACTAAAAGAAAATTTAGCACACAATATTTTTGGGTTTTTTTATATTTTCTGAAAAAAAATAAAACAGAAACAAAAATATTTTTGGATTTTTGATTTTCTTAAACAAGAAATAAAACAGAATATAACACTATTTTTGATTTTGAATTTTTCTGATTTTTGTTTTTTTTTAATTTTTTTTTTAATTTTTTTTAGTTCTCCCCCTTATATTTAAATTTGAAGAAAACTATGAACAAATTTAACAAAAATAAAAATGATATCTAACTTTAAGAGTGATTTAGGATCAAAGTTTTTAGACAGCCTTTATCCGTTTATCAGTACCTCTCCCTTCATGAATAGATCTGGTCAATCGCCGATATTGTGGCTCACTTAAACACGAGAGATTGTGACAAAATTAGGACATACTACAAGTGACAAGACAATGTGATCCTAAGTTCCTAGATAATATTCCTTAAGGACCATTCAGCTGACGACGACCAAAGATATTGTTGTCCACCTAAATTGAGCAGCGAGATCTACAGACAATCTGTAAGTGTTCAGTTTTAGTTGTATCAGAACATGTTTCCCGCTTCCTGATATGCTCCAGTAATCAAGGACTTCCAGAATACTCCTTACATCGGGTGAGCAGACAATTATTAAGAGAGAAGATAGATTTAGAATGCATATGCTATACACCAAGGTCGGATCTCTTCCAATCTCGCAGAGGGTGAAACATATGACTAACTGAATTTTTAGAGGGATTGAGAAGTAGAATGGTGCATATACTGTGTACCAGGTCAGATTATGAGTCACGTAAAGGAGACAGTATATGTCTAACAGATAGAAAGAATTGCACAGATAGAGGATGCAGAGAAATAGAATTGCATATGTTACAGTCCAGGTCGAATCTTTCGATCACGCAGAGGAGGCAACATATGACTAACAGATAGAAAGAAAGAATATAACCTTCTACAGACCTAATTTATCGGAATTCACCAGTCGCCCCATCAATACCAGAATTAAGGACAGAATTCGCACATCGAGGAAGAGTTAAACCACAGTTCTAGATACAGATTACTTTAATGTGACCGGTGGATTATCATGTATATCTCCCTGCTCAACCTATCCAAGCGTCGTATTGTCAGGCTAAACGGATTTAACTAGGTCAAAATTTGTCAAGTCTATGAATTCCTTAAGTTCATTAATGCCTAGTCAAGTCCATTTTAATCTCTCGTGCCTACCAGCGCATCGAACACAGAGCCTAGACCATTCAGATTCAGTCCCTTACACAGATTCAAATTGCCTGTTATTATATGATTATATCACTTCCCAAAACATCTCCCTCAAGCACATTTCATTAACACCATATATTTTTTTTATAACTTTTCTAATTTTTGTTTTGTTGTTATTTCTCCCCCTAAATTTGTGCATAGGAGAGAAACGAAAGTAAATGCGCAAATTTAAACTATCCTAAAACAAAAAAAATAGTCTTTAAAGCGAATCAGCTTAAGAAAAACTCAGGAGTATAGAGAAAAAAACTCAAACCGTAAGTCACCGATTGAATTTGCAGCCAGAAGGTCTGAGAATAGCACGCATAATCTCAGAACAGATCCGAAAATTCTTCATGTCATTAAGCACTAACCCCGTTTGTGATCTCTTCCTTTCTTCCTTTCCCACAAAGGACACATACTCTCAAACAAAGATCTGAATGTTGTACAGTTGAGAGATGTCCCCTATCATGTGCCTGGAGCAGCCACTACCAACAAACCGAAGTCTGATGATATGCCTCCATAGCTGCTCCGACACAAAGCGGGATTACTTGGTCTTTGGAACCCAGTCCATTTTGAAACTGGGTTGACCTTTTTCATCCTTGCACGGTACTCTCTCCCATGACATATCCTGTTTATCACAAACAGAAGATGAAGAAATATTAGAATCGTTAGAAGATTTGGGAGAGTGAGCCTTTGGAACCCATTTGTAGTTGGGTTTAACCCATTTCTTTTTCGATCCGAGTGGCTCAGTACTTGCTTTTGATCTTGATGTCGGCCGTTGAGATGACTTTGACCTAACCGGTCTTTGTTTCATTGGAGCATCTCTTGGATTGGGCTTCTTGGCCGGCAGTTCCTTCTTGACTTTGGGATTTTGATTCTTGTCCTTTGGAGTTTGATTCTTGCTCTTCTGCGCATTCCAGTCATCATTGTCTGAACGTGACCTTGAGGGGTTTCTTTTGGAATATCTCCCTCTTGGCGTGTTTTGCCATCCTTGTGCGTAGTAGGGAACGTATGCGCGATTTGGACAGTTTCGGGCAATGCGACCAGGTGTTCCACAATGAAAACAAGTCTTTTTCTTCACTGGGAAATTGTTTCTTCCTGCCCCTGGTGGCGTATCTTTGCCTTGTTTCTTATTGTTCCCACAAGCACAATTGCATGAGGCACTCTGTTTCACTGGAATTGGTGGTCTGTATTTCTCAACAGCAGGTTGATCAGAAGCAGTTGAGTTCGAAGCAACAGATTCAGAGCTCAAGGAGATGTTGGTTTGTTCAGTGGTGTTCTCCTTGTTCTCATCTTCTGCTACTTTACCTGTATATGAAGTAGATGTGCTAGAAACAGGAACATCAGTATTTTCAAACAAATAATCAAATATGTCAAAAAAATTTAACTCAACATGATCCAATGCAAAAGCATCAAAGGCATCACAAGATGTATCATCAACTTTAATATCAGAAACAGAAGGTTGTTCATTGGAAACGGAAACATCAGGTTCAGGCTCAGTTTTGTTATCAGAAACAGATCCTTCAACTTTGTGCTTTGACTGATCTAAGGATTGATCTGCAGGGGAAGTAGAAATGTTAGTACTTTCAACATTAATAAATCTGTCTGAAACGAAACAAGACGGCTTTCCATAAACCATAAATGGTTCGTTGGCAATCTCATCCTTGGATAGGGGTTGATACTGATATGTATGATTATAAGGAGGAGGTACACTATCATATCCTAAGCCCTTTTGTTGGTTTCGTTTTAACTGCATGCAGTGATCAATCATGTTGGCAACTACCTCGCTTGATCCATCAAATTTTCTAAAATCAAAATTTGCAGTTTCAAATTGTCCTTTTAATGTATCAAGCTCGGTAATTAGCTCATCATTTTGTCTTTTAACATAATCATAAAGCTCACATTTTTCACTGTATTCTGTCTGAATTCTTTTAAAGTCTTTAATTTTTGTTTCTAACTGGGCCTTTAGGGGTTTCTGTCCTTTTCTAAGTTGATATCCTTCATATCTCAGGTCCTCAACTTCTCTTTTTAATAAATCAATTTGTTCTCGATGAAATTTAATCGTAGTTTCACAAGATTGAGAATATGAAACTTTATTGACTGGAACGTTTGAAGAACTCATTGTTTTTTTTTAAATATGCCCTTTGACTAAAAACTCAAAAGTCAACCTCAAAAGTCAAATTTAAAAAGTCAAACTCAAAAGTCAAACTTGACAAGTCAAACTTAAAAGTCAAACCGACAAGCTAAATTTGAAAATTTAAAAGTCAAACGAGAAAGTCAAAGTTTAAAGTCAAAGGTCAAACTTTAAAGTCAAAGGTTAAAAAATAAAGACAAAAATTAAAAACTAAATTTTTTGGGTTGAAAATGGAATTTTAAAATAAAGAAAATTGATTTTTGGGTTAAAAAAGTAAAAAAAGCGAAATTAGGAACGAAAAGGAGTGCTTTTGAATTAAAATTGGGAGGAAAGGAACAAAGGCGTTGCTAGAAGAGTTGGTAAGGCGCTGGGTTGCTCAACCAGAGGTCGCAGGTGGATCCCCGGCACCCCCCAATCCGTTTCCTATATTTGAAGTCCGAAGGCGAGGCTGCTGCGATGCGAGATGCTAGTCCGAAGTGCGAAGGCGAGGACCTGGTGCGAGGATGCTGCTGACCGAGAAGGCGTGCGAACCGGAAACTGCTGCTGACCGAGCCGTCCTTCAAGCCGTTCACCGAGCCGAATTCCGAGCCGAGGGCGCAAACTCCGGCGACCGTAAACCGCCGACCGTAAACTTCGGCGACCGTAAACACGTTTACGGCCGTAAACTCCGACGACCGTAAATACGTTTACGGCCGTAAACTCTGGACCGTAAACCCTTCAAAGACCGTAAACACAGCTTCAGATCGCGAAAAAAACGACGTTTTTCACCATTTTTGCTCCAAAACTCGATCAAAAACTCGTTTTTACGAAAAACGCGAAGAACAAACCCCCCCTAATTTTCAGAGATCTATCCAAAAACGCAAGAATCTTTCCAAAATAAGATCAAATCGGATCCAGATCTGACAAAGATGAGTGATACAATCCAAGCTCTGATACCACTTGTAAGTCCCTAATCTGCTTGTGTATCAATCAGATCCGTTTGATGGTGCAGAATCCCAATCAAACGGATGATGTCAGATCAAATAGAAGAGAAGGAGAAGAAGAAGATGATGAATCTTGTATGTATTGATATGACTGAAGATCCGGATACAAGATTCACACACACTAACACACACTCTCTTTTCTCTCTCTTTCTCTCTCTAGAACACCTTGAGTTTCACACACTTAAGCTCTTCTAGTGTTCATCACTCTACTCCTCACCCCTTACACCTATATTTATACATAAGAAACATGGGCTTGGTGAACATGGGTCGTAAATGGGTTTACGGCCGTAAACCTGTTTACGGCCGTAAACACAATTGTAAACACGTATACGACCGTAAACACCAAGCTGTTTACGGTCCAAGACACAAAAATACATTTTCCTAGAAAAGCAAAGTATAAACCATATATTTGATCCAACAGTTTGCAAATGTGATTTGGAAATTGTTTGTTTTCATACCCCGGAGGTTGGATCATGTAAACATCCTCATGTAGAGTACCTTGTAAAAAGGCGTTGTTGACATCAAGTTGACAAAGAGTCCAATTTTTGGAAAGGGAAAGAGATAAGATGACTCGAATGGTGACCGGTTTGGTTACCGGGCTAAAGGTTTCAAAATAGTCTTTGTCGTGTTTTTGATGAAAACATTTTGCCACGAGACGAGCTTTGTACTTGTCAATAGATCCGTCAGGTTTCCGTTTTACACGAAATACCCATTTGCAGCCGATGGATATGTTGGATGATGGTGGAACAAGTTCCCACGTATGGTTGTGAAGTAGGGCATTGTATTCTTCGTCCATGGCTTTTCTCCATAACGGATCTTTGATGGCTTGGGAGACACAAGTTCGTTCTATGGTGGGAGGTAGAGGATGAACAGTGGTGTGGTTGACATATTTATCACCATAGTATTTGGAATTGAGTTTTTGGGTTCATGGAGGGCGAGGTGGAAGCGAGTTGGGTGGTGATGGTGTGATGGTGGGAGAGGTGGGAGGTGTAGGAGGGTTTGTAGTTGGCGTGGAAGGGTGATCATGATGATCATGTAAGATTGGAGATGGTGAGGAGACGTTGGTTGTTGGTGTGGAAGAAGTAGTTGGAGAGGGGGGAGGGGTAAGTGAGGTGGAATATGGGTTGATGGTAGGTGGGGTAATAGATGTTGTGGGGATAGTGGGGTTATAATTTGGAGGCGTGGAGGGGTTTATATGGGAAGGGAAAGTAGTCGATGACGTTGGGGAAGTGATAACAGTAGGTGAGGAATGTAGTGTGGTGGAGAGAAAATCATCAAGTTGAGTAGGTGTGTTGGTATGTAAATCACGTGACGGGAAGATGTGTGTCACAAATTGAACATGGAGAGAATGATAAAGTCGGTTGGTAGCAATATCAAGAAATTTGTAAGCGGACTTGGAGGTGGAGTAGCCAAGAAAGAGACACCAGGAAGATTTTAGATGAAGTTTAGATGGTGAATAGGGTTTGAGCCATGGATAACAGAGGCAACCGAATGGTCGAAGTTTGGTGTAGTTTGGTGGTTGCCGATACAATTGTTCATAGGGTGTTTTTTGTTTGAGGATGGGTGTAGGTAGCCGATTAATTAAGTAAACCGCCTTTTGAAAAGCATGTGACCAGAAACTTAAAGGTAGGTCGGCATAGTGAAGAAGAGCTAGTCCGGTTTCCACCACATGGCGGTGACGTCTTTCAGCGGTACTATTTTGTTCGGGTGTGTGAGGTATTGTGGTGAAGTGAGAGATACCAAGGGATTGGAAAAGAGGAATAAGGGCTTGATATCCCCCCCCCCATTATCCGAGAAAATGGAGATGATGGGTGTTTAAAAATAGTGTTCGACTAACTTTTTAAAGCGAGGAAATAACGTGGAAACATCAGATTTGTGGGACATGGGATAGAGCCATACATATTTGGTGTGGAAATCAACAAATATTACACAGTATTGGTAACCATCAATAGATTTTTGAGTTGGTCCCCAGACATCAGTATTTATAAGTTGCAATGCTTTTGTAGTCACAAATGAGGTGTCATTAAATGGAAGTTCACAAATGAGGTGTCATTAAATGGAAGTTTATGACTTTTTTTATAGAGCATGATTCACAGTGAAACGTAGGATTCACCATTTTATTTGAATGAAAGCCAAGAAACTTTTCAATTGATTTAAAAGTCTTGATAGATGAGTGACCAAGACGATGATGCCAATCATGAATGTGAGATATCGTGACCGTGTTTGCTTGAGGAAGAGATGAGGTTGGTGCATAGTACACATCATGATCGTTCACTCCTTGAAGTAGAGGCGCCCCCATGAGTAGATCCTTCACAACAAAGCACGAGGGAAAAAAATCAACAAAAAATTTGTTAGTTTTGCATAGTTTGGCAACCAAAATTAGATTACGACGTAAATTAAGAGCACATAATATATGAGGTAGGGCGAGAGAGCGGGATGACGTATGGATGCTACTGTCACCGGTGTGAGTAATTTTGAGACCCATACCATTGCCAAGTACAATTTCATCAGGCCCTCCATAGTCCATTGGAGGTTGCAGGTTAGATGGATCCGATGTAAAGTGATGTTATTGTTGGATTAATGTCTAAGTCCATAACTATATTTGGTATGTACTTGACCCGACCCGGCATGGTCCATTTGGGTTGCACTTCACCGGCACAATTTATATGGATAGTCTTTTGAGAATAATATATTTATGATTTATATTAATATATTATAAGTTCTAATATATTAATAAGGAATCATATTATTTAATTAGTATTGATCAAGAATTAATTTAGAATTAATTAAGTGATCAAAAAGAACTAATTAAATATGGACTCTTATATATACGGAATGGGCCAAGTTCATTTAGGTTGGGCTAAGCTTTCATGGATGGTCCGTGGAGCTTTTAACCCATGGATCCTATGTAAATGAAAGGTCATGGGTATTAGGGTTTACATGGATGTAACCCTAATCCTCCATAATATATAAAGGGGTCCTTGGCTCACAAAATTGGCATAAGTGTGTGAAAATAAGAGTGGGCCGATTTTAGTGTGCATACATATTCTCTCAAGTTCTTCCAAGGTGTTTTGGTGATTTGTGATTCCATTTGAGGCTTCCACACTATTGGGGCTAAGCTCTTAAAGCTTGAAGACATCAAGCTACATCAAAAGGTATGTCATCTAACTAGAACTTTGTAGTATAGGTGCTTCATAATATGCTAGTTAGGATGAAACCTTGGAATAGTTAATATTTGCATGTATAATAGAGAAAACATAGATCCAAGGTTTATAGGGTTGCATGTACACCATAGGAGTGTTAGAATGCTCAAAACCCAACAGTGGTATCAGAGCCATGGGTTGTTTTCTGTTATATTGATGCAAATGTTTTATTTTCAAGTTGAGAAAAAAAGGAAAAAAAAACATGAAGTTTGTCAAATTTTAAGATAATTACTTGTTTTGTGAAAAACGAATTATTTGTAAAATTTGAATCATTTGTTATATGAGTTGAATTAGGTCAAATTTAGTAAAAGATAAAATGATATGATTATTTTATTAGTTTTAAAAGTTTGATCTAAATATTTTAAGGAGTTACATATTTTGTCATAAAATTTTGGAGCTCAAAAGTTTTTTTAAAGTTGTGATCTTAAGGGTTTTTGAAACTTCCATAAGTTATGGATATGAAAGTTTTTTTTAAAAAAAAAATTTTTGATTCAAAGTTTTTATGGAGTTACAAAATTTGGTGTTAATGTTTTAAAGAATTCCATAACTTGTTCTTAAGTTATGAAACATGGAAAGTTTCATCATAAAACACCATTAATTCCATAAGTTATGGAATCCAAAGGTTTTCAAGAATTAAAAAACTTGCCCTCAAGTTTTGGAATTTGAGAAAAGTTTTTTATGAAAAAAAAGAATTGAATTCTAAAACCCTTGGGTTCATAACTTAAACAATTAATTAAATGGTTTTAATTTTGAGTTTAATAATTGAAATTATGATGTTTTGTTGAATAGTTCAAATTAACTCTTATGGACTTTATTAATAGTTAATTAAAGCGTTTAATTAAAAGAGTATTATTAATGCATATATATATGGTTTGAGTTTAATTAAATTAAAAGTCTAGTTTAATTAATAGATTAAACCACCAAGTATTTTAAATGTCTAAAATACACCCTTATACTATTATAATATTAAAAGTTTAATATATTATATGTATAAGAGCAAGTCGTCTTACCATTAGTAGGCCTCATTCACGAAGCCGATCTATAAGGGGGGTATAAGGTTACTGCCTATAAAATGGCAGTTTAATGGGTGTCCACTCTCACTCACCGCTTCCTTGACCGGTGGAGGGTCGTTAGCCGAATAGGCAGGACAAGGACTATAATTCTCCCTTCATTAAAAGTATTAATGATAAATACTAAGTAACTAAACCTTTTATTAATTCCCAATCTTAGTTACTTAGGAAAATGTGAATAAGGTGCTAATCCATGAAATTACACTTTGCACTTTGTTTAAACCGTTAGTGGAGCGTGTGTGGTTAACCGGCACACTAACCTAGATTTAACAAAGTAGGCAAAGGGTAACTTAATATTTATCATAGTATCGTTGGAGCTCATGTGGTTAACCGGCACATCGATTGAGGGGTAAATATTAAGGGTACCAAGTATATTTGCATGGTTACTTCACACCTTGTTTTGTGATCCTCGGCATCCCAGTCACAAAACCTGAAGGGCACACTCGAGATTAAAACATGTCATTGAAAAGTTCAATGAATCTCAAAAGATCTAGGAGTTTCAAATCCAAGTAAAAAACCTAATTAAATTATTTCGTTTTTCATGGTGGAAATTGGTAAATCGTCATTTACCTACCTTCAACTATTTTATAACTCGGATTACGACATCCCTCTTCCAGTTATAAATAGGTTGTTGGATCCTAGCCTTAATATTTCATATTGGGTGTTATATTAAGGACTTTAAATCAACTATCTTGAATATCTCCCAAAAGATGTCGAGTTCAGACATCTATGATCTTCCCAAATCTCTTGGAACTTTACTTCCTCCACCTCCTCCAATTATTCTCCCTAAACCACAAGTTCAAGGTCACTCAAGCCCTAATGGCAAGCAAGGTCTATGTGTGATCACATCTTAGAGATGAAGTCACATATTGACAAGCCGGGAGAGTTGGGTTTCAAAGTCTTGAGAAAGTTAGATGTTCAATCACTTTCTAAGTCACATAGTGAGTTCCTTTGGGATTACTATGATACAGACTATGACATGAACCTTAATGATCATATCTATTTGCTTGGTGCTGCTGAATCAACAATGATTTGGAACGATAGTGAAGAAAATTTGATTAGAAGATCAACTTCCCAAAAACTTTATGGACAGTGACAATGGTGACACTGGAAATCCAGAAAAAGCATTCTCTTCCCAATGGAAAGGGATTGGCCATAGTCAACCCGGTTGACCAAACGGTAAAGAGAAAGGCTAAGTATGAGATAGTCCCATTACCAAAGGGTCCATATGTTTATTTTGCCAAAGGAAGGGGCGTTGATTGCAAAGCTGCCAAATTTACCTAAGGATGTTAAAGTCAATAAGTTTGACTCTACATCAGGTAGAGCCCATTATCTAACTCTGTTAAGTTCTATTCTGAGATCCTCATTACTTGATGTGACTGGGTCACATGTTGATGTTTTAAGAATCAAAGAATAGAGAGAAATCTTAAAGGAAGTATATGCTGATTCTGATCGCGAAGGTGGATTTCGATCGCATCAATATTTTGAGCAGTTGCTTAAGAAGTTATGATATATTGCTAAGGAATAGATAACAACAATTTTCCATGTGGATTGTAAGGATAAGTTTTTTCGCAAAGTTTTAAAATAAAAGAAAATTGTTTAATTTTGTTTATTTGAAGTATCCTTACAATGACATTTGTGGAAAATTGTTGCTTATATGATTCCACTGACAGCAATATTGGAAAATGGATTTGATTCTTTCATTTGTGGTAGTGTCTAAATTTACCAAATCAGGAAAGTTCCTCATCGCCCAAGTTTCAATTGGACCGAAACTTGGAATCATGCAAGTTGAATAGTATGATGAATGAGAACTTTCAAGCATTGGAAAATCAAGACTAATTACTTGTTCACATGGATGTGTGAGTCAAGTGAAGGACTAAAGGGATCGAGTACACATTCTTGTGCACTGGTCATGTCCACCACAAAGCTCGTTAAGACTATTTGATTTACTAAAGTTTAGTAAATATGGTTATACTTACAAGTTTAAGTATAATTCTGAAACATTGGAAAAGTCTCAATGTATGGCAGAACGAATGGGAAGAATCAAATTAGGCAGAAAGATAAAAGTTTCTCAAATCTGAAAAGATGGGAGAGTACTTTAGTATCATGTTTGTGATCATCTTAATGACTTAGAAATCATATCACAATTAGTCCTCTAAAGGTCATCTTAGTGCATTCTTATGACTAAGAAGAGGAGTCATGAATTGTTGAAATGGTTAGATCAGGAAGATGAGTCATACTTCGTTCCAAAACAATTCTTAGATTCATACTCCAAGATTGTAACTTGAGTGACATATCTTAAAGAAAGGTTTAAAACACTTATCAAATGTAAGAGTAAAAGTGTCCTACTCTTGTACATTTGAAATTGGTAAGTTGTGATGTTTTGGATAAAACAAAGACCAACTAAGGCCAATTGTGTGAAGTGTTTGTCTTGATAAAGAATCCGCACTATCTCTTGAATATTTGGCAAGATAGTCTTATATGTCAAGAGGATAGTGGGAGTCTCAAAGATCCTAAAAAGAATTTCAAGAACTAATCAAGAATAAAACCTGAGGTTCTTCACTAGCACACGACTTGAGGTTTATAACCTATCGTGTTGACATATTCTGTGCCCATTCCAGTTAAAGTTGGCTTTGCATAGGAGTTCTGAAAGTTCTCAATTGGTTGCATAAAAACTTGGAAGCAATGGTAGGCCCTGTACTGCCAGATAGCAAGAAGTTAAGATTGCATAAGTTCGGTCCATATGAGTTTGGATTTGTCATTATCCTTGTCTTGTGACTATGGTTTTGACGATTCACATGGATAAGCAACACATACACCATAAAATCTAAGGGTCATAAGGTTTCTCTCCGATTCATGAAAATGATGGTGAGGAAACACTTCCACCAAGTAGATTTGAAGAAGATGGCAAAAGGTCTAAACAATTGAGACTATGATTACGGCATCCCTTTTCATAGTTCTGAAATTGTTTAGACACACATGCATGCTATCTACGGAAAGGTGTATGATTTTGATAAAGTTTTATCAAAGCATCTCGTATCAGAAATCTGAACTTTGGTAAGAAAGTCAATAAAGTATTGATTTCTAGAAGTCCAGCTGATTTCTGAGTACATGTCAAAGCTAGTGGGAGCATAAGTGTTATGCTAATAATCATCATGTTAGTGGGAGCATGATAATTATTGTTAGTGTTGCAAGTTAGGAATGTTAATTATAGAAAACAAAAGTTTCAATTCGTGAGGCTGCAAGGATTGAAAAAGTTGTTTTGCTATAATTAAGGGAGAGGATATATTCAGTTCTAAAGGCTTAGATTGAGACCTTAATCATCTTTAGTCAAGAATATATATATGAATTTCATGTTGGATTGGTTCAACTTAAGGAAATTCTATATATTGCGTTCTCAAAATTCGATTATGATTACGGCATCCCTCTTCATAGTCAAATTTTGAAAACATGGCAAAGAAAAATATTGTAGCAAAAGACTGGTCTAGAATCATGTCTTTATGTGAGACATCATGAATCGTGTACCATTTGCTTTGGGTACAGGATCGATTGCATGTGCTATAATATTTGTCATTTCTAAATTTTTCCAAATGCCCAGAGGCATTAAGAAGGGAAAAGGTCTAGAATTGGATATGACTAAAATGATTAAGCAATTGTCGAGGACAATCTGAGGTTTACCAAAGATTGGTTGCTCAGGGACAGTTGGAAGTATAGTGCTAATTTTGGAAGGACCATATTGACATATTCTGAAAAGAGGCATCTCTTATTCAGAAGTGATAGTCAAAATGAGAATATGGAGTTGTCTCCATAGGTGGAAGTTATCTGTGTAAGATTAGAAAACTTAATGCAAGAAGCATGTCCAAAGCAATGTACTTTGAATATGAGACTTAGTTTCCATGGAGTTGATCTCCATTGGAATACCTTATAATGACTGTTGACAAGTCTTTGTGACTTTGTACATATTCATTACAGGAGGGTCAGTGCATATAAGTTTAAAATCTAAACAGATTTCGATAAATGATAGGAATTTGAAATTCTCACATTTTTCAATAAGGATTTGGGAGTGTGAAATTAGAATCATTGAAATTATGTTCAATTGGTTTATTTCACAAAGTAAGGATCATAGACAAACATAGAGTGCATACTTGGTGTATGGCAAAGCTATTGTTTAAGAAAAACATAGTGTACATGCTTGGAGCATGGGACAACTAGTGTTTTTAATTCAAGTATAAAGTTGATAAAACCGAAACAATGAATAATGAGTAATCAGTATGGTGATAAATAAAAGTGTTTATTTATATTCATAGGGTTTGATACCATATTTGATTCATTTATTCTTGTGTTTCACTTTGCATGTTTTGACTTCCAGAATAACTAAGTCGCTCTTCCTGAATGATTAAGTTATTCAAACCATCCACAGTCGGTCATATGTTGGAAGTAGATATGAATCAAGATTGTCATGGGTTGGTTTGTAGAGGTCCAAGTTGGTGGACAAAGTGGTGCTACAACACTCATGAGTGCTCATAAGTTCTGAGTATTGGATTCAACCCACGCTCATTTGAATCACTTCATGGATTTTATCACGAGTGATCATGAGACGATAATATCTTATATTCTTCAAACTTAGAGATATAAGTTGTTACTATGAGTTGGTTATACATTGATTGCACGAAAACGCATTTGGTAACTCGATGTTATAAAACGTGCCTTTGTGTATGATTCAACAAGTAGTAGAACAAGCCATATGAGTCGAAGTTTATCTATTCCTTTTACCTTCGGGATAAAAGCGATATCTGTGGGCCCCTCGATGATTTAGCGATGACACATGTGAGTGCTTGGCCAAGCCAGGACTGATTTGATTTGTTCAATCAGTCAGTCATCATAAATCGAAAATCGGGAAACAACAAATGGACAGAGAGAATGATTATAATCCATGTCTCAGTCCATATGATATCTAGAATGGAGGAATATATGATCCCTTATCTAATGGACAAGTCATTGACAAGGTCAGAGTTCGACAGCGGCTTTAAGAGCTACGATTGCCAGTTAGGTTTTGAAGTCATACTCAATAGTAGTTTTAGACTTATCCAAGTGGGAGACTGTTGGATTAATGTCTAAGTCCATAACTATATTTGGTATGTACTTAACCCGACCCGGTATGGTCCATTTGGGTTGCACTTCACCGGCACAATTTATATGGATAGTCTTTTGAGAATAGTATATTTATGATTTATATTAATATATTATAAGTTCTAATATATTAATATGGAATCATATTATTTAATTAGTATTGATCAAAAATCAATTTAGAATTAATTAAGTGATCAAAAAGAACTAATTAAATATGGACTCTTATATATATGGAATGGGCCAAGTTCATTTAGGTTGGGCTAAGCTTTCATGGATGGTCCGTGGAGCTTTTAACCCATGGATCCTATGTAAATGAAAGGTCATGGGTATTAGGGTTTACATGGATGTAACCCTAATCCTCCATAATATATAAAGGGGTCCTTGGCTCACAAAATTGGCACAAGTGTGTGAAAATAAGAGTGGGCCGATTTTAGTGTGCATACATATTCTCTCAAGTTCTTCCAAGGTGTTTTGGTGATTTGTGATTCCATTTGAGGCTTCCACACTATTGGGGCTAAGCTCTTAAAGCTTGAAGACATCAAGCTACATCAAAAGGTATGTCATCTAACTAGAACTTTGTAGTATAGGTGCTTCATAATATGCTAGTTAGGATGAAACCTTGGAATAGTTAATATTTGCATGTATAATAGAGAAAACATAGATCCAAGGTTTATAGGGTTGCATGTACACCATAGGAGTGTTAGAATGCTCAAAACCCAACAGTTATGCACCGGTGTCAAAGAGCCAAGTGGGTTGAACCAGATTTGTTCTAGTCGTTGTGGTGTTGGCAACGGGTATTGTGTTTATTTCAATGTTGTTCTCACGTAGAAACCGTGAGAGTTTACGACATTCCTTCGTATCATGGCCATCGATGGAGCAAAATTGACAGTGAGAGTTGGAGTGAGTGGTGCGATTTCCGGTGTAGGAGTTTGGCGGTTTTGACCATTTTGGGCGTGAGTTACGTGATCCCGGGCGAGACCCATGATTTGACCGTGGATGGAAGGTCAAAGGATGCATTGACCTGTTTGGAGGAGTAGACCCATTACGTGAAGTGTGGGTATAATTGGCTATGACAACATCAGGAGGAGGAATTGTTGTTTCCTTCAAGATCCGTTCAAAGTCTACTAATTTGTCATAGAGTTTGGAGTAAGTAATTGGGTTTTCCCGGACTTTGATAGCAGCAACAATGATTTTGAAGTCATCTCCTAGTTGATTGATGTGAATCATCAAGTCTTCATCAGTGAATGGGCTTTGGGCTAAGGCAACATCGTCGGCAATGGATCGCATGTCATGAAGATATTCAGTAATAGTGTGTGATCCTTTTGGATTGGTGGTAAGTTTATATTTGAGCGAGATGATTCGGGAACGGGAAGCGTTGGCATAGCTTGTGGTGAGACGGGACCAAGCTTCATATGATGTTTCAGCAGAAGATAGCAAGGGTTGTATAGCATCAGTGCAACTACCCAGAAAGGCGCTGATCAAGATTTGATCTTGTCTGCACCAGTTAGAGTACTCAACACTTGTTTTAGTGGGAGGTTTTGAAGAACCATCGATGAAGTGAAGGAGATCAAGTCCGATAAGGGTGGAACGAACTTGTTTTCTCCAAACGGGAAAATTAGATGCAGTAAGTTTGATAGGGAAGTGGGTAGTGGTCGTGAAATGAATGATAGTGGTAGAAGGAGTTGATTTTTCTGACATAGTTGTGATGATTCTGCAGGTTTGAGAAGATGGAAGGCAGTAGGGATCGAGATTTCTCAGAGGAGAAAGGGTGCTCTTGATACCATATTGAGATATTGATTTAATATTGAATTACACACATTACAAGGAAAATAGGTGGCCAATATAAAGCCTTTACATGAGCATTTACAGGAGTAATGTTAGCTGTCAATTGCACCTAGACTAACTATACATGGTAAACTTGACTAACTAAATATGGTAAATATTGTAATGGAGATGATTGTGGGAATATTTACGTGATATCCTTGATAAAGACGACAAACCTTTTTCCCCAATCTTGAAAACTGTAAAGTCCGAAAAAAAAACATGGAGCTTAAAGAAGATGCATCAAACAAGAAACCCCAAAACAAACTCCCTTTAAAATCGAATTTACCATTTGATTTCAGGTACTCCTACTACTAAGACCACCATCATGCATCATCTCCATCACGACAGCCATATTAGACGCAACCAACCTGTTCATCGAATCCTTCTAGAGGGTGAAACACGTACAATCGAGGTTTTTCGAAGGAATCATATGGGTTTAGGGGTCCGAGACCACCGAGTTTAGTGAGGGTTTCTTCCGGATTTGCAGATCTGATGAAGGATTTAGATTTGCAGGTCTGATGAAGATTTATGTGCGAGTATGTGGGTGTTCGATTTGCAAACTCAAGAGCTCAAACCTAGAAGTCAATTATTCAACTTTATCTTCTTCTGTTCAAACTCAAGAACACATATCATTATTTCTCTCTCTAAAAATTATTTTTGAGTGTCTTCAAGCTGAATTACGATATGAAGACGAACGAAGTTCATGTTCTTGATCAACTTCGATTTTCCATTTTGTTCAAGAACACAATTTGATTTTTGGGTTTGTCTTCTGTTCTTCATCAGATTTTCTTCATCTTCTTATGTTCAAACTCAAAAACATATATCATTATTTCTCTCTCTAAAAATGATTTTGAGTGTAGGGTGTTTGATCTTCAAGCTGAAGCATGATATGAAGACGAGCGAAGTTCATGTTCTTGAGTTCATGTTTTTCATCAACTTCAATTTTCCATTTCTGTTCAAGAACACAACTTTGATTTCTGGGTTTGTCTTAATGTTCTTCGTCAGATTTTTGGATTTATGTTCTTGAGTTCATGTTTGTTGTAGATTTCTAGGTTGGAGATAAAGTATTGTGTGTTTTGTTGATCTAAAAATAAAAAATAAATTATTTTAGATTTATGGTTGGAGACTCGTCGGAGAAGACGACCAGAGTCTCGTCGGAGCTGTCAAATATGTCGGAAACCGTCTTAACCTCCGATAGCAAGTCATAAGGATATATTTTGAATAGCTCAACAAGTTCAACGAGAAAATGTTTAAAAAAAAAAGCAGTGCCTAAATATATACAAATAAAAAAATATATTACCTTTTTAAATTATTATAAGAATAAGGAAATGAGAGAATCCACTATTTTCGTTCAAACTTTTGGTGGTAAAAATGAAAAATAAAATTAGGATACGGAGCCCACAACAATCATATATCATTTTATGTTGTCAAACTAGGTGTGAGACCCATGTATTACATGGGTTTAATTAAAAAAAATATATATATGAAATTTTAACAATTTGAAAATGTTTGAATTTATAAAAAAAATGAGAAAAAATTTGAATTATTAAAATTAATGAGGCTTTAATGTATTAAATACATTACATATATAAACTCTTTCTAATAAATACCTTACATATATATTACTTTACATATTTAATGTGGAATTTTAATTTAATAAAATGAAAAATACAATAAAATGACAAGTGGAAAATAGAAAATTCAAAAATTCTAGAAAATGCCATGTGTCCAAATGAAGGAGAAGAGGACATGTGGCAAAAGTTCTTTATTTATTAGGGAGGATCATACACATATCCTATTCGTGGACCTTCTTACCCTTAACTCATTCAATACATTCTCCCATCATATTTATATTCTTTTTGGAAGAATCGAATTGGTCTTTCCCCTGTTCACTGACAACTACGAGTTTTGACTATGAACAAATATCACCGTCAAAATATATTTTTTTTAAAAAAAAAATCAAATAGTCAATATTTATATAAAAATAAAGTAAGAGCCTTTAAAATTAATCAAAGATAGCGTATATTTGTGATTAAACAAGTTTAATATATTATTTGTTAAAACTTAAATCATACAAGTTGATTTTAGACTTACTGAAATGAACATTAACTAGATTAATAAACTATTAAATATTTGATTGCACCTTTAAAATTTCATAATAATGATAATATTTTTTGACACAATACAACCACATCCTTGATCATCCAAAAGAACGTTTCATTTACCATAGGGAAAATGATTTAAAAGAATAACATTTTTATATTTATGAAAAATATCATTAAATTTTAATTTTTATACATATTACTAGTAAATCTAATAAATATTCAAAAAAATATTACTTTACCTTGTAATATTGCAAAATCTAAAAGGGAAACTGTTACTTAGATATTGCATTGTGGAAATTGTCTTAAGAGGATCATAAAATTTTGCTTTTTTTGTACAAAAATACAATTAAACTTAATAAAATTCTTGTGGCAGCAACTTTGGCAATCAGGGGCATTATCACTCCTTCATCACTATGCCCACTTTGTTGCAAGGAGACGGGAACGGTGGATCACCTTCTTGTCAACTATGAATACATAATGGTGGTCATTGAATGGATCCTAAGGTGGTATGGTTCACAAAATAGAAAAATTCTCAAGTGTTTTGGATTTCATTGATCATGCAACATCTTGATGTTGGGGCAATTGTCCAAAAAAGAAATCGATATTGAGTACCGTTTTCTTTTGTTTGTTATGGAGCATATGAAAGGCTAGAAACGACAACATTTTCAAAAATATTGGCGCCCCCTACAAAAATAGCTGATGATATAATCTCCATGTCATACATTTGGTGGAAACACAAGAGTAATCTTGAGTGTGAAAGTCGGGTGAATTGGAGTTGTTCGCTTCTTATTTACTAAACTCTACTACATTTTGTTTTCTTTCGTTTCTTGTCTTGCATCTTTCGTCTGTGTTTTAGTTTTTTTGCTAAGCTTGTGACTTTATAGTATATTTTTCATTTTAAAAAAACAAGATATTACCTTGGTTATTGAAAATTTCTTAAAATTATAATAAACTTTGCTATTTATACAAAAATACTATTTAACTTAATAAATTATACAAAAATAACATTTTTGCACATATTAATATATTACCATTAAACTATTTTACTAAGTTGGACATCTCTCTTTGTCATTCTACTATTTTCCCTATTGTTTTCTTACTTTTATCTAATCCCTATCTTTAAATTTAAATTCTAAAACTTATGAAAAAAGTTATTAACATGTTCAACAATTCAACATGATTTATTATCAACACCAATAGTCTGAGCATTCATTTTCTCATCAAACCTATTGTGATTATAATAATATTTCCCCTTGAAGTGTGCACGTCTATTATTTAAAATATATATAATAGATACACGATATACATATGGATAATAACTAGCCTAAGAGATAGGAGTTTAAAATATAAAGATATCTATCTCTAATTATTATCGCTAATACCCCGTCAAGCTGAGCGGTGGAGGTACTACCCAAAGTTTGGTACGAAATTGTTCAAAAAGGGGTCTATGAAGACTCTTGGTAAAGATATCGGCTAGTTACTGATGAGTGGGAATGCACTTGGTGTGAAGTTTTCCAGAGGAAACAAACTCTCTAACAAAGTGATAATCAATGTCAATATGTTTGGCACGTTTGTGAAACAGGATTTTGACTGAGAAATAATGCAGTTTTATTGTCACATAACAAAGTAGGAACAATGAAAGGTAAAGCATGAAACTCCTTAAGTATGTGCATGCCCCAAATGATCTCAAAAGCAGTGTTTGCCATGGCTCGATAATTCAGACTCACAACTTGAGCGTGGCACGATGGGTTGCTTCTTAGCACTACAAGAAACTAAATTTCTGCCAAGGAATATGGAATATCTATAAGTAGAATGATGTGTTTCAATAAACCCAGCCCAATCAGTATTCGAGAAACAACCAATGGATATGGAGCGAGGTCTTAAAATATGTAAGCCAAAAGAAATTGTTCCTTTGACATAGTGAAGTATGTGTTTAATAGCTTGAAAATGGCGAAACAGTTGGTGTTTAAAGAAATTGATTGATTTGATTGACAACATTAGAGAGATTAGGTGTTGTGATAGTAAGATACTGAAGTGCACCAACCAGAGATCGAAAGTGTGTTGGATCCGAGAATTGAACTCCAACCGTGGTAAGCTGGTTAGTTGTAGACAGGGGAGTGGTAGTTGGCTTAGAATCCAACATACCTACTATTGTGAGAATATCATGTGCATACTTGGCTTGAGTGCGAAAAAGACCATCATTAGTGTATGTGACTTCAAGACCTAGAAAATAGCTTAAGTTTCCAAGGTCTTTAGTAGCAAAATCTTGATTCAATCGATGGATAAAGGAACGAGTCAGAGCATGATAATTTCATGTTAGAAGAATATCATCAACATAAACAAGGGGATAAAGTAAAGTGTATCCTTGTTTGAAAACAACAGAGATGTATCAGCACGACTGCAGCTAAAACCCAAGTTAGTGAGGAAGATGATGAGGCGTTGAAACCAGGCCCACGATGCCTGCTTAAAGGCCATAGAGTGCCTTTTTTTAAGAGAAAAACATGTAAAGGATATTGCTCATTAATAAATCCAGGAGGTTGTTCCATAAACACATGTGTCAGTTAAATTACCATTAAGGAAAGCATTCTTGACATCCAATTGGTGCAAAGACCATTTTTACATGAATTCTATGGAAAAAATTATACGAACTGTGGATGCTGATGTGCAAAATTATACCTATCAACTTTTTAATTTATAAGCCTAACTAACTTAACTAATTAATGCACCTATAGGCAGTGTACCTAGTTGGATTATAAAATAGTTTAGGTAAGTCGGGTGTCGAACATAGGGAACAAAATTTAATTAATGAAACAACTACTAAAAGTTAAACTAAAATACAAACTTTAATTGGGGGTTTTTACTGATTTTGCAAGATCATAATAAGTTTGATCAAACAATTACAAAATATCACTATTAAACTAAGCAAAGAAAACGAATTAAATTCAATATTAAAGAGTACGTTTATTAGATCTGAATCCCCTTTTCCCTATGGCTGATTTCTTATTAAATTACTATTGATGGCTACCAAATTTTATGTAACTAGTTTTTATGATAAAATTCCTAGTTGTTACCAATTTATGGCTTACTATGCTATGATCAAACACAAGTAAACACGAAATTGATATAAAGATGAATTTGGCTATGCACAATAAATCTAATAGTTACTTTTTTATGATCAAGTCACACAATCAAGCACAAATTATGGCTTAGTTATGCTCTCAAACAGTCTTGAACTTGATGATTATCTCTCTAGATATTGCTAGTTTTAGAATTTATGTGCTTTTAGTCCTATATTCTTGGTCTATGTGAGTGTGGACTACTCTGGACCAAATGAGTTGTCCTTCTAGACGTTTTGGAGTGTTTAGAGTTATAAAAATGGGATCTTGGTCCTTCTTTCCCTTCCATGCAAAGGTTATGCTATCTTAATAGGTTAAGAAGTTAGGGTTTTAAGATTTGGACACTTTTTAATCATGAAAATTCATAAAGTTAGAAACTTTATAACTTAAAATATTGTATGGGACTAGAACTGAGTTTTGGACGAAAGGACTTAAGGGATTAAGCACTTAAAAAGAAAGATGGAATTTTGGCCGAGTACACTGGGTGTATTTCTGAGTATGCAACACGTGCTCCTTTAAGGCCCTGTTTTTGGATCTTGAGTACGCCATCCGTACATGCTGAGTATGCAGTGTGTACTCAGTCTGGAGTTGACTTTTTGACTTTTGACCGAGTTTGAACTAGGAGTATTTTGGGTATTTTGAGGCTATGGTTTGAGATTTGGTCACTGTTTGTTGTAGAGGTCACCTGTAGAGTTATTATTCTGAGCAGCGTGTTGTTCAAATATTTTATCAGACTGTGAGGTGAGTTTTCCTCACTTTACTTGTGGGTCGAAGGCACTAATATTAGCCCACTAGGTTATGTGTCCTGATATATAGATTGTTGTTATGTTGTAGTGATCTATTAGATTTGTATCCTGGTATATAGGATGTTGCTATGTGGTAGTGATCTGTAGATCTGCCTGTTTTTCTATTGACTGGTTATATATTTATATGTTTCATATGTCGATATAGTGCGGTTTTGGGTTGAGGCTTTACTGCTATGTGCATAAGCCAACAACCGGAGTATTCCAGTCCGATGACTGATTGGGCTAGAGTATTCCAGTTTGATGACTGATTGGACCCATTGCATATTGGCATTCCAGTCTGATGACTGATTGGGCCGAGGTAATCCAATCTGATGACTGATTAGACCGGGGGTAATCCAGCCCGATGACTGTGGACCCAAGGGTATTCTAGTCTGATGACTGATTGAACCCAACATGTATTATTGTATATGTTATGTTGTTTGGGGTATTGTGGGGGAACTCACTAAGCTTTGGCTTACGGTTTAAGTTTTATGTTTCAGGTACTTCAGATGATTGTGGGAAAGCAAAGACGTGATCATACGTATCCTTCGGTGTCATGTTTTGGAGATGTTATGATACATTGATTTTGGAACACTTGTACTTGATCTTGGGTTTTTATAACTTAGGTTTGATTGAAAACAATGATTTCTCTTAAATTAAAAATGAAAAATTTTATTATGATTTTGGGATGTTATAGGGCCGGTGATACAAGATGAGAAACCGATTCATTAAATGATGCAAAAATGAGTGCAGCCACGTCATATACTAGGATGGATTTCACTTTTATTTTGATAATAATAATGCTGATATTTTGTTTTATAAAAATGGTTATTTTATTTTCAAAGCTAATCCTGGTAATGGAATATATGGAAGTATTGCTTGTGTTGGCAACACTAATAATCTAATGTTAAATTTTGGTTTTTATAATGGTGTATTGGATAAATCATGCTTGTGGTGTTATCGTCTTAGCCATATAAACAAGAAGCACATCGCCAAGCTCCAAAAGGATGGGATCTTGGAATCATTTAATCTAGAGTCGAATGATGTATGCGAGTTTTGCTTACTTGTCAAGATAACAAAGGTTCCGTTCACACGAAAATGTGAAAGAGGCAAGGATATGTTGGATCTAATCCACACTGATGCATGTGAACCATTGAGATCAGCCACTAGGCATGGTGAAAAATTCTTTCTGAAATTTACTAATCATTTTTGTAGATATGGGTATGCTTACTTAATGAAGCATCAGTCAAAACCCTTTGAAGGGTTCAAATAATTCCAAAAGGGAGTTGAAAACCATATGGTCAAAAAGATCAAGATGCTTCGATTTGATAAGGGTGGAGAATACTCGAGTGTTGAATTCATCGATCATCTGAAGGATTGTAGAATTGTTTCACAATCACCTCCCAGAACACTAAAATTTAATGGTGTTGTCGACAGAAGAAATCAAACGCTAGTAGATATGGTTCGATCTATGATGACTCGAGCTACGCTTCCGATACGTTTATGAGGTTATGCCTTAGAAACAACAACAAATATATTAAAACTCCTACCAACTAAGAAGGTCACTAAGACGCCATCAGAGATGTGGAATGGGAAACCTCCCAGTCTCGCATATTTTGAAAGGATATGGTTGCGAAGATTTTGTTCGTCGTGAGGCGAACGATAAACTAGAACCTAGAGCGGAAAAGTATTACTTCATGGGATATCCTCAAAAGTCTTTTGGATACTTATTCTATAATACTTCTGAGAACAAAGTGTTCGTGTCTCGAAGGGGATTCTTCCTTGAGAGTCAGCTCATGTCCAAATAAGCTAGTGTGAGCCCAATAGATATTGAAGAGATAAGAGTCAAACAAAGAAGAACCTAAAGTTGAAACTAGCACTCAACCCGAGGTATATCAACCTATTGAGCAAACAGACATAATTCCAACTCATTCCCTTTGCAGATTTATTAGAGTACATATTTCTTTTGAGCTTTAATGTTTCCATATTAAAACAGAAGGATACGTGCTAATCAATGATCGTATACTCGCTACTATGGATAAACCATCCAATTATAAGGAAGCGATGGGAGGCTCCAAAGCTGCTAAATGGAAGGAGAGTATGGAAAGTGAAATTCAATCCATGTATGATTACAAAGTTTGGAATTTGGTTGACCATACACCTGGGTGCAAGTTGATCTTTAAGAAGAAGACATACATGGATGGGAACGTGCACACATTTAAAGCTAGGTTGGTTACGAAGGGTTACATTCAAACTCAATGAATTCATTATGAGGAAACCTTCTCACTAGTATCCAGGATTAAGTATATTAGAATATTACTTGCTATAGATGCTTCCTATGATTATGAAATATGGCAAATGGATGTGATGACTTTTCTTATTGGGAAATTGATGGAGGATGTGTATATGACACATCCAGAAGGCTTCATTGATCCAAAATATCCTAATAGAGTGTGAAACATTAAGTGGTCCATTTATGGACTCAAACAAACACCCCGTACCTGGATTCTTTTCTCTCATGAAAAGGTAAAAGAATATGGCTTTTGTAGAAGCGAGGATGAGTCTTGTGTATATGTCAAAGCCAGTGGGAGTGATGTAGTCTTTCTAGTATTGTACGTCAATGATATACTCCCAATAGGAAATGATATCCTACATTGCAAGGTGTAAGGAGTTGGCTTGGGAAATGTTTCGCTATGAAGGAACTAGGAGATGTAGCTTATATATTGGGCATAAGGATCTATAGAGATATATCGAAATGTTTAATTGGACATAGATAGAGTACATGCATAGATAAGGTTTGAAAATATTCAAAATGCAAAATTCTAAGAATGGGTATCTACCTATATATCATGGCACAAGATTAAGTAGAGATCAATAACCCACTACTAATGATGAACTGAAAAGAATGAGTCGAGTACCATATGTGTCACACCCCCAGCTGGAGGCGAGAACGCCGAGTTGTGCGACTTATTCATGGATCTTAGTGATTTGCATATATAGAATAGTACAAAAGTATAACATGAAATACAACTTCTATTATCTAATTATATCATATTTGTTGTATCATTACATGATAAAACAAAGTATTGTACTTGCCTCAACATTTAGGAATTAATAGCAATATAGTACTGTAATAGATAAACAAAAAGTTCCATGTGTGCCCCAAGTGAGTGTACTTCCAGCTTCTTACATTACCTGAGAATACATGCATTTTGAAAATACGTCAACATAATGTTGGTGAGTTCACATGTTTTGACTCTGAGTACTTTTAACACAAAAAGTATATGTTTATAGTATATAAGCACTAAAATAAAAACGGGCATTTGTGATTAAAAATTTAGAGACTAATTAATCAGTCTCGGATACCATGTATTTGGGACCGATTAATCAGCCCCATTACTATTTGGCATTGATTTTAATGCATGAATTTTTAGAGACCGAACAAAACTGTTGGAGAGTGAAATTCAGTCCCTGACATGTTTGCACCAAAAAACAAATGGAGGGTAACTTATTAGAAACTGAATTTCAGTCTCTGATACACATACATAATTTTTACTTTGGTGGGAAACCTGTAAAGGACTGAATTTCAGTCCCCAATAGACTTTCGTTAGTTTTGATTTTGGATGAAACTTATCAGAGACTGAATTTCAGTCTCTAACATAAGTGCACCATTTTTGATTTTATATGGGAACTTGTTAAAGACTGAATTTCAGTCTAATAGATATGTATTGTTTTACATCTAGAGGGAAACTTACCATGGACTAAATTGTAGTATCCAAAACTTATTAACATGTCATGAGTACCATGTATCGATGACTAATGAATTAGCTATAAATATTACATAGAGCTTAATGAAGCATTCACAATGTATTGTCTACTTCCGTTAAAAACTCTTGTGTTACACAAGTTGATTTAAAAAAGAAATATTAAAAACTAAGGTTTAAACATTAACAAATTTTAAAATGATATATTTCAATAAGGAATTATTAGGTATTTACAAAATTTTGAAGCGTTAACCATAGTTTGCAATAACTTCAACCAAATCACTCTATTTTTTAACGGTTGGTTAATAGTTAAAAGTTAGTATCACCAACAGGGATAGTCCCACATTGGCAACCAAATCAGTATAGTAATCATGAAATGAGGAATTAGTAAGTACTTTCAATTAAAACAAATCATTGAAACATCAATCATAGTTTGCTATAACTTAAACTAAATCACTCTATTAATCATGAAATTGCAAGTGGTCATTTCACTTCCATGTCATCTTCATATGGTGAGAACTAGGCTTACATATTTACATCAACTATAAAATGATCTATTTGCATTATCAAATTCACATAAACATTCAAATTTTTACCTTATAAATGAAATTGACACTAATTGTGAAAAAAATTGATCCTTATTGGTTATTATGAACCAAATTATATTATTTTAGAATATTGGGAACCATTGCACAATGATTAAGAAGTGGCAACATGTTGAGATTAAAAAGATCCACAAAGTTGTTGATAAGATCCTTGTCATTTGAATAACCAGTCAAAAGGCCGGAAAATTCATTTTTTTTGCTGCAAAATTAATAAAAATGAAATAGCCAACATTAATTATGCCTTATTCGGTAAAAGATATAGAAATATAAAAGTACATGTGTGATGTCTCTTATAATTATTCAATCCTAAATTTTGGGCTTTTGATTTGTTGGCTAAATTCTATGTAATTAGTAAATATGGCAACTCTAACGAATTGATGAGGAATTTTTAAATAATGAGATCTTTTAACGTATAAATGTGCCAAAGAAACGACTTTTCACTTTCAAACCGAAACTTAATACTTGTTTTCTAAAATATAAACCCTAAAATAGTGATCTTGTAAATATGAGTTATAAACCAAAAAATACATCAAAATATGTGTTTTCTATATTTGTCCAATAATTAGTCTATTAACATGTAACATTAGAAAACACAAATATATATATATATATATATATATATATATATATATATATATATATATATATACACATCGAGAATTCAACAATAATTATTGTGCGAACGTTTTTCATATTATTTTTTCTACGACTCTTTGTATTTATTATCACATTCATTGCATTTAACGTTGGATTAAGGTGTTTAAGCCAATAACAAATTTGGTATATTCTTGAATTAAGAGCAAAGTCCTTTTGAGTTGCCTTCATAACTAGTAACTAAATATAATGACTTTTGGAGAGAGAGAGAGGCTGATTTATTAATTTATTATAGGATTAATAATATAATTAGAAATCAAAATAAATAATTTATTGATATATTATATGATTAATATATTAATTAGAAATTATATTTATTAATTTATAATTAATCGAAATTAATTAGAACTAATTTTGTGATTAATTAGATTAATTGGAAATACAAGGACTAAAGGTAATCATGTTCAAAATTTGATCATTGAACGATTCCAGAACCTTCCCACATGAGGGGGACGTTTTTTAGAGGTTCAAAGGGCTTCTTGGAAGCCTTATGGAGCAAGAAAATGGATAAAGGTTATCTAACGAAATCTGCCTTATCCAAAACTCCTCACTCACGTATATAAACCCCTTATGGGGTTCATTATTATCGTCCATCCATAACCCTCTCAAGAGCCGAAATTTTGATCTCTCCCCCAACTCTTAAAAGTCTTCTAGTTGCAAAGTTTTGGTTACAAACCATTAGAGACACGTGATTTCTGGTGCTTTCTTTCTAAACCCTAAAAACCTTTATGCATTTCGAAAATAGTAGAGTATTCCTGGGGTTCTTGATGTTTAATTGTTTGTTGCAATGAATAGAGAAAACTTAGATCCAATAGGTTTCATGTGAACTTAGGGTTATTTTTTTCGCCACATTTTTTGTAACCTATAGAACCTATTAGTGCTCTAAAAATGAAATCGTGCATTGACAAGTTGGATAGGATGGGTGCCATTTTCCCAAGGAAGCAAGCCATTGATTTGATTCTTCTTTCGCTTCCAAAGTCATATGATCGGTTCGTTGAGAACTTTTATATATGGAATATCGACGTGTGCCTAATTGATTTGACCCAAATGTTAATTGTTGTTGAAGCAAAAATGCTTAAGAGCACATCTAAAGCAGAGATGCTTATTGGGTCTAATTCCAAGGTTTCCACAGACATTGAAAATGGTGACAATGGTGGTCCAAAAAAGATTTCTCTTCCCAATGAAAATGGGTCATCCAAGATCAAATCCTTTGATCATATGGTAAAAGGTAGGGGTGTTCACGGTCCGGTTTTTTCGGTTTTTAGGTCAAACATAAGCCAAACTGTTACTAATGGTTTTCGCGAAGCAAAAACCGAAGCCGAACCATTGAAATTTAAAACCGAACCAAACCAAACCGTTAATAACGGTTGGCTCAGGTTTTATTTCAGGGGTTGGGCTTTTTAGGCCCATTTAGTCGAGCCCATTAAACTAATTTAGTAAAAAAAATTGGACTATTAAAGCTATTAAGCCAAAATAGTAAATAAAAAGTAGTAAATAAAAACATAAAATATGGTTCCATTACATCAAACATTAGACTAATACACACAACTTACTAAGCTGTCCAAAAAACATTATCAGCAAGCTCACTTGCAAAATGCTATCCACTTCCAATGATATCTGCTTCAATGACTGTCTATAAAAATCACAAAGAACATATAGTAATAAAAAAATAAGGTTTAATTCTTAAAGAGTTAATTTTGGATAAAATTTATAAATCATTAGCTGAATCTGCTCCTTCTTGCCAGCAGTGATGTTTGATATAGTCCAGGAAGGTTCTTTCTTGATACTTTTTTTGTGATTATTGGTCAACAAGTTCAGAAGACAAGGCAATGCTTTATGATTGATTATATACTACAACACACAAATGTAATTCAACAACAAATATAATGTCAATTTTCTATAATCTAAAAACAAATGCAAAAACTTTCTTTAAAAAATATTCCAAAAGAAATGCTACCTGAGTTTGCATATCATCTCCTGTAACAATCTGGGACATACATTTGCTTCAATCACAACTTGGATTTTATCATTTGTGACATCTGAAAGATATGAAAGAGCCCAACAAGCATCTTTCAAAACTTCTTCATTTGAATGAATAAGTTGTTCTAAAGCTGGAAGTGCAGGTTTTGTATGAGAAAAGTAAAGACAAAATCAAAATTCAGACTTATCAATTTATTTTTACAAATGTTGAAAATATAGAGCCAAAAGATATGAGGGCAGTTTTGTCTTTTCTGAAACAAACTTGACTGAAAGAAGGCTGTGGTTTGCCTCTGCAAAAATTTGAAATGGATCTGAAATGAAACTATCGATCAAATTTCACTAGTAGCATCAAATAACTAGCAAAACTCAGCAAGGACATTCATGTAGTCTCTGAATTTGAAGCCTTTGATGTCAACTTTTAACACGCACACCAACATTCTACATAACCCTTAAGAAACATTCATGTATGAACTTTTCGAGAAATTCCAAGAAGAACCAGAATTGGGGAATTGTCAATCCATCACAGACGATACTACTTAAGAGAAATTGGGGAAAAACACAAGAACCAATAATTCTTTTACAACAACCTATCTCGATATAAAACTAACTCCAAACAAGAAACTTCATTGTTAGAATAAGTCCACCTAAAGTGCATTTCATATTTGAATTGTGATATTCCTCTAAATTTAAAGGAATCGTGTGTTAAGAATCACGAAAGAAAATGAAGAATATATTCTTGATTCAACATTTGTTATGAGCAATCAGAAACACAGTGAGCAATTAGAACTCGGAACATACCAATTCAGAGAACAAGCAGGGGTAGTGTCAAGGCGGAGTTGCGGAGGGCCCGATATGTTTGCGTTTTTCGCCTCTTAGCTGCTTCTCTGCCAACGAATTTGAAGTATGAGATTGTGAATTAGGGTTAGGTTACGTTCGTTTTGTGTTATGTTGCAAGGTGCAAGTTGCGACTGATTTACGAGAATTTAATAGGCCTTACCTTCACAATTCTCACTTCACATAAAAAGAATTGGGCTGGCCTGATAATTAAATGAGTTCGTGTCCTGTGGGTTTTAAACATTTATTATATTTTTATAAAAATTAATATATATTAAAAGTAAATATAATTACATATAAAAAATAATTTGTATATATAAATCATACGGTCCGGTCCGATTTTTATACGGTTTGAAAAATTTGCAACCGCAAGCCAAACCGTTCATTACGGTTTGAAAAGTTTGAAGTCACAGTCCAAACCGTAAAGAAAAATACAAACCGTCAACCCAAACCGATAACCGGTTTGGCCGGTTTCATGGTTTCAAACCGGACTGTGAACATCCCTAGTAAAAGGAAAACCTAGTACTAGGATCATTCCATGTGTTAAACCCAATGAGTCTTTTTGTTTCTACTACCAATTGAAGGGACATTGGAAACGAAACTGCCCAAAATACCTAAAAGATCTTAGAGATAGTAAAGAGAAGTCATGTGACTCTATTTTTGGTACATCCATTATCTGACTCCATTGTTTTATAAGTTCCTATTCATAGACTCCTAATACATGATGTGATGATCATATTTTGATGGTATTAAAGGAGCTAAGAGAAAAAAGGAAACTTGAGCAAGGTAAGCTAAATTTTATCATGAGAAATTGACTTTGGTCACATGGTTCGAAGATTATAATTTGGAGCTACTACTAATGAGTTGGGATAATTTAATAGATTTCTATTACTCTTATGAGATGTTTAGAAACATAGTTTTTCATTTTATGCGTTGTAAGGACAAGTTCCAACTTTTCGTTTATTTCAATAAAAGTAAAATTTTGGTTTATCTAGTTGCCTTATTTATATTTCCTTGCAATGGTATTATGAAAATGTTGGTTACATTTATGATAATAGCAATATTAATTGTGGATTTCATTCTTATGATATCACTTGTGGTATTCCCATAATTAACCAAGTGAAATAAATTCTCATCACCAAGTTTTGAATTAGACATAAACTTGGAGTCATGCAATTCAGATTGTGTGATGCATGAGAATCTAGGTCATTAGAAAATTATGACTACATTCATTGATCACATGTTTATGTGAGGCATATGAAAGATTAATGAATCTGGTACATGGACTATTCATATGCACCACATATGATGATAACTCTATTCGTCATGATTTACTGATGCTTCAGTAAATATGGTTGTGTTTATGAGATTAAGCATAGGTCTGATACTTTTAAAAGATTCAAAGAGTAGCGAAACGAATAAGAAGAATCTATTTGGTAGAAAGATAAAAGTTTCTCCAATCTGAAAGGAAAGGAGAGTACTTTAGTATCATGTTTTATGATCATCTTAGTGATTGTGGATTTATATCACAATTGATCCTCGAAAAACATCTTTGTGCAATTGTATGACTAAGAATAGGAATCAGATATTGTTGGAAATAGTTTAATCAAGAGTTGAGTCATACTTCATTCCAAACCAAGTTGTAGAGCCATGCTCTAGTAATTATGAATCATATCTTGAAACTCATTTCAAACTAAGAAGATTGAAAACACCTCGAAATATGTGGAGCAAAAATGTTTTCTTACTCTGGAACATAGATAATTGGAGTGGCGATGTTTTCATTAATAGGGAAACAAAAGATAAACTGATACCTGTTCTATGAAGTGTTTTCTTGTCAAGAATCCACACGAACTTTTGAATATTTGTTTTAGCTCATCAAGGAATGTTCCTTGAGAGAAAACTCATATGTCAAGAAGTCAATGGGAGTCGTATTGATCTTGAGAGTTTCAAGACTCAATCGACAATAAACCTTTTACTTACCACTAGCACATGACCTAAGGTTGATAATCTGTCATGTTTGATTGACACATTATTATTTCTGTGCACTTCTAGTTGAGTTGGAAATGCTTATGGGCTCTATGTTTTCATTTAACTACAAAAGTAAAAGCGCATTGGTTAGTGAAAGTACATTGATCAATTTGGGTGAGCTGCTAACAACATGAAAGCATTGGTAGGCCCTTATACTACTAGAGGGCAAGAGATTTAGAAATAGTGAAGTTCAATCCATGAAGGAAAGCTAAAATTAAATTTGGTTTTGTCATAAACCTTGTCTTATGATTTTAGGTTGGAAAAGATAGATTCACATGGATGGGAACGTATACACCATTGAAATCTATGTGGAAAAAATTCACTCCAATTCACAAGGAAATACTTTCACTAATAGATTTTAAAGATGTGATAAAGATCAATATGGATATTGGTTGTGTTAATTGCATTCTCAAATTCACAATATGATTACGACATCCCTCTTCATATTTCGAAATGTGAGGAATGGCAAGGAATTGTTTAAAATTTAAGACATATATCTATAAGTTCTGAAAGGGGTTAAACACATACATATGCTATCTAATGAAGGTGTATAATCTTAAGAAGTCTAGTTGGACACTTATAGAAGCATCGCGAAACAAAAATATGTACTTCAGTAAGAAAGTCAGGAGTATTGATTTCTAGAATACCAGTTAATTTATGGGTACATGTTAAAGCTAGTGGGAGCATAATTGTTATGCTAGTATTTCATATTGACAATACTGTTCGTAGGGAACAAAGTTTTTAATTTGCAAATTGCAAAGTTTTGGAATTGTTTCGCTATAGTAGACTTACGGGAGAGGGCACTTATACTTCTTTTCGAACCTAAAGGTTTAGATTGTATAGCTTAATAGAACTTAGTCATAGACATATATGAATATCATGTTGAAATGGTTCAATATAGGAAATTAAGTATATAGAAATATTATAACAAGAAATTGAACAGATATCAGATCCTTATATAAGATATAATGAGCCGAGTCCCATATGCTTCGGATATAGGATCGATTACATATGCTATATTATTCACTTATTCTAATTTTCAAATGCTCAGAGCATTTTAAGAAAAAGGACTACAATTTTGTGTGACTAAAGTTGTAACACAACTGTCAAGAACAATCTAAGGTGATACCAAAAGACTGGTTGTTTATGGACAGTTAGAAGTATGATACTAATTTAGATGGACCATAGTGACGTCATTCTGGACTGAGATGGTTCTTGATCATAATTGATGGTCATATGGAAATATGGAAATGTTTCTATAATGGGAGATACTTGAAAAGTCTACATGTGAGTTGGAAACTTTAATGCAAGAGAAATGTCCAAGGAGCGTACCTTGAATTTGAACCTTCATTACAATAGAATTGTTTCTAGTGACAAAGTTCCAATGGTATATTCTGTAATATCGAAGAATCCGTCTTTAAGACTTTGGAATCTTGATATCGCAAGAGATTAATGCATGTTAAGTTGAAATTCTATCACATCTTGGATAGTGACAAGAGTTTGGAATTGTGAAATGAGCATCATTGGAATAATGTCCAGTTGATCTGTTTATAAAGGAAGGACCATAGAGAGCCGTAGTATGCATGTTCATAACATGGCATGTGACATCCCCAATTTCACGACCATAAAAGATTGATTTGTTTATGCTTTATTTAAAAATCAGAGTATACTTTTGAAGAATAATGTTGCGGAATTTGTTCCCAAAATATTTAAAGATATTATCAAAGCATTTTCGAAGAAATGTATTTTAATTATATTAAAAACATTGGGATGTCATCGTCAATACAGTAAATAAGCATAAACAGAAATAGTACAAACATTGTAAACATTTATTATTCTACTGACCTATAATCCATAAATTTCTCATCCGATCATCACACTTATGCTCTTGTGCCACTACCTGTAATATAAGAAATTGAGTAGGTCAGGATTGGATGCCTGGTGAGCACATAGGATTTTCAATCCATGATAATTAAATTCTTTATTTTCATCAAATCATTCAACTCGATTACCTGTTCTCGTTATCCTCATTCTTTATCCCTAAAGCATCTAATTCAAGGGACATATCCTAAGGATTATCTTCGGGATAGACAATAATGCTTAGGGGATACCATAAAAATATATGTCAATAAGGCAACCATCGGGGGATGGAGTACACCTGGTGAACACTTAGTTCAAAAACAACTACAGGTTGGGAGCCTGCTAGCATTCCACTAGATTGTCTAGAATAGTCTGTGGTCGACATCTATACTCCGCTAGACGACTGGATCATCTTTAAAGTCAAGGTGTCTCATCATTTATCTCATCTTTCATCTTTCATCATCAATATCATATTTCATCTACCCATCTTTACCCAACATATGTATAGGTATAAAATACATATACAATTTAAATCAAGTAAGACTCGTTAAAGTGATGACTCAAAACTCAGACAACACTTCACTTCTAGCAACTTTCTTTTCCTTTGACGTAACCTAGTATCATTATCACTACGTCTTAGTCTAATATTGATTGCAACTCATTATTAGTCTAGATTCATCATTAATTCAAAGTCTACTGATCTATAGCTGATAAGGGACAACCAGGTAAGATCATATCGGAGGTAGGGTCTGTTTGGCATACATAGTATGCTGTTTGGAAAACCCACTTTAAACACATCACTAAATCTAGCCTTGTCATCATCCCCATGAGTAGATAAATCAGTATAACGACTTGGAGTCACTGATAAGTATTGTTTATAGTTTCATAATAACGATAATGAATTTAAACATAATTTACACTTAAAGCGTAATAGGTGTAGCTCAACTTACAGGGTTTCTAGCGAAAACTTAGAACTCAGTGGTCAACTTCGTCGCTGAATCTTTCTTCTAAAAAGATTCTTGTAGCGCTTCAGTGCTCACCTTACTATAATAAAACTACAGAATGAGAAGTCGAATCACGAGGGACCGAAATGCTTGAGGATAAGAAGAGAAAGACTCCTGAACTAAGAGAATGGTGTAAGAAATATGAGGGCCCAAAGTCTCATATTTATAGTAATTTAAATTTTGAAAAACCACCATTTATAGTTACTTAAACGACCTTATAGTTATTTAAACAACCAAACGCCCCTTTCTAATAATATTTTAAATAGATTTAACGATATTTGTACTAAACTAATGTCGAATGTATTCAATATTAGTCTTATAACGACCGCGTCGCGGATACCTTTCTAATGATACATAAATTAGTACATATATGTATATATATATATATATATATATATATATATATATATATATATATATATATAATAATATAATTGATACTTTATTTTAATACGTAAATATTATATTATAAATTATAACTTGTTCATACGAACTCCGTCAGCTAATTTTGACTTTATTTTTAAAGTTATATTTTAATAGGCTTAGACTATTAAAGTCCGTTAAAAATTCATAACTTTGTCATTCGACGTCTGTTTTCGACTGCCTTTTTATCGTTGAACAACAAGATCTTCAATTCTTGTTTAGATTATTTCGGTTAAAAGTTGACCGATCTAAAATTTCATTTCTGAGTTGTATATCGCTATGATGAATTTTAGAAAAATCATAAGTTCCTCTAATTAAGTCAGATTTAGACCTTCTTTATATGCATGCTGTTGGTTTGACGACTACTACGACTTTTTTTAGACCACTTAGGCTATAAAGTAATTTATCAAAAATTTACTTTTTACGATACGTAGAGTCGTGCCGGTTTAATCGCGAAAGTTCAACGGGTCATAACTTCTTCGTTATAAGTCGGATTGGAGCGTTCCTTATATCTCCGGAATCCTTGTCACGACTACTGCAAATTTATTCAAGGGTATTAGGTCTAATTATTATTCTATTTTAGATGCGTATTTTATTCCTATTTTATTATATCATTATAAGCACGTATATTGCACATACATCACATAATGCTCGAATAATTCTCTCTTATTACATCAAATAGGTTACAATTGTTGACTTTAACAATTACATCATTTTATTAATGCCTAGCAGGAAATGTGGGCGTTAAAATTATCTCCTCCTTTGGATGATTCCATCCCAGAATCATGCATCAACAAATAGATGTGGATAGCGACTCATCATGTCACTTTCTGTCTCCCATGTGAGTTTCAGCTCATTCGAATGTTTCCATCACACTAGCACTAATTCGACCATCTTGCATCACAAATTCTTCATCTTATGGTCAATAATTGATTCAGGCTCTTCGATTAACCTCTTATCTTCATCAATCCTTAACTCTGAAAGTTGAATTATGTCGGGAAATTCTCCTGTGAACTTCCTCAAATAACACACATGAAAAGTGTTATGAGTACCATCTAGTTATTCTGGCAATTCCAGCTTTTAAGCTTGGTTCCCAATCCTCTAAAGAACCTTGAATGGACCAATAAATCTTGGACTCACCTTTCCTATCTTTCCAAATCTTATAAGTCCCTTCCACAGTGAGACTTTGAGCAACACCAAATTTCCAACTTCGAAGATCACTGGTCGTTGCTTTTTGTCAGTATAGCTCTTTTGGCGATCTTGAGCTGCGAACATGATTTCACTAATCACCTTTAGCTTTTTAGCAGTCTGATGGACTATTTCGGGACCCATAAACTACTTTTCTCCGGTCTCAAGACAACAAGACGGCATACGGCATTTCTGTCAGTACAAGGCTTTTGTAAGGTGGCATCTTAATGCTCCAATAGTAACTATTCTTGTAGGAAAACTCTACCAGGGGTAAGTTCTCATCCCAGTTACCTTGAAATTCTTGGGTACATGCTCTTAACATATTTTCCAGTGTTTGAATTTTCCTTTCGCTCTGACCATCAGTTTGTGGATGGTAGGCTGTACTTCAACACAATTTCGTACCCATTTCCTCTTGTAGGCTCTTCCAAAACCTTGATGTGAAACGGTTGTCACGATCCCACCCAATCATTAAGGGCACACCGTGAAGTCTTCCTATTTCTTTCACGTAGGTATTTGCAAGCTTATCCATAGACCATTTCTCATTGGCCGCTATGAAGTGTGAACTCTTTGTGAATCGATCCATGACTACCCAAATCATGTCGTGAGCGTTCTTTGTCCTCGGTAGTTTAGTCACAAAATCCATGGTGATGTCTTCCCATTTACCCATGGGTACAGGTAAAGGTTCTAAACTCCCATATGTTTTCTTATCCCTATACATCTTAGTGTTGCGTAGATGAATAGAGTACATGGCCTTGTGATCTTCTTCCTTTAGAAGATCCCTTATTCCTCCCATCTTAGGTACCCAAATTTTATTTTGGAATACCTTTAATCCTTTATTGTTTGTACCAAATACCAACGTTTTGCCTAAACGTTCTTCATTTTGATAATTTTTTCCTCTAAAGCTTCTTCCTGAGCTTTCTTAATGCTTTCTACAATTGTTGAGACAACTTTTATTCTTAACGCTCTTAGCCTTTTTCTTTCCAGGTTTACTTTTCAACACAGAGCATCAGCTACGACATTTTCTTTACCAGGGTGGTAAAGTATCTCGCAGTCGTAATCCTTGAGTAATTCCAACCAGCGTTATTGTCTCTTATTCAATTCCTTTTGATCAAAGAGATACTAGAGACTTTTATGACCAGTGAATAGTTTTCACTTTGTTCCATAAAGATAATGTATCCATGTCTTTAATGTGAATACTACTGCTCGTAACTCCAAATCATGAGTGGGTAGTTCTTCTCGTGCTCTTTCAGTTGCCGAAATGCATATCCTATCACTTTATCTCTCTGGGTCAAAACACACCTTAACCCAATTCCAAATGCATCGATATAGACTGTGAAGTCTTCAACTCCGTCATGTAAAGAAAGAATTGGTGCTTCACACAACTTCTTCTTTAACTTCTTGAATGCTTCTTCATGTTTCTCACTCCATGTATATGTAGCTCCTATATAGGTCAAAACTGTCAATGGAGCAACTATTGAAGAAAAGCCTTGGATAGACCTTCTATAATATCTAGCTAATCCTAGAAAACTACGAATCTTAGTGGGACTTTTTGGTCATTCCCACTTCAACCCAACTTCAATCTTCGACGAATCAACCATTATTACTTCTTGATTGACCACATGACCCAAGAGTTGCACCTCTCAGATCCAAATGTCACACTTGGAGAACTTTGCGTACAACTTCTCCTTCTTCAAAACTTATAATACTTATCACAAGTGCTTGCAATTATCCTGGTGGTTCTTTGAGTAAATCAGAATGTCATCTATGAACACTATTACAGATTTATCGAGGAATGGTTTGAAAAACATGTTCATAAAATCCATAAATCTTGCTAGAGCATTGGTTAGTCTGAATGACATAACCAAAAACTCATAGTGTCTATATCTCGTTCTAAATGCAGTATTCTCTATATCCTGCTCTCTCACCTTCAACTGATGATATCCTGACCTAAGATCGATCTTTGAGAATAAATCACACCATGCAATTGATCGAATAGGTCGTCAATCCTTGGCAATGGATACTTGTTCTTCACCGTTGCCTTGCTCAACTCTCTATAGTCTATGCACATCCTCATGCTCCCATCCTTATTCTTCACGAATAACACCGAAGCTCCCCTGGGTGAAGAACTAGGTCTAATGAAGCCTTTGTCTAACAACTCCTGAAGTTGCATCATAATCTCCTTCATCTCTATCGGTGCTAATCGGTATGGATCCTGGAAATAAGTCTATTCGAAACTCAACTTGTCTATCAGGGGGCAATCCAAGAAGATCTTCGGGAAAGACTTCCAGATAATCACACACCACCGGTATTCTTTTCATCTCCTTCTTTGCGTCAATCACAAATGCCAAGTATAATGTAAATCCTTTGAAAAAACACTTTCTTGCTTTCATCAGGGAGATGATTCCAGAATTTACTCTACGTTTGTCCCCGTACACCATAAATGACTCTTTTTCGGGTGGGTACTCTTACCATCTTCTTCCTACATAGTATATCGACATCATTCACACTAAGCCAATCCATTCCTAATACTATGTCGAGACTGTTCAATTCAATGGGCAACAATTCCTCGTGGAATTTATTCCCATTCAAGTCGATGACGATGTTTTTAATGCAATCGCTACCCGATATGAATTTTCCACTAGCAACTTCTACTACTAAAGCATTATGTAGTTTATTTACAAGCAATGCTAGTCTTCTACCAAATTTATGTGATATAAAGGAGTCATTAGCTCTAGAATCAAACAGTATATTGGCAGACAATCCATTTTCAAGAAAGGTACCTGAAGCGACATCTGCTTCCTCCCTTGCTGCTTCCAGAGTCATCTTCGATATTCTCGCCTTTGGCCTAGGTGGCACATTTGGCTTTGCAGCCTCCTTCTTTTTCTGCCAGTCCCTAGCAATATGCCATTCTTAATTACATCCGTAACACACCTTCTTGTCGGATGTACTCTCATTGGCGTAATGACCAGTTTTCCCATAGTTGAAACAAGTAAACTCCTCGCCACATTTCCCAGAGTGCTTCTTTTTGCACTTCTCACACCATTTTTCTTCACCTCCTCCTTCTCCAAACTTCTTGGAACCAGACTTCGAGAACTTGCTTTTCTTTTTGGATCTTGAAGATCCCTCAACCTTCCTCTTTTCTCCTACCTCACCTCTCTCCAGACCCTTCTCCCTTAACTGGGTCTCAACATTCTTAGCTGCACAGATGGAGACTTTCAAGGTGGTTTATTGTTTGACCATTGGACTAAAGTCCGCTGGCAATCCATTATCAAACTTGTTGACCTTGGAGAGTTCAGTTTGAACCAAATATGGAACAAGATTCATTTTCTCCGTAAAACTTGCAGTGTACTAGCTGACGCTCATCCTTCCCTTCTTTAAATTCTGAAACTCGTTGTTGATCTCCATAAGATCATGCTCAGAGTAGTACTACATTTTCAGTTGCACCAAATAGTCTTCCCAAGACATCTTACTATCTTATCCTTTAGGCATGGTACAACTAGTAACTTCCTCCAGCTTAATACCCCAGTCTTCAACTGTCTAACCGCAAGAACGGTCTTCTACTTGTTGCTGTAGTCACAACTTTCAAACATAATCTCCATCACGGAGATCCAATCCATGACATCCGCCAGTGTTGGGCTTCCAGAAAGACTTGGTGGCTTAAATGGCATGAAATCCTTGTACTTGCATCCACGTCCATCATCTCCTTCATTTGGTTGGTTCCTTCTAACCACTCTTGGCTCAGATTGGCTAACAGTCCGGCTATAGTTTCCCTCCTCAAAATTTCCTTCATTAAATTCAAGTTGCACAATAGGTAAAATAGGTTCATCCCTGTTATTACACAATATTTGTCTCATCTGCACCCTTCTTTCGGCCATCATAGCCCGAATCATTGCTTGGAATCCTGTCATCGTGATTGGCTCGGGTTCAGCTGCTACCTCTGGTGCACGCTCAATCACTCGTGGCTCAGGCTGCTTATTACTGTTTCCCAATCTGCTTCGAGTTCTCACCATGTCGATCTATACACCAAAGAAGATGTTTAATGTACAGTGACGAGAAATAAGATCGGGGAAGCTTTATTTACGATAGACGTATAAATCTCATTATCACTTCGAAAAGTTACATGCCAGATCTAATATCGAGTTAAACATTTAGAAACCTGAGCACATAAAATTTCCAGATCCGGTCGGCAATAGACTATAGATCCGATAGCATCATAAAGCATATAAGGAATCTTATAGCATAAATTATTTAGCATATGAAAGCAATTTAGGCATCTTCCCTAAATACGCTAGTGCTTGTGTCTATTCAGGCATACTTCCTAAATATAGCAGACACTCATCTCACAATCATCGCTTAGCAATTTAATTAAATCTAGAAATCCTACAAATTCCTAGTTCGCTTAAACTAATGCTCTGATACCAACTATTACATCCCCAATTTCACGGCTAGAAAAGGCCGATTTGTTTATGCTTTATTTAAAAATCAAAGTATCCTTTTGAAGAATAGTTGCGAATTTGTTCCCAAAATAGGATAAAGATATTATCAATGCATTTTCGAAGAAATGTATTTTAGTTATATTAAAAACATTGGGATGTCATCGTCAATACAATACATAAGCATAAATGGAAATAGTATAGGCCTTACAAACATTTATTATTCTACTGGCCTATAATCCATAAATTTCTCATCTAATCATCACACATGTGCTCTTGTCCCAATACCTGTAATATAGGAAACTGAGTGGGTCCGGCTTGGGAGCCTGGTAAGCACATAGGGTTTTCAACCCACAATAATTAAGTTATTTATTTTCATCAAATCATTCAACCCGATAACCCATTCCCGTTATTCTCACTCCATGTCCTTAAAGCATCTAAATAAAGGGACATGTCCTAAGGATTATACTTGGGATAGACAATAATGCTTATGGGATTCCTTAGCAATATATGTCAATAAGGAAACCAGGGGGGATGGAGTACACCTGGTGAACATTTAGTTTAAAAACACCTACAGGTTGCAAGCCGGCTAGCGATCTACTGGACTGTCTAGAATAGTCTGTGGTCGTCCTCTATACTCCACTAGACGATTGGATCATCATTAAAGTCAAGGCCTCTCATCATTTATCTAATCTCTCATCTTTCATCATCTATATCATCTTTCATCCACCCATCTTTACCCAACATATGTATAGGTATAAAATACATATACAGTTTAAATCAAGTAAGACATGTATAAATCGTTAATCTAGCATATATATCAAGAACACAGATAATGGGCACAAATAGCATGTAATTTATCTTAAATACGTCATATCTGTGTGTAAGATGAAAGTAACTATGCACTCACTTGTTAAAGTGATGACTCGAAACTCGGACAACGCTTCGCTTCTAGCAACTTTCTTTTCCTTTGACGTGACCTAGTATCATTATCACTAAGTCTTAGTCTAATATTTATTGTGACTAATTATTAGTCTAGATTTATCATTAATTCAAAGTATACTGATCTATAGTTGATAAGGCACAACCAGGTAAAATCATATCGGATGTAACGACCCAAAATCACGACACAAATTTTTTTGTTTTTGAATAGATAAATTACTAATATAGATTGTCTACACAAATCCAGAGTAACCAATATTTAGCAAAACATCAATTAACCAGAGTAATTCACAATATACATAAACTTGTGGTGTGTGCTCTACAATTATCTTGAGCTCTTCCATTTGAAAACTGAAGTACCTGAAACATAAACTGAAAACTGTAAGCACAAAGCTTAGTGAGTTTCCCCAAAACACCATACCACATACGATCACACACTATCACACACATACATATAGGTTCCATGGGGCTCCCCCCATGGTCTTTATCTATTATGCCATGGGCTCCCCCCATGGTCTTTACGTGGAATGCCATGTGCTTTCCGCCTCATGGTCTGACATCCGATTGCCACGGGCTCCCCCGGGGTCTTCCATGCAAGTATCAAAGAGACAACTAACAAACCACATAACACATAATGGGCCGGCATTGGTGCTTTCGGCCCATGGATATAGTGAGAAGACTCACCTTGCACTGCAGAAGCTCAATAAAATAATCTGTAGCTGCTGCCCTGACGACTTCCTGAACTATCAATACCAACAATACACCCAATTAGCATTTGGGATCCAATCCATAACCAGAACTCCATACCTGGGGTAAAAGGACCATATTACCCCCAACCTAGACTTGTCCAAATCCATGACCTAAACTACAATCTTAAAGGCCCAAAGGCCCACTAATCAACCAATGGCCCAATTTTCCAAATTGGGCCCAAACTCCTTTCATGGCCCTGCCTTAAGGCCCAACCATTATTTCTAGGCCAAACATTTTGTATCCCGATGGCCCATTAATAACTCAAGCCTAAAATACCAGAAACTACTAGATCCATCAAAGCCCACTAATGGCCTTATACTAAGCCCATAATTCCCTTAATTATAAGTCAAAAGTCAAAGTCAACGGTCCGAGTTGACCCAACTCGCCGAGTTGTCCTTCAACTCGCCGAGTTGTCCTTCAACTCGTCGAGTTGTCCTTCAACTCGTCGAGTTTCTCCATTAATTTCACAGATCGGGAAAACACGCATCAACTCGCCGAGTTCTCCTAATGAACTCGCATCAACTCGTCGAGATCTCCTAATGAACTCGCCGAGTTGGCCAAGAATCAAACAGATTAATGCATTAAACCGTTTCCATCGAATCTAGAAGCTTCTATTCTCAGATCTCTTCCCAAATGATGACTAGAAGGGTAAAGTTTCCAACTTTACCCTTAAAAACCATTACAATGAACCCAAACCCGAATCCTTGACTTAATAAAGTGAGGCTTAACCCGTTAAGCCCCTAAACTCTCAAAACATAGTCCTAAAACACAGATCTGGCATCCCAAGGCTGGATTATCACGTAACGTTTCCAACTTTACGTCCATGCATGCAAGAAAGGAACCCTAGAGCCCAAAATGGCTTAATAAAGGATTTAATGCATGGATGGGACTTAGGACTTAGCAAAGCTTGCAACTTTATGCCAAGAGAGGTCATAAAAGGGTTAGATCTAACATAATAACCCCTGGAATCCTTAACTATTTGGACAACCCAACCATACACACAAAAATCAAGCTAAAACATCCCACAAAGAGATCTAGAAGATAACAACACAAGGTTTCGACTTTATACCTCAAAAGGACTACAACAAATCGAGAGTTTCTGGATCCAAAGCCTTCCCTCCAAACTAAGCACCTTCAATCTTCAAACTCCTTCTACAGAACACCAAAAACCAACTCTCCAAGCTCACCACAAGCTCACATACTCAACCTTGAAGGATAATACATGGAATTAGGGTTTAATAGGACAAGGAGGCTGGTAAAGAGGCCAGCCAAGGGAGTTAAGGTCTATAAATAGGGTGCAAAACCCTAAAATTAGGGTTTTCTCAAACAACGTCCAACTCGTCTAGTTCCTTCACCAACTTGATGAGTTGGTCCTTAAAAACACGCACCCCAAAAGCTTCTAACACGTCGAGTTTATGCCATAAACTCGACGAGTTGGCCCCTAAAAAGGGAATTTAGTTCCATAATTGACCTTCTAGATTCCGGATGTTACAAAACACCACACTAAATCTAGCCTTGTCATTATCCTTGTAAGTAGATCAATAAGTATAACGACTTGGAATTACTGATAAATCTTGTTTATAGGTTCGTAATAATGATAATGAATTTAAACATAAGTTACACTTAAAGCGTAATAGGTCTAGCTCAACTTACAAGGTTTCTAGAGAAAACTTAGAACTTCGTAGACAGAACTTCGTCTTTGAATCTTTCTTCTAAGAAGATTGTCGTAGAGTTTCAGTGCTCACCTTACTATACTACAACTACAGAATGAGAAGTCGAATCACGAGGGACCGAAATGCTCGAGGATAAGAACAGAAAGACTCTTGAACTAAGAGAATGGTGTAAGAAATATGAGTGCCTAAAGCCTCATATTTATAGTAGTTGAATTTTCAAAAACCACCCTTTATAGTTAATTAAACGACCTTATAGTTATTTAAACAACCAAACTTTTATGGTGCAAAGTCACACTTGGATGAGGCTTACCTTCTTGTATGTGTAAATGGGTTGAGTCTTTCCTATAAATAGGAAGTGAGTGACTCCCATTATGTAAGGAACCATTTTGGAGAGCATTAGTTTTAGAGAGAGAAATTAGCATAACCATTTGTACTCTTTCTAATTCATACTAATGAGAGCTTAAAAGATTTATTTACTCCATGTGTTCTTGATTTGTATGATGATTCACTAGATCTTTTCTTATTCCGCACATGCCAACATAATCAACACCACTAAATTTGGTATTAGAGCAGGATTCATTCAGTTTTGATCCGATTTTTTGAAGTTTTCAAAAGGTGTTGAGTCTCGTTCTAGATTCAAAATATTCTGCCCTTTTGATTCTGAAAATCATCACATATCATCTGTTTTGATTCGATTCTGCTTACGGTTTGTTAGATCGAGTATTTTGTCTCAGTTTTCTGGAAGTTTTTTCATTCAAATCTCAATTAAATAGATTTAATGATATTTGTACTAAACTAATGTCGAAAGTATTCAATATTAGTCTTATAACGACTGCATCGTCGATACATTTCTAATGATATGTAAATATGTATATATATGTATACATATATATGACTTGTACTTTATTTTAATTTGTAAATATGCTATTACAAAATATAACTTGTTCATATGAACTCCGTTTTTGACGTTATTTATATCCATGTGTAGCTATGGACGAGATCTACAACTTTCGTTTAGACTCCGTCGGTTAATTTCGACTTTATTTTTAAAGTTATATTTTAACAGGCTTAGACTGTTAAAGTTCGTTAATAATTCATAACTTTGTCATCTGACATCCATTTTTAACTGTCTTTTTATCTTTGAACTCCTATTAACGAGATCTTCAATTCTCGTTTAGATTGTTTTGGCTAAAAATAGACCGATCCAAAGTTCGATTTATGAAATGTATACCGCTATGCTTCTTCTAACAAAGTCAGATTTAGATGTTCTTTATATGCATGCTCTCGGTTTGACGACTACTATGGCTTTCGTTTAGACCACTTAGGCTAAAAGATAATTTATCAAAAGCTTACTTTTTACAATATGCAGAGTCATGTCGGTTTAATCGCGAAACTTCAACGGATCATAACTTCTTCGTTATAAGTCGTATTGGAGCGTTTCTTATATCTCCGGAATCCTTGTCACGACTACTTCAACTTTCTTCACGGATATTAGGTATACTTATTATTCTATTTTAGATGCGTATTTTATTTTTGTTTTATTATATCATTATAAGCACGTATATTGCACATACATCACATAATACTCGAATAATTTTCTTTTATTACATTAAATAAGTTACAATTGTTGACTCTAACCATTATATCATCTTATTAATGTCTAGCGGAAAACGTGGGTGATGACTGATGTTTAATTCAAGTGGTTAGTTGATTACTCAAAACATTATGCAATTAATAAAATCATAATTATTTGGTGATTAAACAATAGAGATTATTTATATTCAATAGATTTAAGACCATAGTTAATTAATTTATTATTGTGTTTCACTTTACATGTTTTACTTCCTGATTGATTTGATTATTCAAAATTAGACAGTCGATTATACTTTTGGAAGTAACTAATGAATAAACATTGTCATGAATTTAATTATAGATTATATATGGAGATTAGACATAGCAATGGTTGCTACAATTTTCATGAGTACTTAGAAAATGGAGATTTTGAGTATTGGATAAACTCACTCTCAGAGAATTAGTTCATGGATTATATCATGAGTAATTGTGAGACGTTAATATATTTTATTCTTAAAACAAAGATATATGAGCTGTAATTTGTAAGTCGTTTGTGCATTGGTATTGCGAAAACGCATCAGTAACGTGATGTCATAAAACGTAGTGTCATGCATGATTTGGCAAGTAAAAGATACAAGCATATAAGTTGACGTTTATTCTTTCCTTTTTCCCTAACGGGAAAAGCAAAATCTTTGGGCCGCTCGATGATTTGTTGTCGACATCCGAAGTGCTTGTCCGAGCCTGGACTAAATTGATGATTTCAATTAGTAGTCTGATTTCAGTAGTCATAAAACAGGAAATCGAGAAACAGAATCTTGGACTATGAGATTTATTCTAATCCATGTCTCATGTTCATACGATATCTTGTAGAACAAAGGAATAGTTGATCACTTATCTTAGGGCCAATAGCTGATTTGAATTAGTGTTCGACAGTGGCTTTGGAAAGCACTATTTGCTAGTTACTTCAAGGTCTATACTTGCAATTGTAGTTACAGACTTATCCTAGTGGGAGACTGTTATATTAAGGTGTATAAGTAAGTAACTAAATTGGTATATTCTTGAATTAAGATCAAAGTCCTTTTGGGTTTCCCTCATAACTAATAACTAAATAGAATGACTTCTAGAGAGAGAGAGAAGCTGATTTATTAATTTATTATATGATTAATAAATTAGTTATAAATCAAAATAAATAAATTATTGATATATTATATGATTAATATATTAATTATAAATTATATTTATTAATTTAGAATTAATCGAAAATTAATTTTATGATTAGTTAGACTAATTGTAAATAGAGGGACTAAAGGTGAAAATGTTCAAAAGTTGAGCTTTGAAGGATTCCAGAACCTTCCCACATGAGGGGGACGTTTTTTGGAGGTTCTTAGGGCTTCTTGGAAGCCTTAGGGAGCAAGAAAAGGGATAAGGGTTACCTAAGGAAACATGCCTTATCCAAGACTCCTTACTCACCTATATAAACCCCTTATGAGATTCATTATTATAGTCCAACCATACCCCTCTCAAGAGCAGAAAACTTAGATCAATAGAGAAAACTTAAATCTAATTGGTTGCATGTGAACTTAGGGTTAAGATTTTCCGCCACATAGTTTTTTTTGTAACCTATAAAACCTATCATTTAATACATTACGTGTGTGTGTGTATGTGTGTGTGTGTGTGTATATATATATATATATATATATATATATATATTCTAAGATTCTTTGCATTTATTATCACATTCAATGTATTTAACACATTACATTTATAAATGTTAGTATTGTGTGACATATTAATTGAATTTAATTGAAGAAAACCACAAAATGACATGTGGATTTAAATTTACTCAAATAATTACAAAACTACACGTAGCAAATTCAATAAAAAGATGACATCTGGAAAAAATGATCTCTATTTATTACGGTAGAAAATGCAACGTCCTAAGATTTAACGAAAAACAAGAGGTTAAGTGTGTGTGTGTGTGCAGGGGGGTGTGACCCTAACCATCTGGCCTACTAAGGTGATTTTCTCTTTGAGTTAATGTAACTTGAGTAAATGGTTCTAGAGAAGAACCTCAACAAAAATTCTTTTGGTAGTCAATGAAGGAAGTGTCATTAACACAAATACGTCTTTGCTTTGCCAAAATGTGCATTCTTTTCCCGACTCTGACATTCCAAGTAGTTATATACCTTCTATTGCTTTATTTATAATACTAAAAATTAGACATACTATAATGTATAATTTTGATTGTGTAGATCAACCATGGAGGTGAGGTCATAGTCTTAATCGAAAGGCTAAACAGATTATGGATAATTAACATGATGCTTGATTGACAAGGCCAATATATATTATAGAAAGAACTTCGTTAGGGAATCGGTAATATTGTCTGCAATAGTTGGAATTGTGATGAAGAACTTTTGTGATACATAATTCCATATATATGAAAGCATCGAAAGTAAATAAAGATGAGTTGATCAAATCTAATTTTTTATAATGATTTCATTTCATATTTTTCTATATTCTAGCCGCTATAAAAGATGATTTGAGTGTTAATTATAATCAAAATAAACATAATTGAGAATAAATGACATTGTATTTGAGATTGATGTTTCGTTATTAAAAACTTAGTTTAAGGACTAAATAACATTGTATACGAGACTAATATTTAGTCATTGAAAAATCACATTACAAACTAAACGAGGTATTATCAAATACTAATATTATGTTCTGGAATGAGATTATGAAGGACTGATAAGATATAAAATAAGGTCTTAAAGGAAATATATTGGAGACTGAATAAGATAATATGAAGGATTGATATTCAGTTCCTGAAAGATAGTGCCAGGTATTTATATGACATAAAAGGGGGATCAAAAGGAAACATATTGGAGACTGAATTAGATAACATCAAAAACTGATATTCAGTCCCAAAAGATAGTATCAAAGACTGATATGACATAAAATCGAAGGTTCAATGAAAACACATTAGAGACTGAATGTGATAGTATCAAAGACAGGTTTTCTGTCTTTGATACTTACACATATTAGGGACTAATTTTCAATCATTGATACATAAAAAAACCACCATCTAGGACTAGTTATCTAGGACTAGCTACATCGGTCTCGGATGCCCATTAGAGACTGATTATTGACCATCTGGGACTGATATTGTCAATCTTCGATACCCCTTTTTCTTTTAGTGAAGTATTTTCTAACTTATATAAAATAGTACTTTTTATAACTAGAATTTATATGTTTACGGTATATAAGTGCTTTCTAACTTATATAAAATAGTAGATTTTTATAACCAGAAAGTATACGTTTACAGTATATAAGTGCTTTTTAACTTATATAAAATAGTACTTTTTATAATAAAAAACTATATGTTTACAGTATATAAGTGCTTTCTAACTTATATATAATAGTACTTTTTATAACCAAAAGTGTATGCTTATAATATATAAGTGTTTTCTAACTTATATAAAAATAGTACTTGTTATAACCAAGGAGGTCAGGTGGTTAAATTTTGGTAGCTGATGGTGGTCGTCGACAACGGCAACTGGCGATGCAATGGTGGTCGGTGGCTGTTTTGGTGATTTTTAAAGCCACCAGAGCCTTTTCTCGCCGGAGGGAGGGTGGTCTAGGGTAGGACTGGTGCACGAGAAGTGGTCGGGACTGTGGAGGGTGGCTGGAGGTACTTCGGTGGCGATGGTGCACTGTGGAAGGCGGCAGTGGTTTGGTGGCTGGTGGTAGCTCTGACAGTGTGCACACGAGAGAGAGAGAGAGAGAGAGAGAGAGAGAGAGAGAGAGAGAGAAAGAGAGAGAGAGAGAGAGAGAGAGAAAGATTCGAAGGGAGAAAGATAGATACAGAGAGAGAGGGCATGCCCTTCTCTTTATTTTTATAGGAAAATGAGTGATGTGGACCAACCAAATCACAAGAAGTGGCACCATACGATTGTGATAAGTGTCACCATTAGAATCGCGACATGTGTCACGCCTCGATCCACGATTGTGATAAGTCTCACCATTAGAATCGCGACAAATCACGAGAAGTGGCACCATTAGAATCGCGACGAAAAACAACATCTCTCATTTTTTTCAAAATCAGTAGTTATATGTCTAGGAAATTTCAGTTTGGAATATGTAAAAATATTCATCGAATGAATAGCGTAGCTATGTCAAAAACGCGTTTAAAGTGCTTTGTCGGGTGTTTTCTGACTTCAGCATTCCGACTATTTTCTTAAAACGAACTAAACTTTGAAAAAATGAAACTCCGATTATGAAATAGAATATTAGAATATTGTCTGATTCGGAAAATGCTATCATTTTCACTTAAAGAGTTACGTAACTATTCCAACGAATCGATTTAAGTTTCATTTGCAGGAAAAATCAGGTGTTTATATTGTTTTGTTTTCTTTAAATGGCCATAACTTTTGCATATGATCTCCATTTTCAACGTTCTTTATATCCACAAAATCAAAATTGAACACAGATGGTTCTTCATGGAATGGCATGGCAGCAGGTGGTGACGTTGTTAGGGACTATAAGGGCTCTGCTTTGGTTGCTTTTTCGACCTTTTATGGCCTAGGTACCAACACATTTGCAGAAGCCAGAGCTCCCCTTTTTGGTCTGATGCTTTGTTACAGATTAGTCTACTCCAAAGTAGCAATGGATAGTGAGAAGAAATCATTTTTGATAGCATGTGTGGAGGTGTAGTCCCTTGGACAGTCCCTTATATGATCAAATCTTTCAAAACTTTCTTACTTCCTTCCATGTCCATCTCTCATATCTACATGGAAGGGAATCAAAGTGCAGACACTTACGTATTTCCATTATCTATTTGTTTATTGTGTTATTTGTACATAATAATAGTTAATACATGAATCTTGTTTTCAATGTATCAATTCAATATTTATGTATAGTGAATAGTGTTGGTTTGTCAATGATCTATGTCCATCGCAGACTTGAGTGATATTTCTTATGCATTTCTAAGTATAAAACTTCAAATGCATTAAAAGAGTGGAATATATTACATTAGTTCAATTGCATTGTGTGTTTACAGTCTCTTAGACCAGTAAACAATGACCTAATTTACCAATTGTCACAATATGCTTATGTTATAGGATCAATCATGTATGCCATGACATGTACTAGACTAGATATCTCAAATGCTTTGAGCATGGTGAGTCGATATCAAGACAACCCCATCGATAGTCATTGGACAACTATAAAGAATATCCTCAAGTAGGTAAGAAGAACTAAGGATATGATTTTAGTATGTGGAAGTAGAAAAGATTTGTGTGTTACAAGTTACACTGATGTGAGTTTCCAGAATGACATGGGCAACTTATGTTCCCAGTCAAGATGGGTGTTCTTGTTAAATGGAGGAGCAATAGCATGGAAAAATTCAAAGCAGAAAAATATGGAAGACACTACATGCGAGTAAGAGTATATTGCAGCTAGTGAAGCAGCAATGAAGGCTACATTGTTAAAGAACTTCATCGATGATCTTGGATTTTTACCAAGAATAAAATAACTTATGGAGATATTTTTTGATAACAAGGGTGCAGTCACATTGACTAAGGAGCCTAAGGACCATGGTAACTCAAGAAACATACTAAAAAATACCACAATGTTCGGAAGAGAGTTGAGGATGGAGACATCATCGTTAGTAGAGTATCATCTGAGGATAATCATGTTGATCCTTCCACGAAGCCGTTATCAAGATACACACATGATGGTCATGCTAGGACCATTGGCATGATACTTGATAATGATATGTTGTAATAGTTTAGTTGTTAATTTGATTTATTAGAAACATACAACAATATGAATTGTAACCGTTTTGATGTTTATTTAATGATGAATTAATAAAGAGTTTGCGTTGGTATCAAATTTGCGTTCTTTCATAACTGTGTTTCACTTTTACATTTTTTGAAATGACTTCCAGAATATTAAAATAGATAATACTCAGAGATTCATAGTCAATCGCACTTTGGGAAGTGAGCGAGTGATTTAAGACTGTCATGAGTATTAGTAAATTGGCCATATATATTGGACATTGTATACAAATTACGCTAACACTCACAAGTATTATAAATGGAGATCTAAGTATTGGAATGAAATGCCCACATATTCGGGCTACACAATTTAAATATAATAAGCGATAAAAACGACATTTTTATAAAAGGTCCTTTACGATAAATAACCTTAACCAAAGTTATAAAATATGTGACAAGGATTCCGTACATATAAAGAACACTGAGATCCGTACATATAAACATGGGCAGGTACACAACTTGTAGATGTTTATAAGTTAAGCATGGAAAGGCCTATAACATGTAGACATTTATAAGCCATGTACGCGCAAGTTTACAACATGTAGGTGTTAATTAATCATTCATGGGCAGGTTTACAACATGTAGATGTTAATACAATTATTTACAGACAGGTCAAAGACCTGTAGGTATTGATGAACCGTACGCAAATAGGTACATAACCCATAAGTGTTACTAAATCCTACTTGAGTAGGTCCCCATCATGTAGATGTTAAAGAACCACATACGAACAGGACTATGACCTATGGGTATGAATAAATTATCCATGTGGGTATCTATTCACCCCATAGTCATCTTATTAGCATATATTTCTAAGGAATCCTCGAGGCAGTACTATTCACTTAGAGATCCTTTAGGATAAATCCCTTGGGATCATTAGTCTAGGATCAGGGATTGAGAATAACTGGAATGGGTAATCGGGTTAATTGCATGATGTGAATTATATAATTGTAAAAAATAATTGTAAAATTGTGGGTTGAAAACCCTATCTACTCACCAGGTTTTCCAACCTGACCCACTCAGTTACTTTGTAACACAGGTAGCGGTATGGAGGTATATGATGTTTGGATCTGATGAGAGAATCGAGGAAATATATGTCAATAGATGTTGTAAGGCCAGTAGTGGTTATGTTTATGCTTATGTTTCTTGTATCAGTTATGACTTTCCAAGCTTTAATAAATCAATGAAAAACATTTCTTTGGAAATACTTTAATGGGACAAATTTTGCAATATAAACAATAATTTGTTTTAAAATAAGCACAAATAAAATGGTCTTTTATGTCACAATTGGTATCAAAGTATTAGTTTAAGTAAACTAGGAATATTTGAGGATTTCTAGACTTAAGCTTAGAATGCTAAGCAATGATCGTGAGGTGTGTGTCCATATTATTGACACCAACACTAGCTTACTATAGGATAAGATGCCAAATTTGTCGTTATGTGCTATATGATTTATAGCATGTTTTAGGTTGCCTAAATGGTTATTAATTGACTAGATCTAAGATCTGTTTTCACCCTTGATTAGGAAATTTTATGTGTTCATGCTTCTAAACGTTTAATTATTGTATTAGAACAGACATATAACTTTTTTGGGTGATAAGAAGGATTATGCATCTAAACACAACTAAAATCTTTTCTATAATAGTATACTCATATGTCTAGTACCCTTAACGATTGTTTCGATGTACAAAACATCATTGGAAGAAATCAAAGCGGATTGGGAAACGGTAACGAAAATTAGGAGCTTGAACCGCAACGTGTAATTGAACATGCACCAAAAGTCATGCCGACAGCTGAACAAATCATGATGGTTGGAGTTCAAGCCATGATTCAGACAATGCTAGCCGAGAAAATGGAGCAGACTAGGAAACTACTGTAAGGGAATAGGAGAGAAGTCACTGCATCGATTGATGAACCAATGATGAATGAGGGTCAGTCCGAAAAGGGAAGCTACAGTCGGACTGTGGATAAAGATGAACCGCGAAGGGTTAGAAGGAACAACCCTGACTAAGAAGTTAAGGGGAATGGATGCAAGTACAAAGACTTCATGGCTTTGAAACTGCAAAAAATGTTTCTGTGAGCCCAACACCAGTGGAAGTTATGGATTGGGTCTCTGAGATGGATATAGTGTTTGATATTTGCGACTGCAGCAACCGACAAAAGACAATTTTAGCTTTCAGACAACTAAAGACCTAAGTGTTGAGCTGGTGGAAATTGTTGGCTGATTCCATGCCAAAGGGAGAAGCAAGGAAGATGTCTTTAGAGGACTTCCTTGAGGAGTTAAAGAGGCAATACTATTATCAACAAGATCATCTGGAGATTAATAGTAAATTCTAGAATTTGAAGAAAGGAAAGATGAGTGTCAGCAAGTATGTTGCAACTTTCACTAAAAAGATTAAGCTAGTCCCTAACTTGGTCCCTACTGAACTTTCCTAGGTAAGTAAGTTTGCTATTGGACTACCAACGGATTTTGGTCCAATGGTGAAACGAGCAACCACTTTAAAAATCATCCATCTGGGCAGCTAGGAATGTGGAGACATGGATAAAGGAGAAAGGTCTGGAGAAATCTGAAACCGGAGAGTAAAGGAAGTTTGAAGAATCTTAAAGGTCCGATAAAAAGAGTAGGTTTTCAAATATTAGGCCCAACGACAAAAGTTATTGGGATACCAATGAGGAAAAATGGTATTAGAAGTGCAGACATAAATACTTCGGGAGATGCAACAAGGAAGTGACTTGCTTCAAATGTGGAAAGACTAGTTGCTATGTTAGTAACTGCACCCAAAGAGTGTGTTACAAGTTTGGAGAAGCACGTCATCTCAGGAATGACTGTCCAAATAGAAATGAAGCAGCAAGGCCGAATGTGCTGCCAAAACCTAAGGCAAGAGCATTCGAGGTGGTCCTTGATGAGGCAGATGAAGATGCAAGAGATCAAGACTAAGGAGATATCCATATGAATTTCAAGATATAAAGTAGCCAATATCATGTTGTGTAGCCTAGTATAAGAGGCATAGTGTATGGTGAACTTGAATTAACTTGTAATCATTTTCAGGAAGTAATGCAATCCATATTTAAGTTATATAACTCAATGTATTTAGTTGTTGTGTGATCTTCTTGTCTACTAACTTGGAAACTATGAGACAAATCTTAGGACATGTGTGAGTAGGTGTGAAAGGTAGTAGAGGCATATACTACCGGAAGCAAAAGACTCACACTTGGATCTGGAAGAGTCACAATGTTACCGAGGCACTAGTAGTTGAGTTTGTTTCATTTGTTTTCGTCGTTTCCATCGTTTCAGTAAATGACTAAGAAAAAAAATGTTATTCCAACCATAGTGGTCATCACGAATCTAGTCTGATTGAGATAAGTTTGTGAAGTAGGTTTCTTGGTTCATAAAACCATGTTCGATGTAGCATCTGACTTTAGTCAAGATATTGAGGGAGAAGAATGATCGAAGCGATCGACAGAAGATTACAGCCGTCACTGAAGACTAGGAAGCCTGTAGCTAGAAATGCTACCTGCTATAAAGTGATTATATCACATTAGATCATGAAGGAAGGTATATTTTGTGCTAGAGTGTGACACAAATAGAGCTGAGTCTAGCCATTACATCATACGATGAAAGGTCATTAGAGCATGACTCATCAGCTTGTTACGGTAGTTGTAAATAAATACCTTATGTTAGGTTAAGTTATTCTAGAAGGAGCAGGATTCTCCAAAGAAGATCGAACACTGAATGAAGAGCATGTGCAACATTAAGCACCAACAACAGTCGAGAAATCCAAGAGTTAGAAACTCATTTTAAAAGAAATAAGAGTTACAATTATTACCTAGGATTGAAAGACAACGTGTAGAGTTATTATACAAGCCATGTTTAGCTGATGATTATGATACGTAATCATCCTAAGGGGGGGAATAGTTGTAACGCCCGCATATTCGGGGGCTAGACAATTAAAATATAATAAGCAATAAAAATGACATTTTTATAAAAGGTCCTTTAGGATAAACAACCTTAACCAAAGTTATAGAATATGTGACAAGGATTCCGTACATATAAAGTATACTGAGATCTAACTTTGTATGAAGAAGTTATGCATCTTCGAAGTTTCGCGACTAAACCGACACGGCTGTGCGCTTCATAAAAAAGTGAATTTTAGATAGGTTGCTTATTAGCCTAATCAATCAAAACTAAAGTCGTAGTAATCGTAAAAACGAGAGCGTGCATATAGAGAACGTCCACATATGACTTCGTATGAGAAAGTTACAATTTTTTGATGTTTCAGCGCAGCAGTACAGACACATAAACTGAAATTCAAATTAATTGATTATTCGCCGAAACAATATAAACGAGAATTGATGATCTCATAAATATGAACCCGTCAATATAAATACAATCGAGAATGGAGTTCGTATGAAAGAGTTATGAATTTTGCATGGACTTTAACAGTCTAAACCGATCTAAATATGAACTTTAGTTAGAATGAGAATTAGCGGTTGAGACTTTAATGAAAGTTGTAGAGCTCGTCGAGTGGATTCTAGGGATATAAATAACGTCAAAAATGGAGCTCGTATGTGAAAGTTATGTCCATCTGAAGATTTGAGAGAATTACACTATGCTTATGACATAGTAGCACCGAAGTGCGTCACGAGGCATGGCGGCCGACCATCTCTTCCAAGAGACAAGATGGCGTGGATCCATAATAAACGAATATATGGCACCACCACGTGATGACATGTGGCAGATTCTAAAAGAATACGGTGTGGTGGAATTCTATCATAACACATGGCGGGACGGAAGAAGAGCCAACAAGGCGCTGAGGCGCGACGCACCTCTTGGCCATGTGCGGCGTGCGCCTTTGCAGTATAAATACCCCTATGTTTTTCTTCATTTTCACACCAAATTTTAATCTCTTTTCTCTCTGAGATATTACTTCTTATTGAGCCTGAATTTTTGGGGTTTCCTTGAATTATTTAACAAGGTTCTGAGAGGTGTAGATGTCCAGCAAATAGAAGATTTCGGTTTCGGAAATCCGCTCGCGTAATTTCCCGGTTTTCGTTAAAATCTTTGTAAGATAAGCTACACTGAATTTATTTCTAGTGTAAATTTTATTTGTGTTCATAGTTGATACTATAAACCTATAAATAAGATTTATCAGTAATTCCAAGTCATTATATTGACTGATCTACTTAAGGGGATGATGTCTAGGCCAGATTTAGTGAGGTGTTTAAAGTGGGATTTCCAAACAGTGTACTATGTATACCAAACAGACCTACCTCCGATATGTTCCTACTTGGTTGTTCCTTACTTCATAGATCTCGATGTAAAGATTGGGACTAGTGAGGGATCTACACTATCATTAGTCTTTATAAATAAAAGACTAAGACTCGGTGAAAATTATACCTAGGTCACATCAGAGGAAAAACTAAAGTACTAAGGCGAAGTTCTGCCCAAATTCCAAGGCATCCACTTTTATCAAGTGAGTGCATAGTTACTTTCATCTTACATATAAATATGATATATTTAGATACTTAAGTGTTATGTGTGCCTAATATCTATGATGAAGACCTTCTGTGTTAGATGAAATTATATGAGCTGATTTTATTTAACAATATATGTATTTCTATCCTTATAATATATGGGGTTATGAAGAGTAAAGAGCGATGAAAATAATAATGAGAGGTCGAGACTTTTGTAGTACTACCGAACTAGCAATGTAGTTAACCAGTAGGGTATTGATGATGACCACAGACTATTCTAGACAAGTCAGGTCAAACATGGGCAGGTACACAACCTGTAAATGTTTATAAGTTAAGCATGGAAATGCTTGTAACCTGTAGATGTTTATTAGCCATGCACAAACAAGTTTACAACATCAACGTGTTAATCAATCATAAATGGGCAGGTTTACAACATGTAGATGTTAATTCAATTATTTACGGATAGGTCTACGTCATGTAGGTATTGATGAACCATACACGAAGAGATACAAACCTTGTCGGTGTTACTAAATCCTACTTGGGTAGGTCCCCGACATGTAGATGTTAAGGAACCACATACGGACAAGACTATGACATGTATGTATGAATAAATTATCCATGTGGGTATTCTGTTCACCCCATGGTCATCTTATTTACATATATTTATAAGGAATCCTCAAGGCAATATTGCTCACTTAGTGATCCTTTATGATAGATCCCTTGAGATCATCAGTCTAGGATCAGGGATTGAGAATAACGAGAATTGGTAATCGGGTTAAATGTATGATGTGATTAATATAATTATAAAAACTTAATTGTAATATTGTGGATTGAAAACCCTATGTATTCACCAGTTTTTCCAACCTGACTCACTCAGTTTTTTTGTATCACAGGTAGCGGTATGGAGGTATATGATGTTTGGATCTGATGAGAGAATCGAGGAAATATTTGTCAATAGATATTGTAAGGCCAGTAGTGGTTATTTTTATGCTTATGTTTCTTGTATCAGTTATAACATCCCAAGATTTAATAAATCAATGACAAATATTTGTTTGGAAATACTTTTATGGGACAAATTCTGCAATATAAAGAATACTCTGTTTTAAAATAAGCACAAATAAAATGGTCTTTGCTTGACGTGAAAATTGGAATGTCATAGTTGATATCAGAACATTAATTTTAGTGAACTATGAATATTTGAGGATTTCTAGACTTAAACTCAGAATGCTAAGCATTGATCGTGAGGTGTGTGTCCATATTATTGACACCAACACTAGCTTACTTTAGGATACGATGCCTAATTTGTTGTTATGTGCAAAATGATTTATAGAATGCTTTAGGTTTCCAAAATTGCTATTACTTGACTAGATCTAAGGTCTGTTGTCGCCTTTGATTAGGAAATTTATGTGTTTAGGCTTCTAACCATTTAATTATTGTATTAGAACTGGCATATAACTTTTCGTGGTGATAAGGAGGATTATGCGTCTAAACATAGCTAAAATCTTCTCTATAGTAGTATACTCACAATTCTGGTACCGTGAACGATTGTTCCAGTGTACAAAAAATCATGGTAAGAACTCAAAGCAGATTGGCAAATGGTAACGGGAATCAAGAGCCTGAACCACAACGTGTAATTGAGCGTGAACCAAAAGTCATGCCGACAGCTGAACTAATCACGATGGATGGAGTTCAAGCCATGATCCGAGCAATGCTAGCTGAGCAAATGGAGCAGACTAGACAACTGCTCCAAGGGAATAGTAGGGAAGTCACTGCACCGATTGATGAACCAATGATGAATAAGTGTTAGTTCGAAGAGGGAAGCTACAGTCGGACCGTGGAGCAAGCTGAGCTGTGAAGGGTTAGAAGGAACAACCCTGAATAAGAAGTTAAGGGGAATGGATGCAAGTACAAAGACTTCATGGCTTTCAAACCGCAAAAATTCTTTCTGGGAGCCCAACACCAATGGAAGTTATGGATTGGATCTCCGAGATAGAGATAGTGATTGATAGTCGCGACTGCATCAACCGACGAAAGACAATTTTAGCTTTCAGACAACTAAGGACCGGAGTGTTGAGTTGGTGGAAATTGTTGGCTGAATTCATGGCAAAGGGATCAGTAAGGAATATGTCTTGGGAGAAATTCCTTAAGGAGTTAAAGAGGCTACACTACTATCAACAAGATCTTCTAGAGATCAATAATGAATTCCATAATTTGACGAAAGGAAAGATGAGTATCAGCAAGTATGCTGCAACTTTCACTAAAAATATGAAGCTAGTCCCTAACTTGGTCCCTACCAAACTTTCCAAGCTAAATAAGTTTGCTATTGAACTACCAACGAATTTTAGTCCAACGGTAAAACACGCAACCACTCTGAAAAGCAGCCATCTGGGCAGCTAGGAATGTGGAGACCCGAATAAAGGAGAAAGGTCTGGAGAAAGCTGAAACTGGAGAGTAAAGGAAGTTTGAAGGATCTTCAAGGTCTGACAAAAAGAGTAGGTTTTCAAAGATTAGACCTAATGACAAAATTTATGGGGATACCAATGAGGCAAAATGGTGTGAGAAATAAAGGAAGAAACACTTCGGGGGATGCACTAAGGAAGTCACTTGCTTCAACTGTGGAAATACTAGTCGCTCTGTCAGTAACCGCACCCAAAGTGTGTGTTACAAGCATGGAGAAGCAGGGCATCTCAGGAATGACTGTCTGAAGAGAAATGAAGTAGCAAGGCCGAATGTACCGCCAAAACCTAAGGCAAGAGCATTCCAGATGGTCTTTGTCGTTACCATCGTTTCGGTAATGACTAAGAAAAAGAATGTTATTCCAACCATAGTGGTCATCACGAATCTAGTTCGATTGAGATAAGTTTGTGAAGTAAGTTGCTTGGTTCATAAAACCATGTTCGATGTGGCATCCGACTTTAGTCAAAATATTGAGGGAGAAGAACGATCGAAGCGATCGACAGAAGAATTGCAGCCGCCGCTAAAGACTGGGCAACATGTAGCTAGAAATGCTACCTGCTAAAAAGTGATTATATCATATTAGAACATGAAGGAAGGTATATTTTGTGCTAGAGTGTGACTCAAAGAGACTTGAGTCTAGCCATTACATCATACGATGAAAGGTCTAATGACCCATCGGTCTGTTATGGTAGCCGAAGTAAAGACCTTATCTTAGGTTAAGTCCATTCTAGAAGGAGCGGGATTCTCCAAAGACAATCGAATTTAGAATGAAGAGAAGGTGCAACATTAAGCACCAATAACAGTCGAGAAGTCCAAGAGTTAGAAACTCATTTGAAAAGAAATCAGAGTTACGATTATTACCTAGGATGGAAAGATAACGTGCAGAGTCATTATACAAGCCCTGTTTTGCTGATGATTCTGAGAAGTAATCATCCTAAGGGGGGGGGGCGTAATTGTAACGCCTGCAGATTTGGGCTAGACAACTAAATATAATAAGCGATAAAAGCGACATTTTATTAAAAGGTTATTTATGAAAAATAACCTTAAACAAAGTTATATAATATGTGACAAGGATTCCATACATATAAAGAATGTTGAGATCCATCTTCGTATAAAGAAGTTATGTTTCTTCGAACTTTCACGATTAAACCGACACGAATGTGCGCTTAATAAAAGTGAATTTTAGATAGGTTGTTTATTAGCCTAAGCAATCTAAACGAAAGTCGTAATAATCGTAAAACTGAGAGCGTGCATATAGAGAACATCCAAATCTGACTTCATATGAGGAAGTTATGATTTTTCGAAGTTTCGGTGCAACAGTGCGGGTACAGAAACTGAAATTCAAATCGATTCATTATTAGTCGAAACAATATAAACAAGATTGAAGATCTTGTAAATATGAACCCATCGATATAAAGACAATCGAGAATGGATTTCATATGAAAGAATTATGAATTTTGCACGGATTGTAACACTATAAACCAGTCTAAATATGAATTTTAGTTAGAGTGAGAATTAACGGTTGAGACCTTAATTAAAGTTGTAGATCTCGTCGAGAGGATTTCAAGAATATAAAGAACATTGAATACGGAGCTCGTATGCGAAAGTTATACCCGACTAAAGATCTATGAAAATTACACTGTGTTGATGACGTAGTAGCACTGGAGTTCGCCACGTAGCGAGAATTGACCCTCCATTTTTCTTCATTTTCACACCAAATTTCAATCTCTTTTCTCTCTTATATATTACTTCTTCTTGAGCCCAAATTTTTAGGGATTCCTTAGCGTATTTAGCAAGGTTCCGAGGGGTCTAGATGTCCGGCAAAATGAAGCTTTTGGTTTTGGAATTTCGCCTGCGTAATTTCCTGGTATTCGTTAAAATCTATGTAAGTGAAGCTACACTTAAATTATTTCAAGTGTAACTTATATTTATGTTCATAGTAGTTATTATGAACCTATAAATAAGATTTAGCAGTAAATCCAAGTCATTATATTGATTGGTCATACATGGGCATGTACACAACCTGTAAATGTTTATAAGTCAACCATGGACAAACCTATAATTTGTTGATGTTTATAATCCATGCACGGGCAGGTTTACAACATGTATGTGTTAATAGATCATACATGGGCTGGTTTACAACATGTAGATTTTAATGGAATTGTTTGTGGATAGGTCTATGACTATTAGGCATTGATGAACCATACATGGATATGTACACAACCTATAGCTATTACTAAATCCTACTTGGGCATGTCCCTAACCTTTAGATGTTAAGGAACCACATACAAATAAGACTACGACCTGTAGGTATGAATAAATTATCCACGAGAGTACTCTGGTCACCCCATGGTCATCTTATTAGCATATATTGCTTAGGAATCACAGAGGTAGTATTGTTCACTTACAGATCCTTTAGGATAGATCCCTTAAGATCACCACTCTAGGATCAGGGAGTGAGAATAATGAGAATGGATAACCGGGTTAATTGTATGATGTGAATTATATAATTATAACAAATTAATTATAATATTTTGGGTTGAAAACCCTATGTACTCACCACGTTTCCCAAACTGACCAATCAGTTTCTTTGTATCACAGGTAGCGGTACAGAGGTATTTAATGTTTGGATCTGATGAGAGATTCGAGGAAATATAGGTCAATAGATGTTGTAAGGCCAATTATGTTTATGCTTATGTTTCTTGTATCAGTTATGACATCCTAAGTTCTAATAAATCAATGAAAAACATTTATTCGGAAATACTTTTATGGGACAAATTCTGCAATATAAAGAATACTCTGTTTTAAAATAAGCATAAATAAAATGGTATTTTCTGACCGTGAAAATGGGGATGTCACATGGAACAACCCACACTTAGTGATTACATCATGGATCAAGTCACAAGTGATTCTAAGATGATATTATCTTTTATTCTATGGGGTTTTGTTTGCAAAATCTGTTATGCATTGGTCTGCTCCGACGTTATCCATCACTAGTAGTCATAAACGCTATACCGATGTATGATATGACGAGTAGACAAAAGCTATGTAGTCAAAGTTTATTTGTTCCTTCTCGTAACTGGGAAGCGATATATATGGGCCCCTCGATGATTTGGTGCTGACATCTAAAGTGTTTGGCCGAGCCCTGACTAAATTGATGTTTTCGATTTAGAAGTCAGATGTGATCGTCAGAAATCGTTAATTGGGATGCAAATTTTTGAACACTATCATTGACCCTTATCAATGTCTCATGTTCATATAGATATCTCGAACAAAGGAATAATTGATCAGTTACCAAAGGAATAAATTTTGATTCAGATTAGAGTTTGACAGTTATATTCGACGACTACTCTTTGTTGATTGTTAGTAAAGTATTAAGACCTTAAAAATTAATGACTTGTCCAAATGGGAGACTATTGGAAATAATGTCCAAGGTTGTTAGCTGTTTGATAATATTTCTATAATAACATGGTCCTAGTGGGTTGGCCTCATAATACAATTAGATATAAGGAAATGGAGAAAAATAAGCTATTAATTTATATAAATTAATTAGAAATTATTTTGGAATTAAATAGTTTTAATTAAGTAAAGGGTTTGAATATTAAGTAATTCCTAGAGATTAATTGGAATATTTCAGAAGCTTTTGGAAGAGTGGCATGACCGGTTTTGATGTCCCTTGGATGGCAGGTTTTGAATAAGATAATGATTATTCTAAAGAATTTGAATTGCTTTCAAGATTTATCTACTGTCTATAAATAAACTGCTAAGGATCAAACCCTAGCTGCTGATTCCCTCTAAAAATTGTCCACTCCTTATCTCGTCTCTCCTATATACGAAAATAATAACATCTCTCCTAAGGTTAGTGATTTTTCGAATAAGCCTCTCAAATAGTTGTTTCTTATTAGCTTTTTGGAGTTTTAGGTCTGACTGCATTAAAGAGATTCTTTTTTGGATCCTTCATCCATTGCAAGATATTACAGTTACAAGGTCTCAACTAAAGCAACAAGAGGTTAGTGTTTTATCCTTTTTTTAGTTCGATTTTAAAGTAGGTTGCTATAACTAGTAAATTCTAGATCCTACGATTTGTGTTTTTGTAGGTTTGTAAATATATCTGGGTGTATGTATTGAAAAATCAAGTAAGTTGATTAAAGAATGAGCACCATCTATATCATGATGTGCACATAGGTATTCTGTTTTGTTTCCGCTGCCTTGATCATGTGTATAGATACATAGAAAACCCAACACTCTTAGTCTAAGCCCCGTTTAATTTTAAATTTTGTTGTATGACAGCTATTCACCAAAATCGAAGTCATAGAATAGTTTAAACAATCTCTAAACAACCCCTTTTATTTTATTCTAAATCGTAGCACTCATAGTATGTCGTCTAAATAACTCCAACTAAATGAATTATATGTTTTTTTTTCCGAAATCCGCGTTAAAGAACATAAGTTTCTTCTTATACCAACCTATGATTTCATTCACCATCTAGGGACTATTAAAAACTTGACAACCTTTGATGGAGGTTGATTGTTCATTATTAACAACTTCATCAACAATCACAGATAATCAGACTTGCCATGAGTGTGGTATTAGTCTTCTATTGACATCCTATAAGGCTAATCAATTGCTAGTCTTTAAATATACTAGGTGCGGTATGTCAATTATTGGTAGCATATTATTAAGCATTATAAGATGCTAAAAACTCACTTTATATGTATGTAGGAGCATTATAAGATGCTAAGAAAACTCACTTTATATGTACGTAGGACGAGTTGTTATAGACTAACCAACAAACCAACTAATTTCTGGAGTACATAAAACTAAAACTATGATGAAAGTTATTGGTGGCCACAACTTATAATACCTTAAAAGGGAGTCACAAATCACCTTTTTTATCCATTTGAAATATGTTTTACGTATTCACCTGATCATCCCATATACCGTCTCTATGTATGATAAAAAAAAAGTATTGCGTTATTATTAATTTTCACATCATTAAGAAATGAAATTATCATTTATAATTTAATAATGTATTGGATGGATAATGAACTTTTCAACATTCAATTCGAAGTCATCTTCTCTTAGGCCCATGACCATATATTGTGGGTTCTTTTTTCTTTATCACCATACAGGCATACAAAATGTCCTTTCATAAACATGTGTTACAAGATATTTATTTTAGACTAGATTTGATAAATCATTATTTAGATGTATCATCAAATCACAGAATATTTCGAGGACAAATATTATCTGTTCGGATTTCTCGAATCAAATGACGAAGAAAGGTATGTTAATCATCGTCTAAAATGTTTGTGGAATCCTAAAAGCTTTTAGTATCGATAGATACATTTTAAAGTACATAACTTAGGCTAAAATGTTATTTTGTTTTGTATTTGCGTTACTATAAGGGTCCGTTTGGTCTCCAGTATTAATTTTGAATTTAAATTATAATAAAATCTATTGTTTGGTTTAAAAGTAAAATAGAATTAACAATTTTGATATGAATAGATAATTCTATTTTAATGTCATTTAAAAAAGATCATTTAGGCTATTGGAAATGGTCGTGCATGAAAAAGGTGTGGTCTCCGGTCACGACGACGTCCAACTAGGGTTAGGCTGGTTTCGACGCCCAGCCACGCCGGAGGGAGAGAGAGAGAGACCAATAACAAGGCCGATGCCGATAACATCCGCCCACGGTGTCTACTCATTAGTACCACGCCAAAGACGTGGTGTGTACTCCCCCATATGCTTACCTCAAAAAATTTAAAATCCAAATCAATTAGGATAATTGTTCATTTATTTATTTTTTGACTTTATTGCTCTCGTCTATCTCTAATCTATTTAACAAGTATGCAATGATTAGTTTGGTGATTTTCAAAAATGAAGTTATATTCTTGGAGTACAAAAGTTTAAAGCAATTGGAAAGATATGAGATGAAGCACTGTTTTTTTTGGAACATAGAAGAGATTGATAGAGAAGTTTCATCGAATGATTTTTGAAAAAATATCACTATTTGACAATTAACTATATAGTAAGTACTATTTAGTTTGATTATTAGTAACGTTTTTAATTTTATGAAACCTTTTGTTATATAAATTTATGTAACATATGAGTAAATTATAATTGTTGTTTAGTTTTAATATAAATGATTTTAAAAATGTTTTATATATAGGAAAATTAAGTAAGGACATTTGGTATATATACATTCCAAATTTGTGGCAAACCAAACATGATCGTAAATATATATAGACTCAGGATCTTTTGCGAACTAATATTTTCCTACGAACTCCGCGAACTTTTTCGTGTGATTTTATTTTTCAAAAAGAAAATGACTTAAGACATTAAGTCGGTCATATAGAAGTGTATTCGCAAAAAAAAATAATAAATAAATAAATCTCGAAATAAATATGCACACATGAAAAGTGCATATATGCACAAACGTTGGAAGTGCATATGTACATAAAAAATAACTTGCATGTTTGCACATTTTTTTCAAGATTTTTTTGCAAATGCATTTTTGTATGACCCACTTAATGCCTTAAGTCACTTTTTTTGAAGAAAAAAAATCACATGAAAAAGTTCACGGATAAGTATGGGTTAGCAAAATATTCTGACATATATATATATATATATATATATATATATATATATATATATATATATATATATATATATATATATATATATATAAGGTTCTAAATGGCGTGAGACGTGACGTGGCGGCAAGGTCAGACCTCAAGCTTAACGAGCCATGACGTTTTTCAAGGCGTGATGTAAGGCGATGATTTTGTATTAATTTATAATTATATTACCACAAAAATTATATTAAATATAACTATTTTTTAGAAGTGTTATATCAATAACTAATAACAAAAAGTTAACAAAAAACAAAATACGTGTATCCCCGATTAGAAAAAACATAACAAAGTGCAAAAAATGTGTCAAACGAAAAAACACGCGCCATAACGTGCCAAGGCACGCCATATCACGCCTTGCCATGCACCAAGCCTAACAGCAATGTTATGAGCCTTTACGTAACGGCGAAGTAACGCCTTACGCCATGGCACGCCTTGGCGCGCGCCATGACGCGCCTTTTAGAACACACACTCTCTCTCTCTCTCTCTATATATATATATATATATATATATATATATATATATATATATATATATATATGAATTCATAAAATGACCAAAAGGAGAGGGGTGTATGAAACAAATGACCATGAAAAATACAAGTGTAATAAATGACCATGACTTCCGCAGAGAGGGGCTCTGCAGAAGGCCTTACACTTTGAGGAATCAAATTATCACTGAGGCATTGAGGTGGCGGGTTAATTTTGTAAAATCATCCAAAATAAACCCGGTTTCTGAGTTTAGGGCTGCGGAAGAAGGGACGGGTTTGAGCGTTTGGGGGAGGCTTGTTGAGGAACAAAGACGATAAAAAGAAGGAATCTATCGATAGAAGAAATAGGAAGGATAGCTGGCAATCGATGGTGAGGCGATCGGTGAAACAACAACAATCATACGAAGATGTGTTATCAGATGGCTATGGAACTCATGTAAGTTATCATCTTCTTTTCGAAATTGTATGAAACCATAGCTTATCAATCGGAAAAATAAACGTAGTTTTAGAGTTTTAATTGTTGTATTGAATCAATTACATGTTCGTAATGGTGTATCCTAGTTAAATTGACAAGAAAACAGTTAGGAAATCCGGAATTTGGCCATGGTTAACCGAAGAACAGTTCCTCAGAGTTGTTTGGATGAAGAACAGATCCGCAAATGGCCCTTCTGTGGATCCATACAACCCTCTATGGAATTGGCTTTTTTTTAAGTGTTTTTTTTTTTTTTTTACGATTTTGATCATTTTTGAATGCACATAACCATTTATGAATATGCCAAAATTAAAAAAAAAAAACAGACTGAATATGCCCTTATTCCAAATTATTACATAAATACTTCAAATTCCTTTAAACGATATAGCAATGTACTTTGAAAGAGGGACACTTTATGTAAAAGATTTAAAATAAGGACCAATTTCGTCATTTAAAATAGAGACCTGCTTTTTTTTAAACATGGTAAATTGGTTATTTTTTTTAATTTGTATATCAACATTTATATGTGTTATCTTTTGTAGCATAATATGTGTTGATGGTCTGCACAATTAACTTTTAGAGCGGTGGTGTGGACAATCTTGAGGAAGTTCATTCCATGACTAAATACTAGGCGAATTGAATTATTTTAAGAGACACCGTTTGGTACCTTCATTGGTATGCCCATCCCGAATACTGACCCGATGCTCTGTCATTTGATGATGTTGCATGAGGTTCGTGATGTGGTGGTAGCCATGCCTGGGAGGTTTCGATTCGTGTTATAGGGCAGGGTCGTGGAATATGGTGAAACCGAATTTTGTTTGATAAGCGGGTTGTGATTTGGACCTTATGTTGACGTAATCAGTACAAAATGAAACAAAAACTCTTTATTACGAAATCGGTTGTTCCCAAATTTGAGAGATGAAGATTTATGGTTGAAAGATATAGAAGACTACATAAATGGGCCATAATTATTGACTTGTGGCGATGATGATGCGGTATTGCTTATGCAAATTTTGTTTTGGTTGAAAGGTCTCATAGGACGGGATACAGATAGAGGCATTTCGTTGGTAGTGTATGACCTCGCCTATAATGTATATAATTGGAACATGTACTAAATTTAGTATTTCTTTATAACTACAAAATGATTTATATTAATTAAAATGAGTACGACATTTTTGCGTGGGGTAGGTTTTTGTAGAGGTATAGTCAAACACAATTACGACTCGTGTTTGAGAAAATCGACAGATTTTTACGAGGTCATGATAACGTGGTTTCCCCGAAGACGTTTAAGTATACGGTGACCGGTTTTCAACTTCCATTTAAGGTGAGTTTTAAGTGCAATTAATATTATACATTTACATTTTAAAGTGTTTATAATTATTGAAAAATCATAACATTTTAAAGTTATACTAGGTATGGATTTGGGAGACATCTCCAGAAGCTTTGAGGTATGCACATCACACCGCAAATGAATTTCTAAGAATGATGTTTCACCCGATTCAAGGTATTTTCATCTTGGACCCTTGGTGTGTAATTGGTTTGGAATTTTGGTTTGTAGGTGAATTATTGTAATTTTTGGGAAGAGAGTGCATACGTTGGGCGTACCTCCTGTACGTTAGGTGTACGTAATCAGGGGAAAAACCCTAATTTTAGGTTTTGGACCATATTTAAGCAACCTTATGTACCAAGGTTCTCTCATTTCCCAGCCTCCATTACCCCTTTGAGACTCATTTCGAAATCGTAGCTCATCTAGAGAGATTTAGCCCCCTTTGTGTGTGTTTTATTGGGTGTTTGGTGAACCTTAAAGAAGAAGAAGCTTGGAGAAGAAGCATTAATCAAGGAGGAGCTTGTAGATCCATATTCCACTCATCATTTTCATTTCCATAAAGGTATAAAGCTTGGACCTTGCTCATTCTATGCTTAGATCTAGTTTTTGTGGCGTTTTGGATACTTTTTGGTCCCATAAATGAGATCTAGTGGGATTCTTCCACTCCAGAAGTTAGGAGTTTCTCCTCTTGATGTTTCTGAGATCCCTAGTCCATAAAGTTAGAATCTTGATGGTTGAGGATTAACCATGCATGAGTATATGTCCATTTGATTAAAGTAGGATATGGTTTGGGTCCATTTAAGCCATGCAAAGGCACGAAATTAGTGACTTTATGGATTAAGACGTTCCCCAAGGCTTCGATCTGAAATTTGAACATTTGGTCTTAAGGAATAAGGACTTAATGGATGAAGTGGCTGAAGGGGGCCTATGTCGGGCGTACGAATGTGTACGTTGTACGTACGCATCTAGATGCCCGACTCTGTGTAGGGACGTAGTACACCGCGGGTACTAGGGTAACACTTAGCGTACGTGACCTGGTCATGGGCTTTGATATTGGGCCGCCTTGGACTTTACGGTTTTCGGCCCTTGTTGGGCCACAAGTCTTTCTGATTATGGGCTACTGTTAGGGCTTGGGCCTTCTTGGATTTGGGCATATATTCGGCTTTGAGTGTCCTTTACGAATTGGGCCATTATTTGGACTTTTGTGCCATTGAGTTTTGGCATCGGCTTTTGGGCCAATTGAGGGAAGGATAAAATGGTGTTTTATCATGGGGGGTCGGGATTAGTTAGTTAAAGTCCCAATTATGGTTTATGACCCAATTATTAATTAGGGTTTTATTTTATTGGTTAGTGCGGGGATTCTCCGGTTCAGTACCCCGAGCATCTATTTGAATGATAGTATACGAAGGTAAGTTTGCTCACTATATTGTAGGGTACTAGGGATTGTATGTGCTTGTAGTCTTTGTGACCCTGTCGTATGTGTGGTATGCCTGTGTGACTGTTTGCTATATGTATGTGGGGTGAAATAGACCCGTTATATCCTTGTGCTGACATATGAGTTGAAATAGACTCGGAGGTGAAATAGACCCGGTAAAGCCTTATGCTGACATATGACTTACACTCAGGGGGTGAAATAGATCCGGGGATTAAATAGACCGGACATAGCCTTGAGCTGGCATATATGTATGGTATGCGGTATTTTGGGGAACTCACTAAGCTTTGTGCTTATGGTTTTCACTTTATGTTTCAGGTACTTCCAGATGAAAGGGAAGAGCTCGGGATGATCAAAATGCATACACCATGATTTTCCCGCTTATTGAATCTGATGTACTTTTGGGATGTTATTTTATTTACTCTGCATACTTTATGGTTTTGACAAACAAGTTTGGTTGATGGTTTATTCAATATAAAAACGAAAATTGTCGGTTCTGAGTTTTGGGACGTTAGAAGTTGGTATCAAAGCCTTGGTTTGAGGGATTCAGGTATACTCTCCGGTGTGTTTGAACTTAAACTGAGGGTTTGGTAGATTTTCAGAAGAAGAAATGTTTTATAAAAGAAATTTTTAATAAAAGAAAAAGATGCGGTGCATGCAATCGACCGAGCTCAAGTAAGTTTTCCCAAAATACCCATACATGTTTTGTGATATGATTTGAATTGAGAATCTATGAATCACATGCTAGATTAGGACTAAGGATCTGCTTAGGATTGCATGATAAAATGCTGGGAGAGATGCCTTTATATGCCTACTGTATGAGCTTGTAGACTTGCATGCTAGCACTGATCAGGCAGTGATACTATGACATGTTTAGGTTATGCTTTGATTCTGATTACTCAATGCTCAAATCCTTCTTGCTTTATGCTTTTACGAGTTCCCATTAACATCATCCAACTAGTAAGTGAATATGCTAAGTTACATATTACTGAGATTAGATAATTTTAGAAGGTTAGATTTAACCCTATTGTGCAGCTCTTTTTTGAGTCCAACCGTTATAGGGTGAGACCCTTCATTCGAAGAATTATCTAGTGTCGGTGATATGTAATTGTGTTCGTAAGCTAGTTAGAGGGTATTAGAGGGAGTTCTTTCTGCAGCTAATGGTGGGGAGTGGTGTGGTGGTAGCCCTAGGAAAACCTAGGAGGCGATTCTGAAGGTTTGTGATGATCGGATACACTTCAATTATGAATAAGAAACGTAAAACTAATCTAAGCAAAAAATCAACAGAAAGTAAATAACACATAAGTTCTCCAAATTGTTCCTTTCACCAAGAAAAGAGGTTTTTTCTTTACCAAGAAGATGGGTTTGTCACAAAGATGAATGACACAAAGCCACAATCACAACCACGATGACTACCACATTAGGGTTTGCCCTAATGTTGTATATATTCTAATCTATACATGTATATCCGTTGATTTAAGGGATTTCATCTAATCTATACTAAGAACCAATCTTATCACAAAGATACCAGATCTATGATCTATTCTATATTTATCTATATCATTACCTAATATACAAAGAATAGCAATCAAATAACTAAACCATAAGATGATACTGATAAGCTTGATACGCTGCCACTGTCAATGTCTAGATCCTAACGCTGACAGATCAGCGTGTCATGTGTTTGACTCATCAGATCATAAGGTGTGACCTTGCAATATCCCCCTATCCGATGATGCCAAAACTAAACTTCTTCTTCAGAGTCATCGGAAGAGCCATTATAGATAAGTGGAATGCTTTTGGCTCGAGCTTCCCCTAAGAGTAAGAATGAAATCTTGACTTTTGCAGTTTAAACGAATGCTCCCCCTGAGAAGATGAATGACTCAGGAATTTTAAAAGATGGCGGACGAATATATAATGAGCATGAGCTAACCTGAGAATGTTGGCATCATCTTGAATCGACCCCCTAGAATGAGCTTTGTTTGAACTCTATTACCTAGATTTTCAGCTTTACTTTCTCCCCCTTTTTGACATCAGCAGCTAACGTTGAACATAATATAGTTTCAACTTGTAGTCTAGTAAGATTGTGATGTCTTACCATCCACTGAAATAGTATTGTGAGATCTCATCAGCGTGAGTTTCATACGCTGAATCATAAATCTATTTTATTAGAAGAAAAGTTGCAAGAGTGGATAGGTGCGTGTAATGTATCACGGACAATGATATACCCATCAACACAGATTTTTCAAGCTCTCATCAGCGTATGGTACATTACGCTGAATCATAAAACTTTAAAGAAGAATGTAAGTGTAAGAATGGATTGGTGCGTGTGATAGCCTACGGTACATAGACTAACCATCGGTACATACTTTCTAACCTTTATCATTGTCTGCAGTTTTACACAGTGAATCATCAAGCTCTATTAAGAAGATAAAGGAGAGAATGGATTGTTTCAGTCACGCTGAGGTTAAATCAGCTTGAATCATTAACAGTTTAACTCATCAACAAGAAGTGGTTTAAACTTTCGTATCATAAAGTAAGTTGCAATCTAGAATCAAAGATTCACCGTTACATAATAATGGTATCATGGCTTATCTCAAACTGGGAGGTCAGGGACATAAACAACCCTTTGTCATTCAAGGACCAGACAAGTACCACTTATTCTAATGACTATGCAATCAGAGTAAGCCATTGGGTTATGCTCAATGTTTCAGTAGAACATGAGACTTGATGCATACGGCAAGCATGCTTCCAGGGACAGAGTCAGGTAAAGATGATTAACTTAAAAAATAAACACCCTAGCCTTTTTATCAATGTTTTTTTATTTAGACCAGGCTATCTCACTTTGAGAGTTTAGATAATGCTAAACAATCAGCGTAAGAGGGTGACTCAATGTTCTCAGGAGATGGTCTCACTGATGAGAAACTTAGAGAGATTTTGTCACATATAGTAGCATGCTTCTAGGGAAGATGATGTGTCAAAAGTTGCATACTAGACTTAGAATTGCCACCGTCAGATTCCTTTACAGAATCATACAAAAGAATAAACAATATAAGAATACAAACAAAAGAATTAGTCAAACAAGAAAATAGTTTAAACGGGAAAAATATGAAGCTTTTTCAGAAAGGAGATAAAGAATCGTTCCATCAAATCTTTGGAATTAAATAGTCATTAATACATTTCCATTTTCCAAGATATCTACCTCTTGAAATTTCAACTATAAAAGAGAAGCATAAGAAAAGATAAAGTTATCAGTAAATATTTCTTTATGAATCAAGAGTGATGAGGTTTTTTATCATTAAAGCATTTTCGATGCTTTCCAAAGTTTATATTCATCAGGAGCAAGAGAATAACTGAAGATTAGTCTTTGTAACCAATGAGTTAACTCGCTCGAATCCATAAAACCTTCATGTCTTCAAGATCAACATGAGGGCATTTGAGGTTTTATAGAATTATGATTCAGTAGATGAAAACAAGACTTACTGCATGGATGGTTGCTCTTTGCATCCATAACAGTGAGTGAAGGAGAAAAGAGTATCCTCAAGAAGAAAAGGACATGAGGCCACTCTTTTTCTTAATACCAAGAGCATTGAGATCCTTCAAGAAAGCTCCGATCCTTACAAATTCTGAAGCAATAAGATACAAATAAATCTTAGATAGGCTTGAAAGAAAATACATGTAACTACTAAATGTAAGATTTTGCATTCATAATAAAAGAAACACTTGTTTTTTTTGTGTTTTTTATAAGATAGAAAACAGTTAGAAAATGATTAAGACATTGAAAGCATGCCAAGATCTGCAATTAATTTGTTCAAAGTTTTTTCGTCCAATGCCTTGGTGAAGATTTCAGCTAGCTGATCTGTGGATGGAATATAGAACAATTCCATTTTTCCCTTTTGAACCATGTCCCTGATGAAATGATGAAGGATGTCGATGTGCTTGGTCTTAGAATGCTGCATTGGACTTTGTGTCATCTGAATGGCATTGGTGTTGTCATAACAGATGGGTGTTTTCAAGAAGTTTAGTCCATAATCCAAGAGTTGATTCTGAATCCAAAGAATCTAAGCATAACACCTTCCAGTGGAAACATATTCAGCCTCAGTAGTATAACAAGCCACTAATGTCATCTTTTTGTTGGACCAACTTACCAATCTATATCCAAGCATTTGAGCTCCTCCTGAAGTGCTTTTACGATCAATGCCACACCCTCCATGATCGGAGTCAGTGTATCCCACCAGCTTGAACTCAGATTTACGAGGATATCATAACCCAAGATTGGGTGTATGTTGTAAGTACCGGAAAATCCTTTTGACAACATGAAGATGAGATTCCTTAGGACTGGCTTGATAGTGAGCACACAATATGGTGGCAAATTAATGTTATGGCGACTGGCTGTAAGATAGAGTAGAGGGCCTATCATTCCTCGAAACATAGTTGCATTCACATAAGTACGACTTGGATCAGTGCCAATAGACGCTGATGAGGACATCAGAGTCTTTTCCGTTTTGCAATCAGAGAAACCATACTTCTTCATCATATCTGAAATATATTTAGCTTGACAAACAATAATACTATCAGTTAGTTGTTTGAACTGCAAGCCTAAAAAGAAAGTTATTTCACCCATCATGCTCATCTCGAATTTATTGGCCATGAACTCTGTGAATTCTAAACTTAGCTTTTCATCAGTGGATCCAAAGATGATATCGTCCACATACAGTTGAGCAAGAATGATATTAGATCCTGATTGCTTTATGAACATAGTGTTATCGATCTTTCCTCGTTTGTATCCACTTGAGAGAAGATAGTTTGCCAAGGTATCATACCATGCCCTAGGAGCCTGCTTCAAGCCATATACAACTTTATCAAGACGATACACATGATCTGGAAACTCTTTATTTTCAAACCCTGGAGGTTGTTTTGGAAAAACTTCTTCTTGAAGATCTCCATGTAGAAAGGTAGTCTTGACGTCAACTTGATAGACTTTGAAGTTTTTGAAAGAGGCAAAAGCTAGAAACAAACGAATGGCTTCAAGTCTTGTAACTGGAGGAAATGTTTCATCATAGTCTAACCCTTCAAGCTGATAGAATTCTTTAGCTACAAGCCTAACTTTGTTTCTTATGACGATTCCATCTTCATCTATTTTGTTCCTGAAAACCCAGTGAGTCCTAATGATAGTATTTCATTGAGGTTTGGGAACAAGACTCCATACACGATGACGTTCAAATTCATTTAACTCATCATGCATGGCCTTAATCCAGTCAGCTTCTCTCAAGGCATCAACAATATTCTTTGGTTTGATCATTGAGACGAAGTTTACAAACTTGAAAAAGTTGTTGCTGACACTTCTACGAGTGAGAATCTTATAATTTACATCTCCAATGATTTGAGATTTTGGATGATCTCTAAGGATTCTTGGATTAAAACTTTCATTTGTATTGCTACGGGCAGAGACTTCCTGATTTGATGGTTCAGATTCTTCATGGACAATAGGCTAATATTCAGAGATAGCTTGAGATTTCATTAATTAATCAACATTAGGAAAAATAGGATCATCGTCATTTGACAAGAGCTCGGGAATAGGGTTTGAAGGACTGCAAGTAAGTTCATTTAGAATTGACGAAGGTTGATCAACTCAATCATGAATGAATGAGTCCTCTTCAAAGGTGACATGAATTGTTTCTTCAAAATTTTGTCTTGAAAGATTAAATACTCTAAAATCCTTGGATAATCTAGAGTGTCCTAGGAATACTCCTTCATCAATTTAGCCTCAAACTTCGAACGTTGATCTCTTTGATTCCAGATGTAACAAACACATCCACACACATGAAAATAAGAGATGTCTGGTTTCCTTCCTTTCAGTAGTTCATAAGCAGTTTTCCCATGATGTTTAACAATAATAGATCGATTTTGGGTATAACATGTTGTATTGACAGCTTCATCCCAAAATGAAAATGAAAAACCAGCTTCAACAACCACAGTTCTTCCAGCTTCAATGACAGTTATGTTTCTTCTTTCTGCAATACCATTTTTTTTTGGGGAATTCTAACTGCCTAAAAGTTCTGAGAGATTATTGAGACCGAGCAAAAATATTCCAGGTAGGAATTTCTGAATTTAGTTCCATGATCACTACGTAATTGTTCTACTTTGTGATCATAGATAACTTCCCACTTCTTAATGAGAGCAATGATTTCATCAGCGACATGACTCTTCTTTCTTAAAAAGACTACCCATGTAAACATTGAAAATTCATCCATAATGACAAGAGTATATTTCTTCCCAGCTCTTGACTTGATCGAAACTGGTCCAAAAAGGTCCATATGAAGGAGATGAAGAGGTTTGATGATTGAAGAACAGGACTTTGGCTTGAACGAAGACTTTCTTTTCTTCCCTTTTTCACATGTTGAGCACAGTTTGTCCTTGACAAATTGCATCTTAGGAATTCATCTCACAAGCTTATTCCTATAATCCTTGAGATGCTCTTGAAGTTCAGATGTGATAGCCTTTTGTGCCATAGACAATTTAGATGATACTGAGCACGAGAGAAGAAGCAACGACGAAGAGAGTTGTCAGCAAAAAATATCCAGAACATAGATGTTGTTTTGTCGGTTTGTAGTAAGAACTCTTCCTTCTCTCTTGTTGACTGATAGGAATGAGATTATGCTTCATAGCCCGCGTCACACAGTTGACTGATAGGAATGAGATTATACTGAAGACCTTTCACATAAGAGACATTCATGAAAACAACAGAATTGCACTTTATGGATCCATATCCCTTTGTAGCTCCCTTGCCATTATCTCCATATGTAACTGACGGACCATCCTTCTTTATGAAATCTTCCAGGAGAAACTTGAATCATGTCATTTATCTTGAACAACCGCTGTCTAAATACCAAATATGCTCTTTACCCTAAAACTAAGATGTACAGTAAGTCCAAAAAGGAAAATATACACTAAATATAATATACACTAACCCACTTGCAAAGGATCACTAAGAAAAGATGTTATAGAAATCATTAGGAAGACAATTCAACGATTTTCCCTTTTTGGTCCACTTATCATTTCGAGTCATGATATTATCAAAGCGAACAATGTTCTCTTCAAAAGTGCATTCGCTGACTTTGTGAAAGGCAACACCGCATCGATAACAAACTTTAAATCCATGATTCTTTCCTTTAACATTAGATTTTGACTTCTTTTCAACTTCTAAATGTGAATAACGTTGATTATTTGATTTAAGAGTTCTTGATTTAGTTCTAGAACAAGGAATGTTATCAATGGTATGCTCATATACTACCTTGTCATGAGACTCATGATCCTTTGAAGAGCTATAAGGAGTAGAAGGCTTTGATTAATCTTCAGGTTCAGAATTGCTAACTAAGCACTAAGGAAACATGCTAAGAATTTTGTTTACAGAATGAACTTCACCATTACATATTGGAAACTTTAGTAAAGTCTTAGTAAAAGGAAGAACACACTCATAATGAGAAGGTTGGAGAGAAGGATCAAGAGCAAATAATTTATAAACACATTTAGTAATGCCATTAGATTCAGTAGAGCAATGAGTATTGATTAAAGTTTGATTTATAAAGTAAGAACTCACAAATCTACTTTTAAAGTCGTCTTTTAAGCAGCCAGCTTCATAAAAGGTTTGTTTAGTTTCAACTTTGGTTAAAGAAAAAACACCTTTTATATCACCTCCAAGAATTTTATTACATTGGTCTGGAATCTGAGCATTAATGATTCTTGTGACATTAAAGTGAGAAGATACCCATAAATTTAAAATAAGTTGAGTGCGATTAGCATGATCAACAACTATTTCTTTTTTAGTGTGAAGAAAATTATTGGTTAGCAAGATACAAGTGTTTTCCTTTTTTTAAATAGAAAGAGATTTTTCTAACGAGAGGAGTTTTTATTTGAGAATCTTTAGCTTAAGAGTGAGAGAAAGTTTTTCTTTTTTTGAGATCAATAACTTGAAATGTAAGATATCGATTGTATCATATTTTTCGATATTATCAATAGAGGAAAGATTGATATGATTTTTTACTTGATACGCTGATGCATCATCCCATTTTGACTTCAGGTCATTAGCAGTGTAAGGAGAATCAGCGTTAAGAATTCCAACGTTGTCATGTGAAGTGTCAGCATGAGATTCAAAAATCGGAGCCATGAGACACTTAACTTCATCGTCTGAAGAGATTTCTTTTTCAAAAGAAGATGATAGAGTGGTCATCATCACTTGAGAAGTTAAGCAGTTTTGAACCAAACGATAGACAAAAAAAGGGAGTGAGTTTCCAATAGCACTTCTAACCTTTACATCGAGATTCAGCATCCTTGTTTCTTCCTTGTTATAACAAGGAAGAAATTTCCCTTTCAGCTTACTTCTAGATACACCATCATTAGATGATTTATTCATAGCAGCTAAAGGAACTTTGTTAACGTGTAACATCCCGATGTCAAGGTAATTTCTATTTCAACCCTATGTTTGAATAATATTGTAATTTAGCCCTTGGGTTTGAAAGGATTGCAAAATGGCCCATAGTGGCAATATGGTAATTCTGTCCAGGAGTAGTACGCTGAGCGTACGTTGTGTACGATAGGCGTACTAGGGCATACACCTCTTACGAGGAGCGTATGTGAAGAAAGTGAAAACCCTAATTTTTAGGGATTTGGTCCTGTGACAACCCGTTATTTTCGATATTGTAAAAGTCAAACATGTCAAATAAAGTCAAACTTATTGTTTTGAGTTACTTTTTAAAGTTAGATTGATAACCTTTATGTGTTTAAAAGTCCTTTATTAGAAGTGTTGCTTAAATTAGAAGTGTAGTGCTTAATCCGAGAAGTCTCGCATGGGCTGTAAACCTTCGGACCGCAAACCCTCGGTTCGCAGCCGAGAACCCGCTTCGGACCGCAAACCCTCGGTTCGCAGCCGTGAACTCCTTTCTGACCGCAAACTTCGGTCTTATACACTCGGTGCAAGAACCAACGTATGTATCCCATCAGTTTTGACCCTATATGGGGACCGGACCGAAAACACTTCCTCACTTCTACTCTTCTAACTGAAAACATACACTCTTGCTCTCAAAAACTCCAACCGAAAACCCTTATTCTCTCTCAACTATCATCCGAAATCGACTCATATCTCCTTCGGATCTTGCTTATAACATCGAGTGTTCTTCATTTCATCAAGATGCTCGGCCGAAAACCCTTGAATCTTCTTGGTTTCACCAAGAACACCAAGATCTTCAAGTTGGCCGAAAACCCAAGGGCTGGTCGAAAACTCATTGCAGCCTTCCGAAATTACTTCAAACACTCTTATTTGTTAGTGAAACTTACAAATTAGTCCATTTCCTTAACATACTTGTGATTATATTCACTAATAGTATACATATATATTACGTGAAATGCTTTTAGTACTCGTTTTTGTCTCGGGATCTAACTTGTGGAAAAACTTCCTATATCAAACCTTCAATCGAATCACTCACTTAAGGTGAGTTCATACCCTTACAATTTACCTTTTTCAATGTTTTAGGGGGGGAATACAAGTAAAACACAATAGAATTGTGTTAACTCTTACATGTAAAAACAAACAAACTAAGAAATTCTTATGCTTATAATTATTGTTAAAAGTCATTTTCAAACTCTTTTTTAACTATTTTAGATTTCTGTTTATTATCAAAATCATATTCGTTTGTATATTTATGTATAATCATGCTTTAACGGACTTAGGACTATTGCTAATATCTTAACTCTTGTTCCTTGTTTGGTTGTGGGCTTAGGGTAGGATCACCGGTCCGACTGTCGGTTAAATCATAATTATACATACTAAATATATACATGAATATTAAATATCATTTTCAAAAACATACTTAACTCATTTGCATATGCTGGGAAAATGAGTATTTTCTACAAATCACTTACAGTTCAAACAAACATACTAGTAAACTATAATAGGTATAGTTTAGAGAATCAATTCATACTACCTTCTAGATCAGAGAAACAATACATGAATCAATACATACATAATATTACTTTTCATTACAAAGTACATTATTCATTTACAAGAACAAGAAAGAACTTACATACTATACGTAAACAAGTTAACTAGAACGTGAAATACTATTTCATGGCATAGAAATATTCTTGCTAAGTCATGTTTTGTAACCAGAGTCTCCTGGAGGGAGAGCGTGAGTTTGTGTATAGATCTATACGGGACTGACCATCCCCTACCTTGCTGCTAGCTACAGTGGGACTTGCAGGTCTACGGGTGACGAATGTCATATCATTTTCGACACTTGAAGAACGTCGTGTTTTATACTAGTCAATCAAGCATGGTTTTAACCTTAATCACATTAAAACCTTAATTAACCAGTTCGGTTGCAAGGCATTTAATTCATCAGTAGTGTATTTTACACAATACTACTGTAAATCTTCATTTACAATTACATTCATACAATGATATTCTCACATGAGGTATGCATACTATTTTTCTACTAAAGATAGTTTACAAATATGGAAAACATACATTTTATACTATTTCAAGTACAAACATACATTTTATACTATTTCAAGAGAACAAAACATACAAACAGTGGGGTCTTGGGTAAAAGACTAATTTTCATTTTAAGTAGAAAATATAGGATTTTATGGTAAGTATACTAACATTTTCATGAAACAAACACAAACATTTGACACTAAATACTTATGAACTCACCAACTTAAATGTTGATAATCTCTTTCAAAATAACTTGTATTCTTAAGGAACCAGTAGATAGGTACACTGGATTAGGTTTTGAGAAGACGGAGCATGTTCAAGTCTCGTCTTTTATTTTTGCTATACATTTTGGGTGCCATACAACTATACAAAGAACACACATGTATTAACTATATTATTAATGCAATGGATGTTATTGCTTGTTTTACTATTGTGCATTGTTATGATATTGTACATGACGACCTCCGCCCCTGAATGTTTCCGCCATCTTGGTTTGGGGGTGTGAAAGATTGGTATCAGAGCATTGTTTATAGTGAACTAAGTATATCAACCCATAAACACTACTAGAAAGACAGCCTTTTCCGACGCGCAATGCGTGTCGTAAAACGCTCAGACGACGCGCAAATGCGTGTCAAGGAAGACCCTGTCATAACGAGGGACGACACGCTTTTGCGTGTCGTTTATTTACGACACGCTTTTGCGTGTCGTTTATTTACGACGCGCATTTACGACACACAGTTATGACACACAATGCGTATCAAGGAAGGCCCTGTCATAAAGGAAGACGACACACATTTGCGTGTCGTAACCTTACGACGCGCGTTTAGGACACACATTGCGTATCATTAAATCCCCTGTCATAAATGAAGATGATATAATTGGTTAAGTTCAAACTTCAAACTATATAAATAATAATATAAATGAAGGGAAATGATATAATAACAAAAGTTAAATTAAGTTTAACCTATGTGTAGTAGGTGTCTAAATCAACTGCTGCTCTTTGTTCTGAACTTTTGACATACCAATTGAAGAATCATCTATATAGCTTGCAAGTTATTGAACTGTTACAAGGGACAACATGATGAAACAAAAACAATTAAAATAGGGCATAAAAAGTTAGTAATCAAAAACATTAGGAGACAAGGCTCCAATCCGTAGAATTAGAAGAATTTGGTATTTCTATTGTTTTTCATGTGAAATTTATTGAAGCCACTAATGAAAAAGCCACCATTTTCAACAAACTAACAGAACTTCAAGACATGTAGAAACAAAGAAATTTTATCCGGATACCCAATTGGGCAATGTTCATCTTCCAAAATTTTCATTTTGATTACACATTCTTGAAATTTTATTTTAATCAAGTTTACATTTGCAGTTCATAAGGAAGCATAGATTTCGATGAGAATAGAGATCCCTGGTCTAAATCCCAAACAAACATCAATACCTATTACCTCATAAACAACAGCCCAAACATAATTTTCACAATATAAAAGAGACAATAAATAGTCAAAAACAGGGAAATACATATGAAAATTGCAAAGAATTGTTTTTTGAAATATATATGAAACTTTGACATTGTACAAAGATTTCGTATGTCACAGCCGTTAAATTTGGAACTTAACATCACAACCGTTAAATTTGTAAATTGACCATTTTACCCTTGGATTATCCCTTTTCTTTACCACCTTTACAAAGTAATGAAAGCAAGGGCAAAATAGTCATAACCATAACATTTTACCAACAAAATCGTTAATGTAGACAAGCCAGACGCAAAAATCTTTAAAAACCATTGAAATGGGAAAAAAAATGTTAACACCAAAATAGCAATGACAATTGAAAAAGAAATTGTTTGGAAACATAAAAAGACCAACGATTATCATTATAATTTATAGAATTAAAGACAAAGTTTATAAAATATTAAGAAAAAACCTCCGAATGAATTCCCAACAAGATGAACTAGTTCCCCAATAACATCAACGATAATGCTCCAAAAAATCACCAAAACCATGCACAAGAAGAATTGCAGGACCTTCACTTCCCATAACAGCATACTGAAAATATAAAAATACAAGAAAATCCCATGGGTGATTTGAAATCAAATTCAACTATATTAGATAACAATTCCACTTCCAGTACCGAATAGAATATCTTTTAGTTGAATCAAGTTGACTTCTTGATTGCAAAAGACTATACCACTGCCAAAAAAGTCACAATTTTGGAATAAGATTCATCAAGATAAAGGGCGATAGTGGAAATAGCTCACCTCTGTTGAGAGAACATGACCAGCTGCTGCAGCAACGGTGGAAGTTGAGTACCCAAAGGCTGACACAAATCCACCATTTCTGTTTTTTTCATATTTTAGAGTCTCATAATACACTCTCCTTCTAGAAACTATTCCAAGCTCAAGGGCAGGTCCAAAAAGAGTACCAAATGAAGATCCTTCATGGATATAAGACATGCTTCAATTATCTGTATTAACAAGTCAAAAATCAAGATTACAAATCCAAATCCAATAACTCACATGCTTCAATTATCTGTAATAACAAGTCAAAAAGAGTACCAAATGAAGCTCCTTCATGGATATAAGACATGTGTTTCAATTTAAACTTTTATATTTGATAAAAGCATCAACATTTAAATTTACTGCATATGATCAATCTACTAAAAGACAAATAGGAGAACTTATTGTCCATATTTTAACATAACTAATAACAAAGTAGAGAATATGGCCAATGTGAATAAGCCAAGTGGCCAAGACAACACTAACAAGTAGATCAAAGCCCCTGTGTCCTGAAACAAAATATATAAACTAAGTTACTTACTTCAAGGTGAGGTCATGGATACTTTTTATATGTTTTGAAATACAAATACCTGAAGAAGACTGCGTAATATTAGGTTAAGATCATTCCCAATATCCTATGAAAAAAGTGAGGTTACAGATGATGTTGATATATCATAATGATGTTTTTATCCAGAAAGCTTCATATAACCTCCTGATCAGATTACTAATAAAAATGGATTTATTTGGAAAATTGAACCTAGATACCAAGTCTTGTAGTTCAATAATCTTGTGCTTGAGTCCTTTTGTTGCATATAGATAGATAAGGTAGCCAAAAGTGGTCTCATCTGGGTGAACACCTAACAAAGACAATGTCGAGCATCTTGTGCGCATCAGTAACCGATTCTTGTTCATGGTAACAACCCTAAAAAATAGTGTTATAAGCAGACAAATTGAGTTTGTGATATATCAACCAATGGATCTGATAGCACATAAAAACTACCTAAAATGAAAAAAAAACCATGTATACCATCCATGGCGACTATACGGGTGTAAGGTCGTTTAGAAGGAGATGAGAGACGTATGTGAGAATTGACATTTTGGAAGGGCGATTGAGTTGTGAAGAGTGAAGTGGAGTTGAGATTCGAAGAGCGGCAGAGCCCGGAGAAAATAGGCGGAGTAGCAACGGGGGATTTAGGACCGGAGAGTTGGGATGCGGTGTAAGAGAAATTGAAATTATCGCCAAAGTAAACCCTAATTCAGAGCTTGGAGGCCATAAAAATGGTGATAGTTGGTAGCAAGTGGTGAATGGGGGACGGATAAGTATTAAATATGATCTAGGGTTCATTGTGGTTTTTAGTTGATACCATGGTTGCAGAGCGCCAAAAATCTGAAAGGGAGAAAGATTCACAACCGCACAGTGCTAATAGGGTTTCTTCATTAGAGGATTTTACAGCAGAAGGAGGAGATGCATCACTTTGATAACATCAACATCAAAAATATGAATGGGAGAAGATCGAAGAACAAGCGGGGTTTTGAATTTTTTGGGATTTCATTTCCCCCCTTATGTGTTAAAGGATGGAGGCGCGTTTCACTAAAAAAATATAAAATGACATTCTTACACGACACCCGTTTAAGATAGGTGCGCTCCGTGTTTGTAAATTTTTTTTGTGGGACACCAATTTTAGGGCACGCAAAAATGCGCGTCCTCTATCCTTCATATTTTGAAAAACTGACATTATTTGAAGGACACACAAAAAATGCATATCGTAAATCATTGCGTGTCATTGTTTGAGCGTCGTAAAAGGCTTTTTTTCTAGTAGTGAAAAGATATACAACTATAAATACAATGGGATTAAAACACTCTGACCAAGAGTTATACTTTTTAAATATAACAATTATTTTACTAAAGTATACATACATGCATACATACAAAGAACAGTGTCATACTAGAACAGAACAAAAGTATTGTGATTGTTGAACAGCACGAGTGGACTTGGGGATATATAATCAGATCTGGAATAGATATAGCCTGATCAACTATATCTATCCGAGAAGGGATTAGCATATGCCTAGGAATGGTTGTGGTGTTGCAACAAGTCTAAAAACTTACCAACTCTTACTACAATGAAACACATAATATAAACTTAAAAATACTATAGGAGTATTTTGCGTACTATAACTTACTTATGTGAAAACTAAAAAGACACTTACTAGTATATCTATAGTTGCTGAGTGGATACGCTAAGGTTATATATAACTAAGATGCCATACACTTAGAATCTGTGATCCTCGCTTTACTTCATGTTCTTTGTTTGGTTGTGGTCTTAGAGTTGGATCACTTATTCGAAGGTCTATTCTATCTTGTTTATATATAGTTGGTATGCACTAAGTAAGTACAGAAGTAACTGGTAAGGATCACCTTATAAATATCTTTAGGAATACATCTATTATATGCTTCTTACACCCCTATTCTCGCTTAGATTACATGGTTGGATTTCATCTGCAGGGGGATCCGTACTTTCCCAATCAAGGGAACGGTGGATGGCTCGAAGCCGAACCCGAAGACGATGACCCTTTGGTCCCAGTAGAAGAAGACCCCGAGGAGAGTTCTGAGGAAGAGAACGAAGTGGAAGTTCAAGAAGGCTCCGACTTAGAACCCGAGGTCTATAATCCACCTCAAGTTGGTGAAAATCCTAACCTTCGACAGGATTTTCAAGGCCCGACGCCTCTGTGGGCAGTAAACTTGGGAAAGTGGAGTCACGAACAGGGACAACCACCTCCTTATAACGGGGACTGAAGCTTCTACAACCTGAGCGAAGGAGGCTCAACTGACAGAGTCCTCCCTATCTTGGTTCGTCGTATTGCTCACAATGTGGTACAAGGAGGAGCGACCATCGAACAAGTCATGGAGATTAGAGCTAACTCAGGAGTCAATACAGTTCGCCTCCGCCATCTTAACGATGAACAGGAGTTAACAAGGACTCACACTGATGCACTACAGAGGGAACTGAATGCCAGCCGATCCGAAGTTAGAGAACTTCGGCAGAGCCAAGTGGCATTGGAAAGGCGTGTGTGGGAAACAGAACACCAGCTGGCTGAATCCATGGAAGAATCTAGTACTAATCAGAACAACACTCCTCACGAGTAGATCATACTCTACTCACTCTTTTGGATGTAGATTAAGTCTAATTATAGACTCTAGTGTTATTTTCCTGTTTATGATTAGACCTCTAAATTCTCAGTTGCGCTAGGTCTTTATGCTGTCAAAGTTTTCTCTGTGTTGGTATGTTGTAGACCTACTTTAAAGACAATATTTCCCGAATTTTATACATTTATAATACCAATAGAATTGACAGGCATCTAATTCGCTAGAAAGGTTTCTATCCAAATTCCTTCATTTTTCTAATGATAAACCTTTGTTGCAAACACTCAAACTAATACATGTTGAACTAGGGTAAAATAGTTGAAGGAACACTCACATTATAATCATTGTTGACATCTTACCATTATTTTCATTTTTATAAACTTATAGGTAAAAGATGCCTCCTCGTAAATCTAACAGACGTAATCCTACAATAATTCCAACTCAACAACCACCACTTCCACCACAATTCGATCTTGTAGTTTTTCAAGCTGTAGTGACCGCGACTGTAACGGCAACCATAAATCAAATCAACACTAGCAGTACTAGTGGGGGTGGACCGGGTATTAACTCTACCCAAGGAGATAGTCATGGACACCCTAGGGAGTGTTCATACAAGGAATTCACCAACTGCAAACCCAGGAACTTTAATGGGAGTGGAGGAATCATTTGTCTATCGTAATGGTTCAAGAAAACGGAGTCGATTTTCGAGATCTGCTCCTTCCCCGAAGGGAGCAAAGTTAAATTTGCTGACTGCACCTTCTCCGACAGGGCCCTCACATGGTGGAATAGCCATGTGAAGTCACTTACTCTCATAGTGGCTAACTCGATGGGTTGGGAAACACTGAAGGATCTGATGAGAGGAGAATACTGCCCGAGGGGCAAAGTTCAGAAACTAGAACATGAACTTTGGAGCCTTACTATGAAAGGCTCTGACATAGTAGCTTACACAACTAGGTTTAGTGATCTAGTGTCTCTATGTTCGGGGATGGTCCCCACGGAAAGCAAAAAGATTGAGAGGTACATATGGGACATGTACCTCCATTTCAGGGGAACGTATTGTCTTCGAACCCCTCTACATTCGATGGTGTCAAACGCTTGGCACAAAGACTCATTGACCATGGAGTCCGTCCGCAAGCAAAAACCCCTGTCCCAGAACCAGCCAAAGCAACCGACAACAAGAGAAAGTTTTGGGACAGAAAGAAGAACCAATCGGCACAGAACTCCGCCAAGAAACAGCATATTGTTGGTATTCAGGCCACAACGACCCCTGTTGTCCCTACACCAGCAAAGCAGTACGCTGGAAGTCTGCTGAAGTGCAATAAGTGCAACTTCTATCACAATGGACCTTGCCGGGAGATACAGTGTGCTAACTGCAACATGAAAGGGCACACGACCCGTTTCTGTAAGGCTCTGGCAAAACCAATCACCCAGGTCCCTGGTATTGGAGTAGGCCAGGCCTGCTACGGGTGCGGTGAAGTTGGACACTACAACAGGAACTGTCCAAAAGCAGGGAATACTGGTGGAATAGGGAGAGTACTCGCTATTGGTCATGAAGAAGCCGTGGCAGACCCTACGGTGGTCGCGGGTACGTTTCTCCTCAATAACTCTTATGCATGCATATTATTTGATAGTGGAGCGGAGAGGAGTTTCATGAATCAAAAATTTAAACACTTACTTAAACAGCCATCACAAGCACTAAAAGAAAAGTTCATCGTAGAAATGGCTAATGGGAAGACTGAGAGCACTAACGATATATACATAGGATGCACCCTCACTCTAGATAGCTCTCTGTCTCAATTAAAAGTTTCGACTTCATTATCGGCATGGATTGGTTGAGTCGCCATCGTGCTAAAATTCTGTGTTTTGAAAAAGTCGTTCGTCTTAATCTACCAAATAGTGAAACCCTAGTTATCTATGGCGACAAACCAGGCATGAACCTTCGAATTATATCGAGTGTTCAGGCCAATAAGTACTTGCAAAAGGAATATCATGCGTTCTTCGCTCACGTAGTTGATGCGAGCCAAACGGTGAAAGACATAAAGAGCATCCCAGAAGTCCACGACTTTCCCGACATCTTTCCCGAAGATCTTCGAGGATTACCACCACAACGTCAAGTCGAGTTCAGAATCGACTTAATTCCAGGAGCTACCCCTTTAGCCAAATCGCCCTACCGACTAGCACCAACTGAGATGCAAGAACTATCCAGTCAACTGAACGAACTACTCAGCAAGGGATTCGTCAGACCAAGCTTCTCACCCTGGGGAGCACCGGTCTTATTCGTGAAGAGGAATGATGGATCGTTCTGTATGTGCATCGACTATCGCGAGCTAAACAAACTGACCATTAAGAACCGATACCCTCTACCAAAAATAGACGACTTGTTCGACCAACTTCAAGGGGCAAGCTACTTTTCAAATATTGACTTAAGATCCGGGTAGCACCAGTTACGAGTTTTAGAGGAAGATGTTCCCAAAATAGCCTTCTGAACTCGTTATGGTCACTACGAGTTTGTAGTGATGCCTTTCGGATTAACCAATGCACCCAAGGTGTTCATGGACTTAATGAACCAGGTGTTCCATCCTTACTTAGATAAGTTCATGATTGTATTCATCGATGATATACTTATCTACTCGCGCAGTAAGGAGGAACATAGTCAACACTTACGACAGGTCTTGGAAACTCTACGAGCAGAGAAACTTTATGTGAAGTTCTCGAAATGTGAATTTTGGATTCCGAGATTCGAATTCTTGGGTCACGTAGTCAGCGAAGAGGGAATTCACATGGACCCTTCCAAAATCAAGGCCATCGAGAACTGGTCGGCACCAAGGACGCCTACAGAAATTTGTCAATTTCTAGGCCTCGCTGGCTACTATCGCAGGTTCATTCAGAACTTTTCGAAGATTGCGAAACCACTTACCACCTTCACCCAGAAAGGTGTGACCTTTAACTGGGAAGAGAAACAAGAAAAGGTGTTCCAAACGCTGAAGCAAGCCTTATGCAGCGCACCGATATTGTCCCTCCCAGAAGGGATAGAAGATTCTGTGGTATACTGCGATGCATCCAACAAAGGGCTTGGTTGTGTTCTTATGCAACGAGGAAAGGTCATCACCTATGCCTCAAGACAACTTAAGACACACAAAGTCAACTACACTACTCATGATTTTGAGTTAGGAGCAGTAGTATTTTCTCTAAAGATCTGGAGACACTACCTGTATGGTACGAAAAGCACTATCTTTACAGACCACACAAGCCTTTAACATATATTCGACCAGAAGGAGCTCAACATGAGACAACGATGGTGGGTCGAGCTACTAAATGATTATGAATGTGAAATTCGTTATCATCCCGGTAAGGCCAATGTAGTAGCGGACACCTGTAGTCGGAAAGAGTACTCAGGTCGTAGAGTCAAGGGATTAACTATGACAATCCATTCACATTTGTCCACACAAATTAAGGAGGCTCAACATGAAGCCTTGAAACCTGAAAATGTGGCAGGTGAAACCCTAAGATGGATGGATAAGAACTTAGAAGTCAGGGGAGACTGAGCCTTTTACCTCATGGATCGGATCTGGACACCGAAGCTCGGTGGTTTCAGAGACGTTTTCATGAACGAAGCACACAATACTCGATACTCCATTCATCCAGGTTCAGACAAGATGTATCTGGACCTCAAAAAGTTATATTGGTGACCTAACATGAAAGCATATATTGCTACCTTTATGGGCAAGTGACTTACTTGCGCCAAAGTTAAAGTAGAACGCCAAAAGCCCTCAGGTTTACTACAACAACCAGAGATACCTGAGTGGAAGTGGGAGAGGATTACAATTGATTTCATAACCAAGTTGCCCAAGGCAATGGGTGGTCTTGATACCATTTGGGTGATCGTCGACAGGTTAACCAAGTCCGCGCACTTCCTACCAATTAAAGAAACTGACAAGATGGAGAAACTAACCAAAACTTACATTAGAGAGATTGTGAGACTGCATAGTGTACCAATATCTATTATCTCCGATAGAGATAGTAGATTCACCTCAAGGTTCTGGCAGTCACTACAAAAAGTTTTGGGAACTAGGCTGGACATGAGTACAGCCTACCACCCACAAACTGATAGACCGAGTGAGAGAACGATATAAACGTTGGAAGACATGCTGAGAGCTTATGTGATTGAGTTTGGTAAAGCGTAGGATATCCATTTAGCATTGGTCGAGTTGTCATACAACAATAGCTACCATACTAGTATCAAAGTTGCTCCATTCGAAGCCCTCTATGGCCGGAAGTGCAGATCCCCTCTGTGTTGGGCTGAAGTGGGTGACACACAACTAGATAAAGGACAAATTCCTGACAGCATTCTCACTGGTCTGAAAATCATCCAGGAAACGACAAAAAAGATTGTACAAATCCGTGAACGACTAAAAGCCTCTAGAGATCGACAGAAAAGCTACACTGACAAAAGATGAAAAACCTTGGAATTTCAGGTTGGTGATCTTGTGCTATTAAAGGTCTCACCCTGGAAGGGCATGATACACTTTGGAAAGCGTGACAAACTAAATCCAAGGTACATTGAACCTTTTGAGATTCTCGCCAAAATCGTCCCTGTAGCTTACAAACTCCGATTACCTCAAGAACTTACTAACGTACACCCTACCTTCCATGTATCCAACTTAAAGAAATGTCTATCTGATGAGACTCTTGGTATCCCACTCGATGAAATCGAGATCAATGAGAGCCTCAACTTTGTGGAAGAACCAGTAGAAATCATGGATAGGGAAGTGAAACGAACCAAAAAGATCCGTATCCCGATAGTGAAGGCTCTCTGGAATGCCAAGCGGGGACCTGAATTCACTTGGGAGCGAGAGGATCAAATGCAACATAAGTATCCGCATCTTTTCCCTTAGTCCATGTGTATCTGCTAGACTTAATTTCGGGAAGAAATTCCCTTTAACGGGGGGATGATGTGACAACCCGTTATTTTCGATATTGTAAAAGTCAACCAAAGTCAAACATGTCAAATAAAGTCAAACTTATTGTTTTGATTTACTTTTTAAAGTTAGATTGATAACCTTTATGTGTTTAAAAGCCCTTTATTAGAAGTGTTGCTTAAATTAGAAGTGTAGTGCTTAATCCGAGAAGTCTCGCATGGGCTGTAAATCTTCGGACCGCAAACCCTCGGTTCGCAGCCGAGAACCCGCTTCGGACCGCAAACCCTCGGTTCGCAGCTGGGAACTCCTTTCTGACCGCAAACTTCGGTCTTATCCACTTGGTGCGAGAACCAACGTATGTGTCCCATCAATTTTGACCCTATATGGGGACCGGACCGAAAACACTTCCTCACTTCTACTCTTCTAACCGAAAACACACACTTTTGCTCTAAAAAACTCCAACCGAAAACCCTTATTCTCTCTCAACTATCATCCGAAATCGACTCATATGTCCTTCGGATCTTGCTTAGAACATCGAGTATTCTTCATTTCATCAAGATGCTCAGCCGAAAACCCTTGAATCTTCTTGGTTTCACCAAGAACACCAAGATCTTCAAGTGGGCCGAAAACCCAAGGGCTGGCCGAAAACTCATTTTAGCCTTCCAAAATCACTTCAAACACTCTTATTTGTAAGTGAAACTTACAAATTAGTCCATTTCCTTAACATACTTGTGATTATATTCACTAATAGTATAGATACACATATACATACATATATATATATATATATATATATATATATATATATATATATATATATATATATATATATATATATATTACGTGAAATGCTTTTAGGACTCGTTTTTGTCTTGGGATCTAACTTGTGGAAAAACTTCCTATATCGAACCTTCAATCGAATCACTCACTTAAGGTGAGTTCATACCCCTAAAATTTACCTTTTTCAATGTTTTTAGGGGGGGGGGGGGGTGGGATACAAGTAAAACACAATAGAATTGTGTTAACTCTTGCATGTGAAAACAAACAAACTAAGAAATTCTTATGCTTATAATTATTGTTAAAAATCATTTTCAAACACTTTTAAAACTATTTTAGATTTCTGTTTATTGTCAAAATCATATTTGTTTGTATATTTATGTATAATCATGCTTTAACAGACTTAATACTATTGCTAATACCTTAACTCATGTTCCTTGTTTTGTTGTGGGCATAGGGTAGGATCACTTGTTCGACTGTTGGTTAAATCATAATTATACATACTAAATATATACATGAATATTATAATCTTATTTTCAGAAACATACTTAACTCATTTTCATATGCTGGGCAAATGAGTCTTTTCTCCAAATCACTTACAATTCAAACAAATATACTAGTAAACTATAATAGGTATAATTTAGATAATCAATTCATACTACCTTCTAGATCATAGAAACAATACATGAATCAATACATACATACTATTACTTTTCATTACAAAGTACATTATTCATTTACAAGAACAAGAAAGAACTTACATACTATATGTAAACAAGTTAACTAAAATGTGAAATACTATTTCATGGCATAGTAATATTCTTGCTAAGTCATGTTTTGTAGCCAGAGTCTCTTGGAGTGAGAGCGTGAGTTTGTGTATAGATATATACGGGACTGACCATCCCCTACCTTGCTGCTAGCTACAGTGGGACATGCAGGTGTACGGGTTAAGAATGTCATATCATTTTCGACGACTGAAGAACGTCGTGTTTTATACTAGTCAATCAAGCATGGTTATAACCTTAATCACATTAAAACCATTATTAACAAGTTCAGTTACAAGGCATTTAATTCATCAGTAGTGTATTTTACACAATACTACTGTAAATCTTCATTTACAATTACATTCATACAGTGATATTCTCACATGAGGAATGCATACTATTTTTCTACTAAAGATAGTTTAAAAATCTGGAAAACATACATTTTATACTATTTCAAGTACAAACATACATTTTATACTATTTCAAGATAACAAAACATACAAATAGTGGGGTCTTGGGTAAAAGACTACTTTTCATTTTAAGTAGAAAATATAGGATTTTCTGGTAAGTATACTAACATTTTCATGAAACAAACACAAACATTTGACACTAAATATTTATGAACTCACCAACTTAAATGTTGATACTCTCTTTCAAAATAACTTGTATTCTCAGGGAACCAGTAGACAGGTACACTGGATCAGGTTTTGAGAAGACGGAGCATGTTCAAGTCTCGTCTTTTATTTTTGCTATACATTTTGGGTGTCTTACAGCTATACAAAGAACACACATGTATTAACTATATTATTAATGCAATGGATGTTGTTGCTTGTTTTACTATTGTGCATTGTTATGAAATTGTACATGACGTCCTTCGCCCCTGAATGTTTCCGCCATCTCGGTTTGGGGGTATGATAGGTCCTTATTTAAACACTATTATAACCTCATTTCTCATTCCTTTATTAGCCTCCCTCTGTGAAAAATGACCCTAAGCAAACCCTAAGTGAGAAGAGTGCATTTTGAGCCCATTAGAGTGTTTTGGTGGTGTTCTTGAAGAAGAAGAAGAAAAAGCTGGTGAGAAGTGCTTGGAGCTTGGAAGCATCTTGGATATGAGATTATCTTATTGTAAGCAACCTCCAGGAGGTACAAAGTTCACAACTTGATCACTCCATATTGTAGATCTAGACATTTCTTCATTTAGGGCACTTTTGGTCCCAAATATGGTGATTCTTGAGCATAACATGTTCTTGACCGAATGTGGTTTTGATGGTTAGTTTTGCTCCATGCATGCTATAAAAGATCTGAAGGCATTATGATGTTGAGATTTTGTGTATTAAGAGCTTAATGGGCATTCAAAGTCATAAAGTTGGAAACTATATTACTCTTGATAGTATTCTGGCTTTGGATCTGACTTTGGACATGAAGAATTTGAGTATTAGGCACTTAATGGGGAAAGTGATGAACTGGCGCGTACGATGGGCATACTAAGTGGTGCGCTGCGCGTATGTGGTCAGCGTCCAGTAATCTGGTCAACCACTGAGTACGCCCCGCGTACAGAAGAGTACACCCAGCATACTCGGTTGGGTTGACTCGGTCGGGTTGGCTCGAATGGGTTGACTCGGCTAGGTGTTGACTTGACTTCTAACCGTTGACCTGATTTGACCAAGGGCATTTTGGGGAAAATATTATTAATGGATAATGTTTTGACATTTAGGATATAGGTTGAGTCGGTATTTAGGAGTAGAGTATTGATCAGCTATTCGTCAGATTGTGAGGTGAGTTTTCCTCACTGTACTTACGGGTCGAAGGAAACAAGGCTAACCTGTTGGATTGATATCCTATTATAAATTGACTAATGATATGCTGAGTATGGGGTAGATTTGTAGGATTGTATGATAGCTGCTGATATGCGTAGACTGGTAGATCTGTAGGACTCCCTATGATTTCTGTCTGCATGATTATCTGTCTGTTGAATATGTCGATATATTGTGTTGGGTTGAGACTTTACTGCTATTTTGGTGATCGTCGACAGGTTAACCAAGTCCGCACAATTCCTACCAATTAAAGAAACTGACAAGATGGAGAAACTAACCAAAACTTACATTAGAGAGATTGTGAGACTGCATAGTGTACCAATATCTATTATCTCCGATAGAGATAGTAGATTCACCACAAGGTTCTGGCAGTCACTACAAAAATTTTTGGGAACTAGGCTGGACATGAGTACAGCCTACCACCCACAAACTGATAGACAGAGTGAGAGAACGATATAAACGTTGGAAGACATGCTGAGAGCTTATGTGATTGAGTTTGGTAAAGCGTAGGATATCCATTTAGCATTGGTCGAGTTGTCATACAACAATAGCTACCATACTAGTATCAAAGTTGCTCCATTCGAAGCCCTCTATGGCCGGAAGTGCAGATCCCCTCTGTGTTGGGCTGAAGTGGGTGACACATAACTAGATAAAGGACAAATTCCTGACAGCACTCTCACTGGTCTGAAAATCATCCGGGAAACGACAAAAAAGATTGTACAAATCCGTGAACGACTAAAAGCCTCTAGAGATCGACAGAAAAGCTACACTGACAAAAGATGAAAAACCTTGGAATTTCAGGTTGGTGATCTTGTGCTATTAAAGGTCTCACCCTGGAAAGGCATGATACATTTTGGAAAGCGTGGCAAACTAAATCCAAGGTACATTGAACCTTTTGAGATTCTCGCCAGAATCGTCCCGGTAGCTTACAAACTCCGATTACCTCAAGAACTTACTAACGTACACCCTACCTTCCATGTATCCAACTTAAAGAAATGTCTATCTGATGAGACTCTTGGTATCCCACTCGATGAAATCGAGATCAATGAGAGCCTCAACTTCGTGGAAGAACCAGTAGAAATCATGGATAGGGAAGTCAAACAAACCAAAAAGATCCGTATCCCGATAGTGAAGGCTCTCTGGAATGCCAAGCGGGGACCTGAATTCACTTGGGAGCGAGAGGATCAAATGCAAAATAAGTATCCGCATCTTTTCCCTTAGTCCATGTGTATCTGCTAGACTTAATTTCGGGAAGAAATTCCCTTTAACGGGGGGATGATGTGACAACCCGTTATTTTCGATATTGTAAAAGTCAACCAAAGTCAAACATGTCAAATAAAGTCAAACTTATTGTTTTGATTTACTTTTTAAAGTTAGATTGATAACCTTTATGTGTTTAAAAGCCCTTTATTAGAAGTGTTGCTTAAATTAGAAGTGTAGTGCTTAATCCGAGAAATATCGCATGGGCTGTAAATCTTCGGACCGCAAACCCTCGGTTCGCAGCCGAGAACCCGCTTCGGACCGCAAACCCTCGGTTCACAGCTGGGAACTCCTTTCTGACCGCAAACTTCGGTCTTATCCACTTGGTGCGAGAACCAACGTATGTGTCCCATCAATTTTGACCCTATATGGGCACCGGACCGAAAACACTTCGTCGCTTCTACTCTTCTAACCGAAAACACACACTTTTGCTCTCAAAAACTCCAACCGAAAACCCTTATTCTCTCTCAACTATCATCCGAAATCGACTCATATCTCCTTCGGATCTTGCTTAGAACATCGAGTATTCTTCATTTCATCAAGATGCTCAGCCGAAAACCCTTGAATCTTCTTGGTTTCACCAAGAACACCAAGATCTTCAAGTGGGCCGAAAACCCAAGGGCTGGCCGAAAACTCATTTTAGCCTTCCAAAATCACTTCAAACACTCTTATTTGTAAGTGAAACTTACAAATTAGTCCATTTCCTTAACATACTTGTGATTATATTCACTAATAGTATACATACATATATATATATATATATATATATATATATATATATATATATATATATATATATATATATATATATATATATTACGTGAAATGCTTTTAGGACTCGTTTTTGTCTTGGGATCTAACTTGTGGAAAAACTTCCTATATCGAACCTTCAATCGCATCACTCACTTAAGGTGAGTTCATACCCCTAAAATTTACCTTTTTCAATGTTTTTAGGGGGGGGGGGGATACAAGTAAAACACAATAGAATTGTGTTAACTCTTGCATGTGAAAACAAACAAACTAAGAAATTCTTATGCTTATAATTATTGTTAAAAATCATTTTCAAACACTTTTAAAACTATTTTAGATTTCTGTTTATTGTCAAAATCATATTCGTTTGTATATTTATGTATAATCATGCTTTAACAGACTTAATACTATTGCTAATACCTTAACTCATGTTCCTTGTTTTGTTGTGGGCATAGGGTAGGATCACTTGTCCGACTGTTGGTTAAATCATAATTATACATACTAAATATATACATGAATATTATAATCTTATTTTCAGAAACATACTTAACTCATTTTCATATGCTGGGCAAATGAGTCTTTTCTCCAAATCACTTACAATTCAAACAAATATACTAGTAAACTATAATAGGTATAATTTAGATAATCAATTCATACTACCTTCTAGATCATAGAAACATTACATGAATCAATACATACATACCATTACTTTTCATTACAAAGTACATTATTCATTTACAAGAACAAGAAAGAACTTACATACTATATGTAAACAAGTTAACTAAAATGTGAAATACTATTTCATGGCATAGTAATATTCTTGCTAAGTCATGTTTTGTAACCAGAGTCTCTTGGAGTGAGAGCGTGAGTTTGTGTATAGATCTATACGGGACTGACCATCCCCTACCTTGCTGCTAGCTACAGTGGGACATGCAGGTGTACGGGTTAAGAATGTCATATCATTTTCGACGACTGAAGAACGTCGTGTTTTATACTAGTCAATCAAGCATGGTTATAACCTTAATCACATTAAAACCATTATTAACAAGTTCAGTTACAAGGCATTTAATTCATCAGTAGTGTATTTTACACAATACTACTGTAAATCTTCATTTACAATTACATTCATACAGTGATATTCTCACATGAGGAATGCATACTATTTTTCTACTAAAGATAGTTTAAAAATCTGGAAAACATACATTTTATACTATTTGAAGTACAAACATACATTTTATACTATTTCAAGATAACAAAACATACAAATAGTGGGGTCTTGGGTAAAAGACTACTTTTCATTTTAAGTAGAAAATATAGGATTTTCTGGTAAGTATACTAACATTTTCATGAAACAAACACAAACATTTGACACTAAATATTTATGAACTCACCAACTTAAATGTTGATACTCTCTTTCAAAATAACTTGTATTCTCAGGGAACCAGTAGACAGGTACACTGGAGTAGGTTTTGAGAAGACGGAGCATGTTCAAGTCTCGTCTTTTATTTTTGGTATACATTTTGGGTGTCTTACAGCTATACAAAGAACACACATGTATTAACTATATTATTAATGCAATGGATGTTGTTGCTTGTTTTACTATTGTGCATTGTTATGATATTGTACATGACGTCCTTCGCCCCTGAATGTTTCCGCCATCTCGGTTTGGGGGTATGATAGGTCCTTATTTAAACACTATTATAACCTCATTTCTCATTCCTTCATTAGCCCCCCTCTGTGAAAAATGACCCTAAGCAAACCCTAAGTGAGAAGAGTGCATTTTGAGCCCATTAGAGTGTTTTGGTGGTGTTCTTGAAGAAGAAGAAGAAGAAGCTGGTGAGAAGTGCTTGGAGCTTGGAAGCATGTTGGATATGAGATTATCTTATTGTAAGCAACCTCCAGGAGGTACAAAGTTCACAACTTGATCACTCCATATTGTAGATCTAGACATTTCTTCATTTAGGGCACTTTTGGTCCCAAATATGGTGATTCTTGAGCATAACATGTTCTTGACCGAATGTGGTTTTGATGGTTAGTTTTGCTCCATGCATGCTATAAAAGATCTGAAGGCATTATGATGTTGAGATTTTGTGTATTAAGAGCTTAATGGGCATTCAAAGTCATAAAGTTGGAAACTATATTACTCTTGATAGTATTCTGGCTTTGGATCTGACTTTGGACATGAAGAATTTGAGTATTAGGCACTTAATGGGGAAAGTGATGAACTGGCGCGTACGATGGGCATACTAAGTGGTGCGCTGCGCGTATGTGGTCAGCGTCCAGTAATCTGGTCAACCACTGAGTACGCCCCGCGTACAGAAGAGTACACCCAGCATACTCGGTTGGGTTGACTCGGTCGGGTTGGCTCGAATGGGTTGACTCGGCTAGGTGTTGACTTGACTTCTAACCGTTGACCTGATTTGACCAAGGGCATTTTGGGGAAAATATTATTAATGGATAATGTTTTGACATTTAGGATATAGGTTGAGTCGGTATTTAGGAGTAGAGTATTGATCAGCTATTCGTCAGATTGTGAGGTGAGTTTTCCTCACTGTACTTACGGGTCGAAGGAAACAAGGCTAACCTGTTGGATTGATATCCTATTATAAATTGACTAATGATATGCTGAGTATGGGGTAGATTTGTAGGATTGTATGATAGCTGCTGATATGCGTAGACTGGTAGATCTGTAGGACTCCCTATGATTTCTGTCTGCATGATTATCTGTCTGTTGAATATGTCGATATATTGTGTTGGGTTGAGACTTTACTGCTATTTTGGTGATCGTCGACAGGTTAACCAAGTCCGCACAATTCCTACCAATTAAAGAAACTGACAAGATGGAGAAACTAACCAAAACTTACATTAGAGAGATTGTGAGACTGCATAGTGTACCAATATCTATTATCTCCGATAGAGATAGTAGATTCACCACAAGGTTCTGGCAGTCACTACAAAAATTTTTGGGAACTAGGCTGGACATGAGTACAGCCTACCACCCACAAACTGATAGACAGAGTGAGAGAACGATATAAACGTTGGAAGACATGCTGAGAGCTTATGTGATTGAGTTTGGTAAAGCGTAGGATATCCATTTAGCATTGGTCGAGTTGTCATACAACAATAGCTACCATACTAGTATCAAAGTTGCTCCATTCGAAGCCCTCTATGGCCGGAAGTGCAGATCCCCTCTGTGTTGGGCTGAAGTGGGTGACACACAACTAGATAAAGGACAAATTCCTGACAGCATTCTCACTGGTCTGAAAATCATCCAGGAAACGACAAAAAAGATTGTACAAATCCGTGAACGACTAAAAGCCTCTAGAGATCGACAGAAAAGCTACACTGACAAAAGATGAAAAACCTTGGAATTTCAGGTTGGTGATCTTGTGCTATTAAAGGTCTCACCCTGGAAGGGCATGATACACTTTGGAAAGCGTGACAAACTAAATCCAAGGTACATTGAACCTTTTGAGATTCTCGCCAAAATCGTCCCTGTAGCTTACAAACTCCGATTACCTCAAGAACTTACTAACGTACACCCTACCTTCCATGTATCCAACTTAAAGAAATGTCTATCTGATGAGACTCTTGGTATCCCACTCGATGAAATCGAGATCAATGAGAGCCTCAACTTTGTGGAAGAACCAGTAGAAATCATGGATAGGGAAGTGAAACGAACCAAAAAGATCCGTATCCCGATAGTGAAGGCTCTCTGGAATGCCAAGCGGGGACCTGAATTCACTTGGGAGCGAGAGGATCAAATGCAAAATAAGTATCCGCATCTTTTCCCTTAGTCCATGTGTATCTGCTAGACTTAATTTCGGGAAGAAATTCCCTTTAACGGGGGGATGATGTGACAACCCGTTATTTTCGATATTGTAAAAGTCAACCAAAGTCAAACATGTCAAATAAAGTCAAACTTATTGTTTTGATTTACTTTTTAAAGTTAGATTGATAACCTTTATGTGTTTAAAAGCCCTTTATTAGAAGTGTTGCTTAAATTAGAAGTGTAGTGCTTAATCCGAGAAATATCGCATGGGCTGTAAATCTTCGGACCGCAAACCCTCGGTTCGCAGCCGAGAACCCGCTTTGGACCGCAAACCCTCGGTTCACAGCTGGGAACTCCTTTCTGACCGCAAACTTCGGTCTTATCCACTTGGTGCGAGAACCAACGTATGTGTCCCATCAATTTTGACCCTATATGGGCACCGGACCGAAAACACTTCGTCGCTTCTACTCTTCTAACCGAAAACACACACTTTTGCTCTAAAAAACTCCAACCGAAAACCCTTATTCTCTCTCAACTATCATCCGAAATCGACTCATATCTCCTTCGGATCTTGCTTGGAACATCGAGTATTCTTCATTTCATCAAGATGCTCAGCCGAAAACCCTTGAATCTTCTTGGTTTCACCAAGAACACCAAGATCTTCAAGTGGGCCGAAAACCCAAGGGCTGGCCGAAAACTCATTTTAGCCTTCCAAAATCACTTCAAACACTCTTATTTGTAAGTGAAACTTACAAATTAGTCCATTTCCTTAACATACTTGTGATTATATTCACTAATAGTATACATACATATATATATATATATATATATATATATATATATATATATATATATATATATATATATATATATATATATATATATATATATATATATATATATATATTACGTGAAATGCTTTTAGGACTCGTTTTTGTCTTGGGATCTAACTTGTGGAAAAACTTCCTATATCGAACCTTCAATCGAATCACTCACTTAAGGTGAGTTCATACCCCTAAAATTTACCTTTTTCAATGTTTTTAGGGGGGGGGGGATACAAGTAAAACACAATAGAATTGTGTTAACTCTTGCATGTGAAAACAAACAAACTAAGAAATTCTTATGCTTATAATTATTGTTAAAAATCATTTTCAAACACTTTTAAAACTATTTTAGATTTCTGTTTATTGTCAAAATCATATTCGTTTGTATATTTATGTATAATCATGCTTTAACAGACTTAATACTATTGCTAATACCTTAACTCATGTTCCTTGTTTTGTTGTGGGCATAGGGTAGGATCACTTGTCCGACTGTTGGTTAAATCATAATTATACATACTAAATATATACATGAATATTATAATCTTATTTTCAGAAACACACTTAACTCATTTTCATATGCTGGGCAAATGAGTCTTTTCTCCAAATCACTTACAATTCAAACAAATATACTAGTAAACTATAATAGGTATAATTTAGATAATCAATTCATACTACCTTCTAGATCATAGAAACAATACATGAATCAATACATACATACTATTACTTTTCATTACAAAGTACATTATTCATTTACAAGAACAAGAAAGAACTTACATACTATATGTAAACAAGTTAACTAAAATGTGAAATACTATTTCATGGCATAGTAATATTCTTGCTAAGTCATGTTTTGTAACCAGAGTCTCTTGGAGTGAGAGCGTGAGTTTGTGTATAGATCTATACGGGACTGACCATCCCCTACCTTGCTGCTAGCTACAGTGGGACATGCAGGTGTACGGGTTAAGAATGTCATATCATTTTCGACGACTGAAGAACGTCGTGTTTTATACTAGTCAATCAAGCATGGTTATAACCTTAATCACATTAAAACCATTATTAACAAGTTCAGTTACAAGGCATTTAATTCATCAGTAGTGTATTTTACACAATACTACTGTAAATCTTCATTTACAATTACATTCATACAGTGATATTCTCACATGAGGAATGCATACTATTTTTCTACTAAAGATAGTTTAAAAATCTGGAAAACATACATTTTATACTATTTGAAGTACAAACATACATTTTATACTATTTCAAGATAACAAAACATACAAATAGTGGGGTCTTGGGTAAAAGACTACTTTTCATTTTAAGTAGAAAATATAGGATTTTCTGGTAAGTATACTAACATTTTCATGAAACAAACACAAACATTTGACACTAAATATTTATGAACTCACCAACTTAAATGTTGATACTCTCTTTCAAAATAACTTGTATTCTCAGGGAACCAGTAGATAGGTACACTGGAGTAGGTTTTGAGAAGACGGAGCATGTTCAAGTCTCGTCTTTTATTTTTGGTATACATTTTGGGTGTCTTACAGCTATACAAAGAACACACATGTATTAACTATATTATTAATGCAATGGATGTTGTTGCTTGTTTTACTATTGTGCATTGTTATGATATTGTACATGACGTCCTTCGCCCCTGAATGTTTCCGCCATCTCGGTTTGGGGGTATGATAGGTCCTTATTTAAACACTATTATAACCTCATTTCTCATTCCTTCATTAGCCCCCCTCTGTGAAAAATGACCCTAAGCAAACCCTAAGTGAGAAGAGTGCATTTTGAGCCCATTAGAGTGTTTTGGTGGTGTTCTTGAAGAAGAAGAAGAAGAAGCTGGTGAGAAGTGCTTGGAGCTTGGAAGCATCTTGGATATGAGATTATCTTATTGTAAGCAACCTCCAGGAGGTACAAAGTTCACAACTTGATCACTCCATATTGTAGATCTAGACATTTCTTCATTTAGGGCACTTTTGGTCCCAAATATGGTGATTCTTGAGCATAGCATGTTCTTGACCGAATGTGGTTTTGATGGTTAGTTTTGCTCCATGCATGCTATAAAAGATCTGAAGGCATTATGATGTTGTGATTTTGTGTATTAAGAACTTAATGGGCATTCAAAGTCATAAAGTTGGAAACTTTATTACTCTTGATAGTATTCTGGCTTTGGATCTGACTTTGGACATGAAGAATTTGAGTATTAGGCACTTAACGGGGAAAGTGATGAACTGGCGCGTACGATGGGCATACCAAGTGGTGCGCTGCGCGTATGTGGTCAGCGTCCAGTAATCTGGTCAACCACTGAGTACGCCCCGCGTACAGAAGAGTACACCCAGCATACTCGGTTAAGTTGACTCGGTCGGGTTGGCTCGGTTGGGTTGACTCGGCTAGGTGTTGACTTGACTTCTAACCGTTGACCTGATTTGACCAAGGGCATTTTGGGGAAAATATTATTAATGGATAATGTTTTGACATTTAGGATTTAGGTTGAGTCGGTATTTAGGAGTAGAGTATTGATCAGCTATTCGTCAGATTGTGAGGTGAGTTTTCCTCACTGTACTTACGGGTCGAAGGAAACAAGGCTGACCTGTTGGATTGATATCCTATTATAAATTGACTAATGATATGCTGAGTATGGGGTAGATTTGTAGGATTGTATGATAGCTGTTGATATGCGTAGACTGGTAGATCTGTAGGACTCCCTATGATTTCTGTCTGCATGATTATATGTCTGTTGAATATGTCGATATATTGTGTTGGGTTGAGACTTTACTGCTATGTGTGTAAGTCAACAGATCGGGGGGTATTCCAGTCCGATGACTGAGTGGACCCGAGGGTATTCTAGTCCGATGACTAAGTGGGCTCGCTGTATATTGGTATTCCAGTCCGATGACTGAGTGGACCTCTTGTATATTGGCATTCCAGTCTGATGACTGATTGGGCTAGGGTTAATCCAACTCGATGGCTATGGACTTCTAGGTATTCCAGTCTGATGACTGATCCGACCCAGCATGCTTGTTTGGATATGATATGTGTATTGTGTGGGGGAACGTACTAAGCGTTGGCTTACTATTTTAGTTTTGGATGTTATGTTGATGATCTTGGGAGACTCTGATTTTAAATAATGTTTTGGAAACAATGGTTTTGTTAACACTTTTATTAGTAAATGGGTTGTTTTGAAAAGTTTAAATTGGTTGTGATTGTTGAGATGTTACAAGTTCGTATCAGAGCCTTAGTTTGAGCGAATTGGAGGAACATACGCGTGAATCCAGTCTCAAACTAAGGAACTACAAAAGTTTTAAAAAAGATTTTCAAAATTATTTTCAAAACTAATCAAGAAAGGATGTAATGCGTACGATCAGCCGGAGCCAATAAGTAGACCCCAAGTTACCACACTGTTATTTGATATTATGTTATGTTAGAACAACATGCTAGTGATAGGCTAGGGATCTTCAAGAATTGCATGATAGAACTGCCTGATTATATGATGCCTGATAGCCCAGGGTTCTTCCTTATATGAAATTATCATTACTGTAGTTGCTTAGTGTATGCATCAAAATTGTACGTAACTAAGATTTTATAGCCTGATAATTTTTGATTTGGCATTATTTCATGTTCCTTGTTTGGTTGTAGGCTTAGGGTAGAATCAAGTATTCGATTGTCTATAGGATCTAGTGTTATGTATGATTAGCATACATGAGTGCTGCAGGGTTGGTAGAAGTTTCATGGATAAGTTATGTGGGGTCAGCCGACCAGTCGAGAGATGTCTAGCCTTTCTCTAAGAAGTGAGAATAGGGTGTATACGTATTCTAGTGAGTGTTCTTATGGTTTTTGTGATGATATTATATGACAAATACGGGTAGGTGCGGAAGGTAGTATGGGCCCATACTTCTGGAAGCATAGGACCCGTACGCGTAGCAGGGAAGTCACAATCCATAGGGTTTGTTGGGGAATGGTTTCTATTGTATGATATAGGTTTTATGTGATATCTCCCTAGTTTACTTTTAGTATGGTGTTCACGAGGGGATCCAGATCAGGAGCGAGTGGCCAGGGTTGACCGAGGATCAGGTCAGGGAGATGATTCATGCTGAGGTCGTTTCTATTGTCCAGAGGTAGATACCGGAGTTGTTTGGGTCTATCAAGACCGCCATCATGAAGTTATTTGATGACCAATACGCTGCACTCAGAGATTGTTGCTGCTGCAACCACCGCGGTTGTTGTTGCTGTAGGGATTGGATAGGGAGAGCCTTCCAGTACCGGGACTTCGACAATACGAAGCCCCCAATGTTTGATGGGTTCAGGATCCTGTCATTTCCATGAGGTGACTATCAGATGTTGAGGGATTTTCTTTACTTGCTCCGTCCTAGCTGACCAAAAGGTCAAGTGCGCTCTGAACCTTCTTAAGTCCAGAGCGAAGGATTGGTGGAGACAAATTACTAGTTCATACACTCCAGAGCAGAGAGTTGCAGTGTCATGGGAGCGGTTCTCTGGGATGTTCCGCTCGAGGTATGTTCCATTGGTGGAGTAGGAGAGTTCGGATCAGTAGTACTTGCATCTGAGGCAGGGGACCGAGTCGGTGACAGAGATCACCAAGATGTTTACAGAGAGAGCTATGTTTTGCCCTAAGTTTGCTGCTTCTGACCAAGCTCAGATGACCCAGTACTTGAGCATGGTTAATACGGACATCTGTGAGTTTGTGTCTACACAACACTATGGTTCATTGGTAGAGTTGCAGGAGGCCGTTAGGCGGTGGGAGATCGAGATGCAGCTCCAGACAAGGGAGTAGAGGCAGGCCTCGACGCAGTCGGAGCCTATGGTGAAGCATTTTAAGGCTGCTGATGGGAGATCTGGGAGTCTGTAACATCCGGTTTTCCAGGTATATTATTTTCATTATTTAATTTTGGGAATCTTGGAGAGACTCAACGATTTGACGCCTCAACTCGTGGAGTAGGGCCGTGACTTGTGACGTGTATTAATAAATGGACTCGACGAGTCTGTGAGCCGACTCGCCGAGTCAGCACCGTTGAGGGAAACCCTAATTTAGTGGGCATGTGGCCTATATAAAGGCACTTATAGCCTCCCTTTGGCGGCCACACTTCCCTGAGAAACCCTAAACGACCTTGGAGCTCATATAGTGAGAGAGAGAGAGAGAGAGAGCTAACTTTAAGATCTTTGGTGCTTTTGTGGAAGGGAGAAGAGAGTTTTCAAGCAAGGAGTAAAGGAGGGACATTGGATCTGCTAATACTCGTCCAGTAGCTTCTGTTAAAGGTATCAAGTTCGAACCTTTCCTTCTGATTAAGTAGATGACATTTTTGGGAGATTAGGGCTCCTTTTTGTGTATACTTTGGGACTTGAAAGGTTTGGGGTTCATGAGGAAGCTTGAACTCCAGATCTGGACTGTAGGAGACCTTTAACATCTAAAGGTTCATGCTTTATTCTGATTTGGTGAAGTCCTTGGAAGAAAGACCTTTGTTAAGGCATGATCTTGGCATTTCTTGCCCAAAATGCCATGCATGGACGTAAAGTCTATGACTTTACGTGATACTTGAGCCCTGAGAATGTGGATCTGGAGTTTGAGGAAGTATTCCGCCTTAAAATCGTTTGAATGCAAGCTGAGTCTTAATGGACTCGCCGAGTTGATGAGCCGACTCGGTGAGTAGCTTAGGGTTTGTCCCGATGAGTTGAATCGCGCTATAACTAGACGAGTTAGGGGTTAACTAGACGAGCTAGACCTTCCTAAGGTTACTGAAAAACGATGGGACTCGACGAGTCGCACGAGTGCACTCAGTGAGTCTGGTCAATTTTGGACTGTTGACTAGAGTTTGACTTTTGTTGACTGTAAGGTCTGGTCAAATGAGTAGTAAAAGTCAGGGAGGGGTAAAATGGTCTTTTACCCATTTAAGGGACTAATAGTGTAAGAAAGATCAACGAATAGTGTAATTGAGAGTGAGAGGAGTATTGATTAGAAATATTATCCATGTGATAGGCGGAGGCTAGATCGAGGATTTTGAGCATGAGATTTTACTAGCTAGCTTACGAGGTGAGTCTTCTCACTATACTTTACCTTGAGTGGAATTTATGTGTGACCAGAGGGTCTTTTGTGTTTACTTGAGTTGTGCTTTGTTTATGTGATATATATTATATTATGTGAGGCTGAGACCGGATCGGAGGGTCCAACGAGCCATGGGACTGGAGGGTCCCAAACAGACTGGACCGGAGGGTCCAACGAACCGTGGGACTGGAGGGTCCCACTGAGACACATGGACCGGAGGGTCTTACAGGGTTATAGCCTCGAGTGGCTAATATGTTGTATGTGGTATTTTGGGGGACTCACTAAGCTTTGTGCTTATTGTGTTATGTGTTATGTATTTCAGGTAGTTCCGAGGATCACGGGAAGGCACCGGCTTGATTGTACACACACACACACACCTGAGCTGGAGTTATATTTTTATGGATCCTGGATTGGGATAATTACTTTTAAAAACAATGTTGATGACTGATATTTGGAGTTTTTGGTATAAATGAAAATGGAAAAAAATTTGTTTAAAAATTTACGTCGTTACAGAGTCATAGGGGTCGTACTTGTGGGAACTGCGACAAGGTTCACGATGGTGCTTGCCGATTTTTTCAGGATGCCAAAAATATGGCAAGCAAAGCCAAATCTGGTACCCAACACCAAGATTTGATATCAATGTGACAAGGTAGGCAATATGAAGGCCAGATGTCCCTTGCTTGCTAGACAGGTCACAGGCTCCAGCGTCGACTACCCTGAGGATCACTGATGGGAGCCAGGGCAGGGCGGAGCCCCTGAGGGCTCGATGTCGTGCTTTTTAGCTCACGGTAAGGGAGGCCAGGGCGGCGCTAGACGTCATGACTGGTATGTTTCTATTTATTTTTATGTCGATTATTTTATGGTATGGTTATGTTTATGTTTCTAATAGGTACGTTCGTGGTGAACTCTTTTCTTGCTTTTGTGTTATTTGACTCAGGCGCGAGTCAGTCCTTCATGTCTCGATCTTTTAGAAAGGATTTTCGTATGACCCTTAGCAAGTTTGAGTGTTCGTTGCGGGTTTCTATCGCCAACGAACAAAGGGTTTATGTATCTAGGGTTTATTAGGGTTGTGTACTAGAGATCTTAGCGGTGCCTTATCCGATTGATCTGATCCTTATCCCTATGGGGGATGTACGCATGAGAGTAGGGATGGATTTCTTGAGCAAGTTTGGTGCTATGATAGTCTGCGAGGGCCAGCGAGTAGTAGTTCGAACCCCAAGTGGGGGAGAACTGGTTATCTATGGAGAGGGTGCCAGGGTTGGATCAGGGTTTTGTTCCGTGGCCAGGGCTCGACAATATATTTAGCATGGGTGTGCGATTATCTTTCCTATGTGGTTGATACTTGGGTGGGGGAACAGGTCTCCGTTTCAGATGTGACATTTATTAGGGAGTTTTCTAATGTCTTCCCGGAGGAGTTACCCGGTGTGCCTCCCGAAAGGCAGGTTGATTTCAAGATTGATCTAGTGCCAGGTGCGGTCCCGATTGCCAAGGCTTTGTACCGCTTGGCACCACCCGAGATGCAGAAGTTTTCCTCTCAGCTTCAGGAGCTGTTAGGCAATTAGTTCATCAAGCCGACTAGTTTTTCGTGGGGAGCGTCGATACTGTTCGTCAAGAAGAAGGATGGTTCACACCGGATGTGCATTGATTACCAGGAGTTGAACAAGTTAATATTGAAGAACCGTTATCCCCTCCCGCGAATTGATGACCTCTTTGATCAGTTGCAGATTGCATCTTGGCTCTCCAAGATCGATCTGAGGTCCAAATTGATGGGTTTTATGTACTCTAACATCCCTATGGTGCACATAAAACCCTAATGCTTTGGATCTAAGTTTTCTATAATTATACATGCAATATTGTTTTCCAAAGCATGAAGCCTAAACTAGCATACAACTTGATATATAAATCATCAAAACTAGTTAGAAAATTACCTCTTGTTGTAGCTGGTTGGTATTTGGCCTTTAAGAACTTAGCACCCCAAGTGTGATGCCTCAAATGTTTCACAACACACCAAGAACAAAGGAGGCTTGTGAGAGAGAAGCTAGGAAGCACAAAATCGGCTAGACTTCTTCTTTGGAATGCATGGTCCGATTTTAGGGAGTTAAGGGTTACTTTTATAGCCTAGGGTTTCATCCATGAAAACCCTAATTCACCATGAATCTTCACATTTCATTGGCCTTTTTGGGCTAAACCTTCATGGACACTCATAAGGCTTAGTCCAACCCTAATCAACATGGATCAATGGTCCAAACTATAAGTATTACTGATTTACTTAATTAGTCCCCGTAAATTTAATCAGTCTCTTTTGATCACTAAATTAATTCCAAATTAATTATTGATCAATACTAATTAAATAATATGATTTCTCAATTCATATATTATACTTATAATATATTAAGAAATCGCAAATAACTTCTTTCTCAAATATCCATCCTATCAAATTGTTCCAGTGAATTGCAACCCAAATGGACCATGCTACTTTTGGGTCAAGTACATACCAATTATAGTGATGGGCTTAGACACCTAATCCAACAGTCTCCCACTTGGATAAGTCTAATAACTATAATTGCAAATGCAACTTCAAAATCCGATTAGCAATCGTAGCTCTCTAAAGTTGTTGTCGAATCCTGACGGACCATTTAGATAAGGGATCATATAATCCTCCGTTCTTCAAGATATCATGCAGACAAATATATGGAACATAGTCATACTTATTGTCCAACAGTTTGTTTCCCGATTTATGATTTGTTTGACATAGAACTTAATTGAACACATCAATTGAGTCCTCACCGGGCCCGACACATAAGTCAAAACAAAATCATTGAGGGGCCCAAGATATTGCTTTTATTCCTCTTAGGTTAAAACGAACAGATAAACTTCGACTTATATGCTTGTACTAATTACTTGTTAAATCATACATAATAGCACGTTTTATAACATCAAGTTACTGATGCGGTTTCGTATTATTAGTGTACAATCAACTCATATTCAACAACTCATATATCTTGGTTTGAAGATCATACGATATTATCGTCTCAAAATCACTCATGATAAATTCCATGAAGTGATTCATGTGAGTGTGGGTTTAATCCAATACTCAAATCTTATTTCAAGAGCATTCATGAATGTTGTAGTAAACTCTTGCTATGTCTAAACACCTTAGACAATCTACAAGCCAATTCACGATAGTCTAATCTCATATCCTACTTCCAAAGTATGACAGACTATGAATAGTTTGAATAATCTTATTACCTGGAAGTCAAAACATGCAAATTGAAACAATAGTAAACAATTGACACAAGATAGTAACTTTATTCATAAATAAAACTCCTTTTATTCAATCATCAACTGTCAATTACAATTTATCTATTACAAATTTCTAAACAATTATCTAATCACAAAAACTAATATCGTCCTTCAGTCCAATACTCCTTGCATGCTGCAAGTGCTTATCCCTACTCAGTCCCTTTGTAAGGGAATCTGCTGGGTTCTCCTATGACGATATCCTCTTTACTACGAGGAGTCATTTCTCTACTTGATGTCGTATAAAGTGATATTTTCTGTCGATGTGCCTGGATCTGCCATGATCCCTATGTTCCTTGGTTAAGGCAACTGCACTCTCGTTGTCACAGAAAATATCTGTAGGCTCCCTTACAGCCAGTACAATTCCAAGGTCTCCAATGAAGTTCTTCAGTCATATGGCCTCCTTCGCCGCTTCGCTTGCTGCTATGTACTTTGATTCGCACGTTGAATCTGCTACGGTTTCCTGTTTGGAACTTTTCCATGTTACTACTCCTCCATTCAGGGTAAATACCCAGCACGACTGGGAGCGGAAATTATCTCTGTCAGTCTGAAAGCTGGCGTCACTATACCCTTTCACTCTCAAGTCATCACTGCCAGCGAGGGTAAGGACCCAATGCTTAGTCCTTCACAGGTACTTAAGAATGTTCTTTACCACAGTCCAGTGAGCTCTACCAGGATTCCCTTGATATCTGTTGACCATGCTCAAAGAAAAGTCCACATCAGGGCGAGTACATGTCATAGCATACATGATTGACCCAACTGCCGAGGCATACAGTACTTGACTCATATCTGCTATCTTTTCATCGGTGCTCGGACTCTGAGCCTTGCTCAGTTTGGTATTGCTCTGGATAGGTAAGTCACCTTTCTTGGAATACTCCATGTTGAAACGTTTCAACACCTTGTCCAAGTATGTGCTTTGACTAAGTCCTATTAGTCTTTTACTCCTGTTTCTTAATATCCTTATTCCTAGAATATAAGCAGGTTCTCTGAGGTCCTTCATAGAGAAACACTTCCCAAGCTAGGACTTAACCTCCTGCAATGTTGGAATATCGTTTCCTCTGAGCAGTATGTCATCTACATACAATACGAGAAATCTAACTATACTTCCATTAGCTTTGACATATACACAGGACTCATCCTTGCTTCTTAAAAATCCAAACTCCTTGACTTTCTCTTCGAAACAAAGATTCCATCTGCGAGATGCTTGTTTCAATCCATAAATGGATTTCTCAAGCTTACATACTCTGTTAGGGTGCTTTGCATTGACAAAACCCTCTGGCTGACTCATATAAACATCTTCAGCCAACTTCCCATTAAGTAAAGCGGTTTTGACATGTAATTGCTATATTTGATAATCATGAAATGCAAGTATGGTTAGCATAACCCTCATAGATTTAATCTTCGCTAATGGTGAGAAGGTCTCGTCATAGTCAACTCCAGGAGTTTGAGTAAAGCCTTTCGCAACCAATCGCGCCTTATATGTGTGTACTTTCCCATCCATGTCGGTATTCTTCTTGAAGATCCATTTGCACTCGACTGTCTTACAACCCGGTACATTGTCAACCAAGTTCCAATCTTGATTGTCATACATGGACTGTATCTCGTTGTCCATAGCCTCCTTCCATTTTGCAAACTCGGGGCCTGCCATGGCTTTCTTGTAGTTGTTAGGTTCATCCAAGTTTACCAGTGTACTATCACTAATAAATGTGTCACCTTCGGTAGTAATATGGAAACCATAAAACTCAGGTTCCATTCTAACTCTACTGGAACGCCTCAGAGGCAAGGACTTGTCAATTGGTTCAACAAGAGTTTCCTCCTCGGGTTGAGCGCTAGTGTTTGAGGTTCCTTCATCACTTAACTCTTGAAGCTCTTCAAGGTCAATTTGCCTCCCACCGTCCTCTTGGCATATGAGTTCTCTTTCACGAAAAACCCCTATCCTCGTAACGAAGACAACATTGTCACTCGGTATATAGAAGAGATATCCAAAGGACTTTTGTGGATAGCCGATGAAAATATAATGCTTACTAAGAGGTTCGAGCTTTTCGTGAGTCTCTCGTCTTACGAAAGCCTCGCAACCCCAAACATTGATATGTGCTAACGAGGGAACCTTCCTTGTCCACATTTCGTGAGGTGTTTTGGCAACCTTTTTAGTTGGGACTAGATTAAAGATATGGGCGGCAATCTCTAAGGAATACCCCCAGAATGAGATAGGTAACGAAGCTCGACTCATCATGGAACAAACCATGTCTAGCAAGGTTCGATTGCGCCTCTCAGCCACACCATTAAGTTGTGGTGTCCTAGGTGGCATCAATTGTGAACCAATTCCACATTCCTTTAGATAGTCGTGGAACTCAATACTAAAATACTCACCACCTCGATCGGATCAGAGCATCTTTACCTTCCTGCCCAATTGATTCTCCACTTCTTGTTTAAACTCTTTCAACTTTTCAAAGGTTTTTGACTTATGCTTGATTAAGTAGATATATCCATATCTGCTGTAATCATCATTAAAAGTCATATAGAAGTGGTTAGCATCCCTTGTGGCGGATCTGAAGGGTCCACACACATTGGTGTATGAGATCCAACAAACCCTCACCCCTTGCACACGAACCAGTGAAGGGTGACTTGGTCATCTTTCCAAGTAACCATGATTCACATGTATCATCCGACTTTAAGTCAAATGACTCCAACACTCCATCCTTTTGGAGTTGGGCTATGCGCTTCTTGTTGACATGTCCAAGACGACAATGCCATAAGCATGCTTTTTCCAAACCATTGGATGAATTGATATGCAACACATTATTTCCTAAGTTATCTACAACCATCACAGTTTCATATATACCATAACAAGGCAATGCTTCAAAATAAAATTTACCATTATAATAAGCATTAATACTACCAATCTCATTATTAAATGAAAAAGTAAAACCTTGTTCATACAAACCATGAAAAGAAATAATATTTATTGCTATATCAGACGAGTAGCAACAATTATTCAATTCTAAATTTAACCCACTACTAAGCAATAAAGAATAAACTCCAATCTTGGTGACAGAAGACTTTTTCATATTCCCCATGATCAAGTTCATCTTCATGTGCTCCACATCCCTACTTCCTTTTAGAACCTACAAATCAGAACAAATGTGAAAACCACATCCTGTATCAAGGACCCAAGAATTAGCATGTGATTAGTTATTAGACAGAATAGTATAAATACCTGCAAAGGTGGGGTTGATCTTCCCATCCTTTATGTCCTGCAAGTATTTGGGGCAGCTTCGTTTCCAGTGTCCCTTTTCATGACAATGGAAGCATTCTGCTTCCTTTGGATTGGAAGAGGATTTAGCAGAACCAACTTTGGTCCCACTGGAAGAGGATCCATCATGGGAATTTCCCTTGTGGCTCTTAGAAGGAGCCTTCCTCTTCTTTCCCTTCCCATGTCCAATTGCCAAGACAAGGGAAGTAGCAGTAGGAGTAGGTACAACAGATTTTCCTTTCAAACTACTTTCAGCAGTTCCTAAAAGACCTTGAAGCTTGCTTAGAGTGACCTCCTCTTGTTCATATGATAAGTCATACGAAATTGATCATAACAAGAAGGCAATGAGTGTAGGATAATGTCAATGGCAGTCATGGTAGCAATCATAATACACGAAACCTTTGTCGCGTCCCTCTCATGAGTCTTATACTCTGCAATCTGTTCGGGAGTAGCAGTGTTTTCATCAATCTCCTTTAGCTCTTTATCGAGAACATATTCTTTGTCCTTGTACCGAATGGCCATTCGAATGTTTCGAATCCAGTCATTGAAGTTCGATCCATCAAACACGACCCTCCCACATAGGTTCATGAGGGAGAAAGAGCCGGAAGATTTGGGTTTGATGCGGTGTTTGAAGTAGACATCTGAAAAGAAAGACAAATTTTATATTAGATGAGGATCCTTAATATACCACCAAAATGAAATATTAAGGCTAGGATCCAACACAATATTTCACAATTCGGAAGAGGGATACCTTAATCCAATTGCAAAATATTTGAAGGTAGGTAAATGACGATTTACCAACTTCCACCATGAAAAACGAAATTGATTATTAAGTTTTAAATGAATTGAAATTACTAGATTCCTTTGAGATTCATTGAACTTTTCAATGGCATGTTTAAATCTCAATGATGCCCTTCAAGTTTGTGACTGGGATACCGAGGATCACAAACAAGGTGTGAATAACCATGCAAATGTGCTTGGCGCTCTTGATGTTACATATCACCTAATCAATGTGTTGGTTAACCACACACTCTCCATTGATCTATGATTAACATCAAGCTACCCTTTGCCACCCTTGTTAATCCTAAATTAGTGTGTTAGTTAACCATACACGCTCCATTAATGACTTAGCAAGGTGCAAAGTGCAATTTCATGGAATAGCACCATTTTCACATTTTTCCTAAAGTAACTAAGATTGAGAATTTATAAAAGTTTAGTTACTTTATAATATCATTATACTTATTAATGAGGATTAATGTCCTATCCTACCCGGTCGGCTAACGAGCCTCCACTAGTCAAGGGTGAGGTGGGTAAGAGTGGATACCTAATGGTGGTCATATTATATGTCGCTTCCTTAAACACCCCTTATAGACTAGATTCGTGAATGAGGGCTACTAACGGTAAGACTGACTTGTCTTATACATATATATATAAGTATTAAACATTAATATTATAATAGTATATGGTTGAATTTTAAACTTTTAAAATTCTAGGGTTTGGAATTAAAGTTTCATAAATGAGACTTTTTAAATCCTAAAACTTGAGGGAAAATTTTGAAACTCTTCAAAAACTCTTGAGTTTTAGAATTTATGTTACATAAAAGAGACTTTCCAAGTTCCATAACTTGAGGACAAGTTATGAAACTCTTCAAGACTTTTGGAATTCTCTAACTTAAAGATTTAATGTTTCATGAATGAGACTTTTCATATTTCATAACTTGAGGACAAGTTATGAAACTCTTCAAGAAACATTTAGATAAAATTTAAATAAATACAATTATCAAATAATATATCATTTACCAATTTGACCTAATTTAGTTCATGTAGCATGACAATTTCTAATTCTACAAATAATTAGTTTTTTCACAAAATCAAGTGATTATCTTAAAAATTGCCAATAATCATGTTATTGGATGGGGATAATCATTACCATAATAGTATAATCAAATTTTCTGAACCAAAACAATTTGTGGCAATGATCCTAATCCAAAACAGGCCAAAAACTCGAGAATTCAACAAACAGATGAGCCAACTCGTCGAGCCAGGCAATAGACTCATCGAATTCATTGCCAAATTCATCCAACTCGTCGAGTCCCTCCTAGGACTCGTCGAGTCCATCAGGAAGTGGCCAGAAATGTCATTTTTTCAACTTTGAAAATCAAACAATTGCATCAATATAATAGAAAACACCCATGGCTCTGATACCAGTGATGGGTTTTATGTACTCTAATATCCCTATGGTGCACATACAACCCTAATGTTTTGGATCTAAGTTTTCTCTTATTATACATGCAATATTGTTTTTCCAAAGCATGAAACCTAAACTAGCATACAACTTAATATATGAATCATAAAAACTAGTTAGAAAATTACTTCTTGTTGTAGTTTGTTGGTATTTGGCCTTTAAGAACTTAGCACCCCAAGTGTGATGCCTCAAATGTTTCACAACACGCCAAGAACAAAGGAGGCTTGTGAGAGAGAAGCTATGAAGCACAAAATCGGCTAGTCTTCTTCTTTAGAATGCATGGGCCGATTTTAGGGAGTTAGGTGTTACTTTATAGCCTAGGGTTTCATCCATGCAAACCCTAATTCACCATGACTCTTCACATTTCATAGGCCTTTTTGGGCTAAACCTTCATGGAATCTAATAAGGTTTAGTCCAACCCTAATCAACATGGATTAACGGTCCAAACTATAAGTATTACTGATTTACTTAATTAGTCCCCGTAAATTTAATCAATCTCTTTTGCTCACTAAATTAATTCCAAATCAATTCTTGATCAATAATAATTAAATAATATGATTTCTCAAATATTATACTTATAATATATTAATAAATCACAAATAACTTCTTTCTCAAATATCCATTCTATCAAATTGTTCCAGTGAATTGCAACCCAAATGGACCATGCTACTTTCGGGTCAAGTACATACCAATTATAGTTATGGGCGTAGACACCTAATCCAACACGAATATCATCAGGTGAGAGTGAGAGAGGAGGATATGGAGAAGACAACATTTTGGACTCGTTATGGGCATTATGAATTTGTGGTGATGCCATTTGGGCTCACCAATACGCCTGCTATGTTTATGGACTTGATGAATCGGGTGTGCAGGTCGATGCTCGACCAATCTGTTATTGTGTTAATTGATGATATCTTGGTGTATTCGAATACCAGAGAGCAGCACGAAGAGAACCTTCGAGAGCTTTTAGGAGTATTGAGGCGGTAATGGTTGTATTCCAAGTTCTCGAAGTGCGAGTTTTGGTTACGAGAAGTACAGTTCCTAGGACATCTCGTTAACCAAGAAGAGATTTTGGTTGATCCAGCCAAGATCGAGGTCGTGATGCAGTGTGAGGTTCCGAAATCTCCCTCAGAGATCAGGAGTTTCTTGGGTTTGTCGGGATATTATCGGAGATTTATTCAGGACTTCTCCATGATCACAGTACACCTCACTCGTATGACGAGGAAGGGAGTGGATTTCCGATGGGGCCATGAGCAGCAGGTTGCTTTTGAGACGTTGCGACAGAGTTTATGTGAGGCCCCAGTGTTGACCCTTATAGAGGGCGTCGAGGAGTGGTATTTTGTGATGCATCCATCACTGGTTTAGGGGCGGTACTTATAGGGATGGGACGAGTGATTGCTTATGCTTCTCGGCAGTTGAAGCCGCATGAGGCACGATATCCTACTCATGACCTGGAGTTGGGGGCAATAGTGTTCGCCCTCAAGATTTGGAGACATTATCTTTATGGGGTTCGTTGTACCGTTTACACATATCACAAGAGTTTGCGATATCTTATGGACCAACTGAACCTGAACATGAGGCAGCGCAGGTAGTTGGACGTGGTCAAGGATTATGACTGCGAGATCATTTACCATTCGGGTAAAGCGAATGTGGTAGAGGATGCCTTAAGCCGCATGTCGGCTGGATCTTCAGTTGGATAGATGTGTATGTGGATATCCGTTGATTCTCCACTTTTGGGTTTGATCAGAGAGGGACATGCGGAGGGAGTTAGGAAGGAGAACTGGAAGCAGGGGAGGATTAGGGGCGAGATCGACAGGTTTGTCACCGATAGTCGAGGTTTGTTGACTCAGTGTGGTCGGGTTTGGGTTCCAATTTCTTGCGGGATTAGGCAGATAGTTCTAGAGGAGGCTCATAAGTCTCGCTTTTCTATACACCCGGGAGCCACCAAGAAGTATCAGGATTTGAGATTAATTTACTGGTGGCAGTGTATGAAGAGGGATATAGCCTGGTACGTTGACAGGTGCTTGACTTATAGGATTGTCAAGGCCGAGCATCAGAGGCCACATGGCAAGCTGCAACATTTGGAGGTTCCCATGTGGAAGTGGGAATAGATCACCATGGATTTCACCACCAAATTACTGAAGACTGCCAAAGGATTTGATGCTATATGGGTCATCATGGATCGAATGACTAAGAGTGCCCACTTTTTGGCCCTCCGAGAGAGCTTTGCGAGCGAAAATTTGGCTGATGTGTATGTCTGGGAGATTGTTGCTCGTCATGGGGTTCCCGTCTCCATTGTTTCAGAACGAGATGTGCGGTTCACTTCCCGATTCTGGTAGAAGTTCCATGAGGAATTGGGCACGAGGCTACATTTCAGCACTACTTATCATCCGTAGACCGACGGTCAGAGTGATCAGACCATCCAGACACTTCAGGATATGTTGCGGGCTTGTGTCATAGATTTTGGTGGGAGTTGGGATTCCCACCTACCTCATGCAGATTTTTCCTATAATAATAGCTATCACTCAAGCATTGGTGCCCCACCTTTTGAGCTCTTGTATGGTCGAACATATCGTACTCCTGTATGCTGGGGAGAGTTTGGTCAAAAGGTCATGGGAAGGAACGAACTAGTCCTTCAGACCACAGAGCTTATTCAACAGATCAAGCAGAGACTATAGACAGCTTAGAGTCTGCAGAAGATTTATGCCGACCGACGTCGATCGAAGTTGGATTTTTAGGTTGGCGATATGGTATTACTGAAGGTCTCACCCTGGAACAGTGTGATACACTTCAGGAAGAGGGGTAAACTGGGTCCCCGGTATATTGGACCGTTCCATGTGATCGCCAGGGTAGGCAGAGTGGCCTACCAGATTGGATTTGCCGAGTGAACTTAGTCAGATCCATAACACTTTCCATGTGTCTCAGTTGCGGAAGTGTGTGTTGGACAATGAGGTAGTGATCCCTTTGGATGATATTCAGGTCGATGAGCACCTAAATTATATTGAGAGGTTGGTGGCTATATTTGAGAAAAAGATGAAGGTCCTGCACAACAAGGAGATACCTTTGGTAAAGGTTCAGTGGCAACATCGGAGAGGCTCCGAGTGGACCTGGGAGCCGGAGGCTGAGATCCGGGAGCATTATCCCGAGTTATTTGCCACAGCTGACTTCGAGGACGAAGTCTAGTTTATGTGGGGGAGAATTGTAACATCCCGATGTCAAGGTAATTTCTATTTCAACCCTATATTTGAATAATATTGTATTTTAGCCCTTCGGTTTGAAAGGATTGCAAAATGGCCAACAGTGGCAATATGATAATTCTATCAGAATTTACAAAGGGTGATTAACTCGATCATGAATGAATGAGTCCTCATCAAAGGTGACATGAATTGTTTCTTCAAAATTTTGTCTTGAAAGATTAAATACTCTAAAAGCCTTAGATACGCTAGAGTATCCTAGGAATACTCCTTCATCAGCTTTAACCTCAAACTTCGAACGCTGATCTCTTTGATTCAAGATGTAACAAACACATCCAAACACATGAAAATAAGATATGTATGGTTTCCTTCCTTTCAGTAGCTCATAAGCAGTTTTCCCATGATCTTTAACAATAATAGACTAATTTTGGGTATAACATGTTGTATTGACAGCTTCAGCCCATAATAACAATGAAAGACCAGCTTCAACAACCATAGTTCTTCGAGCTTCAATGAGAGTTATGTTTCTTCTTTCTGCAATACCATTTTGTTGGGGAATTCTAACCGCCTAAAAGTTCTGAGAGATTCATAAGACTGAGCAAAAATCTTCCAGGTAGGAATTTCTGAATTTAGTTCCATGATCACAACGTAATTTCTTTACTTTGTGATCATGGAGAACTTCCCACTACTTAATGAGAAGGGTAAGACAACAATGGGTGATGTACCGATTGTTCGGGAATACTCAGATATGTTCCCGTAGGATTTGCCTGGAATGCCACCGGAGATGAAGGTGGAGTTTCGGATTGATTTAGTTCCAAGTGCGGCTCCGATAGCCAAAGCACCTTGTCGGTTAGCACCCCCAGAGATGCAAGAGTTGTCTACACAGCTGCAGGAGCTGTTAGACAAGAGATTTATTCAACTGATTACTTCACCATGGGGAGTGAAGATACTTTTGTGAAGAAGAAATATGGGTCGCATCGAATGTGTATCGACTATCGGGGGCTGAATAAGCTAACAGTGAATAACCGTTATCCACTCTCGAGGATTGACGATTTATTTGACCAGCTCCAGGGTGCATCTTGGTTTTCCAAAATTGATTTGTGTTTGGGTTATCTTCAGATGAGGGTCAAAGAGGAGGATACGCAGAAGACGACCTTCCAAACTCGTTACGGTCATTACGAGTTCATGGTGATGCCCTTCGGGGTCACCACTGCTCCATCTGCATTCATGAATCTCATGAATCACGTAGGCCCATGCTGGATCGATCTGTGATTGTGTTTATTGATGACATCATGGTCTATTCCAAGACCCAGGAGCAGCATGATGAGCATCTCAGGGAGATATTGGAGACTCCAAGGAGGGAGATATTTGTATACGAAGTTCTCCAAGTGTGAGTTCTGGTTGCACGAGGTGTAGTTTTTAGGGCACCTTGTCAACCAGAACGGTATTCTAGTCAACTCGGCCAAGGTCGAGGCGGTGACGAGGTGGGAAGTTCCAAGGTATCCATCTGAGATTTGGAGTATCCTTGGATTAGTGGGTTACTATCGGATATTCCTTCAGGATTTCTCCAATATAGCGGTTCCTTTGACCAGTTGAGGAAGAAGAATGTCATGTTTTGTTGGGGGCCTAAGCAGCAGGCAACTTTTGAGACTCTGAGACGAAGATTGTGTGAGGTGCCGATTCTGACCCTTCCGGAGGGTGTTGAGGATTTTGTGGTGTACTGTGATGCATCAATCATGGGTTTGGGTGCAGTGTTGATCCAGCGGGGTCATATGATTGCTTATGCTTCGTGGCAGCTGAAGCCTCGTGAGGCGAATTATCCTACGCATGATTTTGAGTTAGGGGCTGTGGTGTTCGCCCTCAATAATTGGCGACATTACCTCTATGGGGTCCATTGTACTATCTATACAGATCACAAAAGTCTGAGGTATCTGATGGATCAGCTAAATTTGAATATGTGGTAGCGTAGATGGTTGGATGTGGTGAAGGATTATGATTTTGAGATCCTTAGTCACCCGGGGAAGGCTAACATGGTGGCTGATGCTCTCAGTCTCAAGGCGGTTGCTGCCCCAATCGGGGATATGTGTTTGAGGACGACCATAATTTCCCCACTCTTAGAGCGGATTCGAGAGGCTCAGGTTGAGGCTATGAAGGAAGAGCACCGGAAGAGCGACCACATAGTGGGTCAGATGACTTCCTTTGATTATGATAGCCGAGGATTATTGACCCTTCGATGGAGGGTGTGGGTTCCATATTAGGGAGGTGCGCATCAGGTTTTGATGGAGGAGGCGCATAAATCGAGATTCTCTATTCATCTTGGAGCGACAAAGATGTATAGAGATCTCCGACTTGATTATTGGTGGCCATGTATGAAGCGAGATGTGGCCTAATATGTGGGGAGGTGCTTGACTTTCAGGAAAGTCAAGGCCGAGCATCGGCAACCTGTAAGGGTCGAATTGTTGTAATTAGTCGAAGTATGTTTTGGACTCTTCGAATGTTTTGTAATGTATTTTACTAGGGCGCTTTTATTCGAAGCTTTAGAGTCAACGCCTTAGTATATTTTTTGTATGCTTTCAGTTCCCTATAAATAGGGTTATTTACTAGAGTTAGATAAGAACTTTTACAGACTTGTCTATTGCACTCTGTAAAGAATTCGAAAGCATAATAGAGCATAACAAGATCATATTTACATCGTGTGTTCAAATCTCATATTCTTACTTGAATTCATACTCTGATTAATTCATTACTCGATTCATTGGTTCATCAATTGGTATCAGAGCAGGAATCATATCTCTGATCTGATTTTCACGCTGTTCAAAAAGTTTTTGAATCAACTCTTTGATTCAAAAGTTTCCGCACTTTTTGAAAGTGAAAAATTGTCAAGATCTTAGTCTGTGATTCGATTCTGCATTTGAATTGTTGAATCGAGTGTTATTCTCATCAATTCGATTTGATTCATCTAGTTTGTTTTCAAATTCTCAATTCTTTTCAAACTTCTCAAAATCTTCTACCGTACAACAATGGCAAGTTTCAATCTCAATTCGATGACCTCGTTTTCTCATCTGCTAGGTTCATCAAGCAAAATTCCAATGCTAATTCATGAATACTATGATCAGTGGGCTGATCGTATGCAGGATTATCTGAATGGTATGGATGAAGAATTATGGTCATGTATCTCTGGAAATGTCAATGTTCCAGTGAATGTTCAACCAATTGGATCATCTTCTACAAATTCTGAAGTTGATAATCAAACTGATCGTCTGAAGAAACTGGAGAAGAGGTGTATGAGGGAACTGCGAGGTGCATTACCTCCAGTTGTGTACAATTACGTTAGGAGTTGTACAACTGCAAAGGAAATCTGGAACAATCTGAAAGATAAATTTCAAGGAAGTGAGAAGACAAAAATCAATTCAGTTAAACAGTGTTTGGTTGAGTTGAAAGACTTCAAACAAAAAGAAGGAGAAACAATTGAAGTTTACTATGATCGTCTGAACGAGTTAATCTATCGTTGCAATCGCTATGGAATTACCAGGACATCAATGGAATTCAATCTCATCTTTGTAATGGGGCTTCGAAAAGAATGGAGAAGTGTGAGTATGATGGTGAAGAATCAGTAAAGTTTTGATACATCAACTCTCAATGATTTATACAATCAGTTGAAAACACACGAAATTGAAGTAAATGAAATTGCTGAGGAATCGAAGTTGAATTTGCGAGGTCCATTAGCTCTTGTGTCAAAGATTTCTGAGAAAGAAGCTGAAAATGGTGATTCTGAGGAAGAAGAAGGATTCATCATGAATTCGGATGATGAAGCAATAGCATTTTACTCGAATAATCGTGTGAAGAAATTTTTCAAAAAGTCGTTCAATTCGAAGACTAAGCTTGCTGAGGTGAAAGGAAATTATGTGAGTAAAAATGTTGTTGAGGAGAAAAAGAAAGTTGAGAGGCAAGATTCGAAGATAGTTGATGGAAAGGGTGAGAAGAAGCTGAAAGGTGATGCGGGAATAGATTGTCATTATTGCAACGGTGCGAATCATCTTGCAAATGACTGTATGCTTCGAAAGAAGGATGAGAGGAAGAATAAAGTCAAAGAATTTGTCATTGATTGCAAAGGGTGAGCATGAGGATGAAGATGAAACTTATCAAATCTGGTCATCCGGGTCAGACGATGAAGAAATGAGGAATCCAACGCATGGAGCGTTGTATGCGAAAATGGAGGAGGATTTAGATAATGAGGAATTCGAAGTGAGGGGACGATGCTTCGTATCCAAAGCAGCTGACAAATCTCCAATGACAACAAAGGTACGTAAAATTCTCGAATCTTTTAATATTCCTACACATGCTTATGACTCTGAACTAATTTCTTTTGATGAGACGGTTACTTATTTTGATTCAATTATTGTGTCTGCTAGCAATGAGGCCAACAAGTTGTCAATGGAGTTGTTAGAGGTCAAAAAGAGATTAGACATGAAAATAAGCAAAATTGAATGTTTGGAATTACAAATGACAAATATAATGTGTGATAGGGATAGGTTATCGAGTGATGTTAAACTTTTGCTAGCACAAAGAAACATCTACTGTAATTCTGCTAAACGACTTTATAGCAAATTAACTGATTTACATCATTCATGTGATATAAGTAAAGAGCAACATAGAAAATTACTACCTTTCCTAGCATTCGAAAGAGCCAAGGTAGATAATATTTCGTATGATTGTGAGCAAATAATAGCTGATTTTGACAGAGTTCCTGATGATAGATATAAATATGGAATTGTCAAAATTGTTGAATGTCTTGATACGAATGAATTACTTAACATAGTGAATGATACTTTGACTAAATCTGAACAAATTCAAATTTTGAAAAAGACTGAGAATTCAACATCTGATTCTCAATCTAATTTTGCTAATATCGAAGATAATTCTGACAATATTAGTGAAATTAGTGAACTTGAAGATGTTGATTGTTCTCAGTTGTCTGTTGTTAATGTTGCTTCAACATCTAAAGGAAAAGAAAAAGTTAAGGATTTGATGGTTGAAAATGAAACTGATATACCCTCAACTTCGAAAGTTTATGATATGAACTTCGTGGATCTCAAAGACAGCCAAACTGATGATAATGATGATGAAGATGAAGTAAACATTTCGAAGGAAAAGAAATCTTCAAAGGAAGAAGAAACTCCTCGAATTGTGGTTGATCAGGTGTATGGTGATACACAAAAGTTCGAAAAAGTGATGAATGAAAAAGGTGAACATTATCTTGAAACAAATTCAGTGGTTTATCCAAATTTCAAATGTACAGATAATGTCATTTTTCCAAATCAAGTTTTCGTAACTACTGGAAATGTTGAGAAAATCAAACCAGAATTAAAGAAGTTAGTTGAAGAGGATAATTCAAAAACAAATGTTGAAGGTTTTTTCGCAAATCAAAGCACAGTTGAAAACAACTTAACAAAGAATTCATATGTTTTCCAACGTCAAAAACCACAAAGAAAATGGGTTGAAAAATCAGAAATTGAAAAAGAGATTTCAAAACAAGTTGAAAAGAAATGTGAAAAAGTTGTCAAATTAAACTCCAAGGAATTCAAAGATCAAATTGACAAATTTTCGAAGGAAAACAACATTTCAAAAAGACAAGCAAGAAAAAAAATATTTTGGCAAAATGTTGAGTCTCAAAAGATGTCTGAATCACAATCACCCAAAAATGTTTTCAAAGCTAAAAATTCATCTTTTTCAACAAAACCTCAACACTCATCTCAATCAAATCATTCAAAGTCTGAAGTGAATAAACAACCAAAGTTTTCGAAAGTTTCAGAAACTAATATTCCAAGAAAATTTTCAAATAACTCAAAACCAAATCAAAAATTCTTTCAACGTCAACATTTTAAATCAACAGTTGATACATCATATGCTAAATCTTTTATAACAAATTCAAAAGTTGATTTTGTTCCTAAAAAGCCAAATTTTCCAAATCAAACAAAGAAAGAAACTATGAAAACTTCACGAGAAAAAGGAATAATATCAAGGAAGAACATTGATCATTGGCTTGAAGGCAAAGGAAAGATGTATCAGTCAAATACATTTTCAAATGAGCAAATTCATGAAGCATATGAAAAGTATGTGAATAATTCATCAAATGGCAGTTCATCGTCTAAGGATTCGAACATTTCAGTCAAAGCATGGAAACCAGTAATAAAAGCAATGAATGTTCATTCACAAACTAAGAATTCGAAGGGTAATGTCAGTGAAAATTCGAAACCATCAAAAACTTATGTTTCGGTTCCTTTAAATGAAGATGTAAACTTAATTGATAGTCTCAAAACAAAAGTTTGTGATTGGGTTAAAAGTTCTTCATTACATTCAAAATTGAAATCTAATTTCCAAGGACCCAAAAAGCCTTGGGTACCTAAATTTTTCCATTGAATGTAGGTACTATGTGACCAACAATATGATAACAAGTGGTACATCGATAGTGGTTGCTCTCGTCACATGACTGGGAAGAAGGAGAATTTACGTGATTTTCGAAGTCTCAAAAATGTTGGAGTAGTGAAGTTTGGGAACAATCAAAAATGTCAAGTCAAAGGATATGGGAAGATCACGAATGGTCAATTCACAGTGAATCGTGTGGTGTATGTTGAAGGTCTTCAACATAACTTGATAAGTGTTTTTCAACTTGTTGTGGGCACTGGCAATCAAGTTCTTTTTAACGAAGAAGGAAGTATTATTTCGAATGTCACAACAAAAGAGGTGTTACTGAAATCCAAAAGGAAAGGTGACATGTTCACTTTGGACATCAATCTGATAGTAGGGAAACCTGCTATATGTCTTCTTTCGAAAGCAACATCAGACTTAAGTTGGCTTTGGCATCGAAGACTTTCTCATCTCAATTTTCGAAACAACAATAAACTTGTGGTACAAGATCTAGTAAGAGGTTTACCTGTACTTAAATTTGACAGTGATTCTTTATGTGCAGCTTGTGAAGTTGGCAAGCAACATAAACAAGGTCATCCAATTACGATTGATTCGAAAATAGTTGCACCTCTGGAGCTCTTACATATTGATTTGTGTGGACCTTCGACAGTTTGAACTCTCAACAAGAAACGGTACATTTTAGTGATTGTTGATGATTTTTCCAGATTTACGTGGGTTTATTTTCTCAGGCTTAAATCTGAAGTTGCACAAATCATGATTGACTTTATCAAAACGATGGAAACAACATTGAAGAAGATTGTTCGAAAAATTAAGAGTGATCATGGAACTGAATTTAAGAACAATGTTCTTGATTCATTTTTGGTGGACAAAGGGATTTCGCATAATTTTTCATCTCCATACACACCACAACAAAACGGTGTTGTTGAACGAAGAAATAGGTCTCTATGCGAAGCGGCAAGGACTATGTTGGCATATGCGAATCTTCCACAATATCTTTGGGCTGAAGCTGTATCAACCGCATGTTTCACTCAAAACAGATCTTTTATTCATCATCGTTTTAACATTACTCCATATGAAATTCTCAACAATCGAAAACCTAACGTCAAATTTCTTCATGTTTTCGGATGCAGATGCTTCATTATGAATCTCAAGGATCATCTTACGAAATTTCAAGCAAAAGCAGATGAAGGGATTTTCTTAGGTTATTTGCATAATTCAGTCGCATATCGTGTGTTGAATAAAAGAACACGAAAAGTTGAAGAAACTTTTAATCTTACATTTGATGATTACTACGTTAAACAAACAAAATCACAGTTTGAAAAATCATCCAATTCTGAAAAACATACAAGATGAATCAGAACCCTCACAAACCTTAGATAATGATTATGATTTAATTTTTGGAATTTCAGATCATGCTGTTGATGCTGAAATAAATGCAAGTGATAATCATATCTCTGAATTAACAAAGCTTAATGATGCATCAACATCAAATTCTCCAGAGAAAGGCGAAAGTATGCAAAACAATCCAGTGGAGGGGGAGCACTTGGATTCGAATACATTAGATGACAACATGCATTCTTTCGAGGGGGAGAAAGAAAGATCGAATGATGATGTTGAGGGGGAGCATAATGTTGAGGGGGAGCATTCAGAAAATATTGAAGATAATAATGATTTTGATGATGCTTGTTCGATTGTAGGCTCAGAAAACGATGATATATACGAAGATGCACCTTTGGAATTTGATCCAGCATATCCGCCAATGGAAAGTGGACAAAAGATCATCCGAAGGATCAAGTAATTGGGAATCCACAAGAGGGAGTTTTAACAAGAGCTCAAATTCGTGCAAAGAATGAGGTATTGAATACTCATCAAGAATTTTGCATGTTCAATGTTTTCATTTCTAAGATTGAGCCAAAAACAGTTAAGATTGCAATGAAACACTCAGATTGGGTTGTTGCAATGCAATCTGAATTGTCTGAATTCGAAAGAAACAAGGTTTGGAGATTAATTCCTAAACCTGAAAATGTTTCGATTGTCGGGTTAAAATGGATTTTCAAAAATAAAACCGACAAAGATGGAAATATTGTTCGAAACAAAGCCAGACTTGTTGTTAAAGGATATTCACAACAAGAAGGAATCGACTATGAAGAAACTTTTGCCCCTGTCGCAAGACTCGAGGCGGATCGTATATTTCTGGCTTATGCAACTCACAAAGATTTTGATGTTTATCAAATGGACGTGAAATGTGCATTTCTAAATGGAGAGCTTGAAGAAACTGTTTACGTGGAACAACCCCCATGTTTTATTAACGAAGAATTTCCAAATCATGTTTATATTTTAGATAAGGCAGTTTATGGTTTGAAACAAGCACCACGAGCATGGTATGCAACTCTAACCTCATTTTTTAAACAATCTAAATTTAAACAAGGATCAGTTGATCCCACATTATTTCGAAAGAAAGTGGGGAATCATCTAATGCTTGTTCAAATTTATGTTGATGATATTATTTTTGGCTCAACTGACCCTGCTTTGTCTAGAGAATTCGAAGATTTGATGAAGAGTAAGTTTGAAATGAGCATGATGGGAAAAATCAATAATTTTCTTGGTTTGAATATTCGTCAAAACAGAGAAGGAATTTTTATTAATCAAGAAAAATATACGAAGAATCTGTTGGAAAAGTTTGGATTGACGAATAGCACGAAGTTACGAGTTCCAATGGAAACAGGCATAAAGCTAACACCGTCGTTAGATAAACCTGCTGTTGACATAACTTTATATAGGAGCATGATTGGTTCATTACTTTATCTCACAGCTAGTAGACCTGATATCATGTTTTATGTGTGTAATTGTGCTAGATATCAATCTAATCCACGAGAACCACATCTCACTGCTGTAAAGAATATCTTTCGTTATCTTAAAGGAACAATTTCGTTAGGATTGTGGTATCCTTCGAAAACTGGGTTCTTTGTACAAGCGTATTCGGATGCAGACTTGGGTGGTTGTAATATTGATCGAAAAAGCACAAGTAGAGGATGTCAATTTCTTGATGGCAAATTGGTGAGCTGGCAGTCAAAAAAGCAAACATGCGTATCAATTTCAACAGCTGAAGCAGAATATGTGGCTGCTGCTGCTTGCACTTCACAAATAATATGGATCCAAAGTCAATTGCGTGATTATGCAATTAATATGAAAAAGATTCCATTATATTGTGATTCTCAAAGTGCGATAAGAATTTGTCATAATCCTGTGCAGCATTCGAAGACTAAACATATAGCTCTTCGTTATCATTTCATCAAAGATCACGTGGAAGATGGAAATATTGAAGTACATTTCGTGAAAACAACTGATCAGTTAGCTGACATTTTCACGAAAGCTTTGGATGAAAAATCCCTTGTGAAGATTATAGAAGGACTTGGAATGATCGATGGAAATTCTGTTCCATGCGAAAAAGAAGAATGATGCATGATAAGGAATGATTCAGAGGCGCTGACTAAAAGATAATGCAAACTCATTCAGCATTCAGAGGTTACTGTTCATAGTCAACGCTTCGACCCCTTCGAATTCGCACATTTGTTACTTATTTTAAGGGTTGATTCAGAGGTTACTGTTCATAGTCAACGCTTCGACCCTTCGAATTCGTACATTTGTATCAAGTATTATTTCAATTTTCGAAAATTCAAAAATCCAAAAATATTTTCGTTTGTTTTGTTCTTTAATTTTCGAAAATTCAAAAATTCAAAAAGATTTTCGTTTGTTGTGTCATTTAATTTTCGAAAATTCAAAAATCCAAAAAGATTTTCGTTTATTTTGTTCTTTAATTTTCGAAAATTCAAAAATCCAAAAAGATTTTCGTTTGTTATGTAATTTAATTTTCGAAAATTCAAAAATCCAAAAAGATTTTCGTTTATTTTGTTCTTTAATTTTCGAAAATTCAAAAATCCAAAAAGATTTTCGTTTGTTGTGTCATTTAATTTTCGAAAATTCAAAAATCCAAAAAGATTTTCGTTTGTTTTGTTCTTTAATTTTCAAAAATTCAAAAATCCAAAAAGATTTTTGTTTGTTGTGTCATTTAATTTTCGAAAATTCAAAAATCCAAAAAGATTTTCGTTTGTTTTGTCATTTAATTTTCGAAAATTCAAAAATTCAAAAAGATTATCGTTTGTTCTGCCTTTATTTTCGAAAAATCAAAACAACAAAAATATTTTGTTTCTTATTTCTTTTTAGTATTTTGATGCAGATACTCATGAAGATACAGAGGAGATTATGCTTGCAGTACTCGGGTAAGGTACATTTTTCGTATGAATCGATAAAATTTTCATCTTTCGAACTAGTTAGGATGTCCCTAGAAGCATGTTGCTGTATGTTGACCAAAGCCTCCATGACTCAATGTGTGTGTACGAAAGCCTTAATGAAATTATTCATTCGAAGATTTCTTCCCAATCAGGCTTATATTCACATTAGTCTCTGAGCTACCTTACTCTTCTCAAAATGAGTTAAGAGTTTACTGTTTGGTCCAAACACAACAGAGGTACTTTTCGTGTCTTACATCAATCTTTTTCATCCATAAAGTTCTTACACAATCACACACGAAGACATATGTCTGAGAGGTCTCTGATCAAACCCATCGAGACTTAGATATATCAAAACTCTGTGTTTATGATCTGACATCATGAGACCGTGATGAAAGTGAAACCCAATTTTCATTACATTTTTTTTAAGGAATTGACGGGAAACTAAGTTCCAGATTTACACGAAACTTTTGTTTCTGTACCAAAATTCGAAACTCCAAATCATATTCATTTCGAATGAGTGGTCTTGATCAAACATTCGAAACCCACGATGTTTGTTACCCAACAAGATCCAGCACACAAATTTTTTTCTTGAATATGATTTCCGTGTGAGTTTCATTCTAATGTCCTAGTCATTCCAAAACTTTACAAAGCCAACTTGTCACTGACTACACTGGTTAAACAAGTAATTTCTGTTACAATTTCTCACCTTATGTTTAGGATGACATGTAACGAAATTTTAAACCATCCATGAAGCATTATAAAAGAAGCCCTTTGATACTTATCAACAAGTATTCGATTGTAATTCACGGGAACCCACACAAGCTATTGATCATTTCTCTTAATGATTAATGAAGTAATCTTTGCCCGGGATTTCATCTGCTTTTGTGTCAATGGTTTGACATCACAATATCCCATATTTTTCTTATATTTGTTTCTCGTCTCTATTCTTTGGAACACAGCACTCACGAAATCCTTGAGGTTCTGAGTACTACCAACTCAGGCTGATGATTTCGAACTTCTGGCGTATGACTTAGCTTTTCATCCCAAAAGTGAAAGAGCCTTGCTTCCATTCGAAGGGCTCTGACGGTTACAATTTACTTGGGGATTACAAGACAGGCTGTTTATAAATGACGTATGGTATTCTGTCCGTTTTTCAAGGCGATGTGACAGCTACTTTTTGACGCATGGCTACTTTTACGAAGTAATGGTCCGATTTTCAAGGTGCCACGTTGGATATCATTAAATACATATCCCGCTTCAAATTCAAATTTAAGGGTTACATATAAAAGGGAATTCAAGGGGTTCATTGTCAGTTTACGCGATCAAAAAGCAAATTTCCCAAAATTCTCTGTTCATCATCCTCTTCAAACCCTAACAATGGCGAATTCTGCTCATGTTGATTCTCATACCACTGAAGATGCCTCTTCATTACCAATAATGAAGATTCAAGCAACAAACTACTACTTGGAGGGTGAAGTTTCTCAGTACCCGGAAGAATTAAAGATGCTCATAGTTGCTTTGAAGAACTCGGTTTTGGCTAAAGCGATGTTCAACTATTTCTCTGTTCCATTGTCCTGGCTTTCTCAAGCAGGATCAACTGCGACATACAACAAAGCATCTGATACGATTACTTTTCATCTGGTGAACGACAAAAAGGTCAGGCTAACCAAGAAACTATTTTGCCAAATTCTTGATATTCCGAATTCGCCTCCATATGTTTCATTTACTTTTCCACAAATCGTTCACATGTTTAATGAGATGGGATATCAGCCCCCACTATCAAAAATTAGTGATTTTAAGAAATCAGGTCTTCCAAGATTATGGAATTTCTTATTTGGAATTTTTCTAAGATGTTTAACTGGGAGATCAGCTGGACTTGACAAGGGGTGAATGGAGGTTTATGCAATGGTTGTTAGCATCTATTATGATCTTCAGGTGGACTACTCTACACAATTATGGAAGGAATTTCAAAAGGGTGTAGAACACACGAATGCTATTCATGGTATTTCGTGTGCAAGATACTGGAGTTTGATTTTGCAACACTTTTACAATAAAGAAGGGATTTTGGTACCCACTGATGAAGACAAAGCAGTTTTTCAATCATACCACTATCCGAAGGAGGTTATAGATAATGCTGATGTTTTTCCTACAGTTGCTCGTATTCCAGATGCGATGCTTAAAAGAGTTGATTCTTCGAACCCTGTATTGGTAGACTATTTGAAGACAATTGATTTTTCAATTAAAACTGGTGTTTTACTAGGAGGAGATGATAAGAAAACCAAGAAGTCGAGAAAGCATGAAACTGAGTCCAGATCTTCGAAATCTCCAAAGAAGAAGCCTGAAACAGTTGAAGTGACTGTTGCTGAGACTCCAGTAATTGAGCCAATTATTGAAGAAACACAAGAACATGTAGTCCTTCCTTCGAAGACTGCCATGTTTCAAAGAATTAAAATGAAATCCACTCACAAAAGCAAGTCTCCAACGCACAAAGTGGTTCGAAAACCTCAAATAACTCATCAAGGGATTCTAGTTAGAGAAGTGCCCGCACCTGTTTCTCCAGTGTCCAAGAAAAGAAGAGCTGAGGATATGACAAAACATTTATCAAAGAAGAAGAAGAAGAAGACAAGAAAGCTAGTCATTTCTACTGAGTCAACTGAAGATGATGAAGAACGAATTCCTGAAACTCCTGAGAATACAGTTGTCATACCACCCGAAGATTCGATTGCCAAATCAGTTCCTGAGGAGGTTCGAACTTCAGGCATCCCTGCACACGTATCTGATACGGATGTAAATGTCAATATGGGTGAAGGAGGTTCGAAAAATGAAGCTACAGGTCTATCTACTTCTACTCCTTTTGAATGAATTGTTTCTTTACCATTATCCACTACACCTCTAACTTCAACTACATATTCCCCAACATTCGAACACATTCTTGATCAACCTTTTACTTCTATTTTTTCTTCACAATCCACTGAGCCACCCAAACCAACTTCACCTATTCAAGAAACTGTTTTATGGAGACAGAGACTGATAATGAGGGGTTTGGCGGTATGTTTGAAGACTTGGAGTTTCATGAAGAAGAAGAGCAGTTTCCAGATCACATGCTGATGACCATGAAGCAGTTTAAGATTTTAAATCAAAAGTTGAATTCTGTCATTCAATCTCAAGCAGATCTAGGGGTTGGTTCGTCTGTTTCAAGTGTTGAAGTTGATTCGTTGCTGAAGGTGTTTGAATCCAGAATCATCAGTAAAGTATCGGGGATGCTTAAAGATTATGAATCTCGAGTCTTGGAGAAAGTTGATCTCAATGATCAAAACAATGAAATTCGAATCAATTCTCAAAATTCGAAATTTGCTGGTGATCTGAGAGAGTTGAAGAATGTTGCAAAGGAAAGACATGTTCTTTTTATTCAAGATGTGAAGAAAGTTCGAGAGGATGTAAACTTGCAAATTCACGAACTTCGTGAAGATATGAAAAGAGAAATAGCTACTGTTCAACATGACTATGCATCATTGCATCAAAAGGTTGATATCATTTGTGACGCAGTCACTCGATTTGTTAAGTTGTATGAAAATTTGAGTCCTCAAATTACTCAACTTTCAACATCCGAAAGTGCAAGCTTTGAAGAAGTGCTTAAGTTGCTCAAGGAATTAAAAGAGATTTCTGATAGGCCGGTTTCTTCTCCATTGATTACTCCTGAATTTTTATCTCAGAAGTTTATCCAATTCGAAGCCATTCTCAACAAGCAACTAGCTCCTCTCTTTCGCATATCCAGTCTTCTTCCAACCACAAATGCCCCACCTGTTTTCACAGGGGTGCAAGGGGGAGAAAGAAAAACTAGTGAGTCGAAGACTAGTGGAGAAGATGCGAAAGTTGTGGGAAAAGCCTTTTCTTCGAAAATCCCTACAACAAAACCAATAATTGTTTCTGCTGAACAGGTGACTTCAACAGTCGTAACAACAATGCCAATTGCAAGACCAATTTCGAAAGAAATTGTGATTGGTAAATCTTCGGAGACTGGTGGGAGTGGTTCAAAACCAAAAGAGACAACTGAAAATCAAGCCTTGAAAGATAAAGGTAAGTCAATTGTTGTGGAAAAATCAAAAGAAGAAAAGAAGGCTGAAGTTGATGCTGAAATCGAAAAGCTCAGAATAGTTCAAAGCATTATAGCTCAGCGGGCAAATGATCCGAAGGGAATGGATAAAGGGGATCCAACTAAACACTATAACTACGAAACAATCGAGGCCAAGGTTGCATTCAATCACATGTATTCATTTGAGAAGAAACCAAAGCAGAGTTATTTGGTCACAAATATTGATGCAAGCCAACTGGATTTTCCCATAAACGAAATGATGTTTATCATGCCTCCGTTCAAAGCAGAAGGGAATTTTAAAAATAAAGATGAAGGTACACACATGAAAATTCGTTTTCATGCTGTTCTTGGTAAAGCCCCTGAAGAAGTGTGGTCATTAATCAAAATCAAGAAGGTCATAAGTATGAAAAAGGATGTGGTTTTCGAAAACACAGTCCAAAATGTTAAGTATGTGGTTGCCAGGGCAAATGGAAATATTTGCGAATTCACTGTTGCAAATTTTCCATTAATGAACTTGTATGATCTTATACAAGTTGCATTACTTTTGAAAGACAAATCATTCTCATTCCTTCAAAACACAGAACCAGATGAATTCAAGATTGGAGTAGCTCACATCAAGATTTTTATCGAAAACTATTATGAGTGCTTGGCACTAACAGATGTTGAATTAGCTACTGCCAAAGGAATGGAAATTAAAGCTCTGATGGCTCCTACGAAGACTCAGGCGGATTTGAAGAAGTATGCTGATGGTGAAATTTGGCTGAAGCCTTTTCGAATTGTCTTCGCAGGAAAAGACAAAGCTGGAAAGTCTAAACGGTTCTTATTCCAAGCAAGTGAAGTCGAGAGATATTCAACATCTCAATATACGAACTTGATTGTTCGTATGAATCATTGCAAGAAGAATAATGAAGGTGACAAGAAAGAGTTGAAGAAGATTATCTCCTGGTACACGGAGATTCGAAGAGTATTACTGTATTCCATCACACTTCTTACAAATTGAAGACTTCGACTATGATTACAAAGGGGGAGATTGTAAGGGTCGAATTGTTGTAATTAGTAGAAGTATGTTTTGGACTCTTCGAATGTTTTGTAATGTATTTTATTAGGGCGCTTTTATTCAAAGCTTTAGAGTCAATGCCTTAGTATATTTTTTGTATGCTTTCAGTTCCCTATAAATAGGGTTATTTACTAGAGTTAGATAAGAACTTTTACAGACTTGTCTATTGCACTCTGTAAAGAATTCGAAAGCATAATAGAGCATAACAAGATCATATTTACATCGTGTGTTCAAATCTCATATTCTTACTTGAATTCATACTCTGATTAATTCATTACTCGATCCATTGGTTCATCACAACCCCATGGAAAAATGGAGTTGTTGGAAGTTGCTGTTTGGAAATGGGAAGGGATTACGATGGAATTTATCACCAAATTGCCTAGGACGACGCACAAAGTGGATTCGATATGGGTCATCGTGGATCGATTGATCAAGAGCGTGTATTTTATTCTGATCCAGGAGAGCATTTCGGAGGAGAAACTAGACGATTTCTACATTCGGGTAGGGTGCCAGTTTCTATGGTCTCTGATAGGGATGTTCGGTTTACTTCCAGGTTCTGGAAGAGATTCCACGAGGAGTTGGGTACTCGTCTGCATTTCAGCATGACTTTCCATCCACAGACTGATGGTAAGAGTGAGCGGACTATCCAGACATTGGAGAACATGCTACGGGCATGTGTACTGGATTTTGGTGGTACTTAGGATATGTATATTCCTTTGGCATAATTTTCGTATAACAACAACTATCACAACAGCATTGATCGGCCTCCTTTCGAGATGCTCTATGGGAGCAAGTTTAGGACCCTGATATGTTGGGGTGAGGTTGGTCAGCGGGTTATAAGGAGTACGGAGGTAGTACTCAAGACGACAGAATTGACTCATCAGGTTCGTGGCAGATTTCAGATAGCACAGAGCCGACAAAAGAGTTATGCAGATAAACGCCGGTCAAACTTGGAGTTCCAGGTTGGGTACATGGTGCTCCTGAAGGTGTCACATTGGAAATGTGTCATCCGATTCAGGAAGCGAGGCAAGCTGGGACCCAGGTGCATTGGTCTGATCAAGGTGTTAGTTCGGGTGGGCAGGGTTGCATATCGTTTGGATTTCCCATTGGAGCTTAGTTAGATTCATAACACTTTTCATGTCTCTCAGTTGCAGAATGCTTGGTTGATAATTCCGCCATGGTTCCATTGGAGGAAATGCAGGTGGCTGACCGCTTGAATTATATAGAGAGACTAGTGGCGATCCTTGACAGGAGGGCGAAGACTCTACGAAACACAGTGGTGGATCTTGTGAAGGTGCGGTGGAAGCACTGAAAGGGTTCAGAGTGGACGTGGGAGCCTGAGGACGAAATGAGGGAGCATTACCCAGAGTTATTTGTGGTAGTAGACTTCGAGGACGAAGTCTAATTCAATCGGGGGAGAATTGTAACACCCGATTCAAGGTATTTTCATCTTGACCCTTGGTGTCTAATTAGTTTGCAAATTTGGTCCTTAGGGGTATTATGGTAATTTTACGAGGAGAGTGCGTACACTGGTCATACCTCCTGTACGCTGGGTGTACGTAATCATGGGACAAACCCTAATTCTAGAGTTTTGACCCTATTTAAGCAACCTTATGCCCCAAGGTTCACTCATTTCCCAGCCTCTATTTCCCTTTTGAGCCTCATTTCAAAACCCTAGCTTATCTAGAGATATTTGACCCCTTTTGTCTGTGTTTTAGTGGGTGTTTGGTGAACCTTGAAGAAGAAGAAGCTTGGATAAGGATCATTAATCAAGGAAAAGCTTGTAGATCCAGATTCCACTCATCATTTTCTGCTCCATAGAGGTATAAAGCTTGGACCTTGCTCATTTTATGCTTAGATCTAGTTGTTGTGGAGTTTTGGACACTTTTTGGTGCCATGAATGAGATCTAGTGGGATTCTTCCACTCAAGAAGTTGGGAGTTGCTCCTCTTGATGTTTCTGAGATCCCTAGTCCATAAAGTTAGCATCTTGATGGTTGAGGATCAACCATGCATGAGTATATGTCCATTTGGTGAAAATAGGATGCTAAATCTAAGGTTTAGGACCATTTAAGCCATGCCAAGTCACCAAGTTAGTGACTTTATGGATGAAGACGTTCCCCAAGGATTGGATCTGAAATTTGGACATTTGGTCTTAACAATAAGGACTTAATGGATGAAGTGGCTGAAAGGGGCGTATGTCTGGCATACGAATACGTACATTGCGCGTACGCGTATGGATCCCCGAATCTATGTAGCGACCTAGTACGTCGGGTGTACTAGGGGAATGCTTAGCGTACGTGACCTGGTCATAGGCTTTGACGTTGGGCCGCCTTTGGACTTTAGGGTTTTGGGACCTTGTTGGGCCACAAGTCTTTATGATTATGGGCTACTGTTAGGGCTTGGGCCTTCTTAGATTTGGGCCCATATTGGGCTTTGAGTGTCCTTTAGGAATTGGGCCATTATTTGGACTTTTGTTCCATTGAGTTTGGGCCTCGACTTTTGGGCCAATTGAGGGAAGGGTAAAATGTTCTTTTACAATGGGGATCGGGATTAGTTAATTAAAGTCCTGATTATGGTTTATGACCCAATTATTAATTAGGGTTTTATTTGATTGGTTACTGTGGGGATTCTACGGTTCAGCAGCTCGAGCATCTATTTGACTGACAATAAACTGAGGTGAGTTTGCTCACAATACTATAGGACACTAGAGATTGTATGTGTTTGTAGTATTTGTGACTCTTTTTGTATGTGTGGTGTGCCTTTGTTCCTGTTTGCTATATGTATGTGGGGTGAAATAGACTCGATACAGCCTTGTGCTAACATATGAATTGAAATAGATTCAGGGGTGAAATAGACCTGGTACAGCCTTGTGCTGACATATGAGTTGAAATAGACTCGTGGGTGAAATAGACCCGGGGGTGAAATAGGCTCGGCACAGCCTTGAGCTGGCATATATGTATGGTATGCGATATTTTGGGGAACTCAATAAGCTTTGTGCTTACGGTTTTCAATTTATGTTTCGGGTACTTCCGGATCAAAAGGGAAGAGTTCGGGATGATTGCACTGCACACACCATGATTTTCCCACTTATTGACTCTGATGTACTTTTAGGATGTTATTTGATTTACTCTGAATACTTTATGGTTTGTACAAATATGTTTGGCTGATGGTTTATTCAATATAAAAACAAAAAATTTTGGTTCTGAGTTTTGGGACGTTACAAATGAGGGCATGGAGAATAAAAACAAAACGTTTTACGTCTATTAGACGTGTCACCAGTATAGTTATACATTTCTTATAAAGTTATATATAGTTAAAAATCACAAAAATTTTGCAGGAAAAATAAAAATCCACATGTCGTTGAAGAAACGGATTTTGAGATCCAATTTCCATTCTATATGTGTTATCTGACTTGGACTTTGCACAGAGTAGAGTCTCCACCGATGCAATAGAGTCCCCCTAAACAGCGGTCTCCGTCACCTTAACCCTCTCAGTTTCGACAAGAAAACTACATCATCTCACCCTCTCATGTTCGGGAAGCAAACCACATCACCTCACAAGACAGTAAAATAGACAAGTTAATACCACAATCGAGCACTTACGAAGAAAATTGGCAAATGGCAAAACAAAAGACAATTTGGTTTGAATGATATTGATAATGTGGATGCCCAGGAAACATTTTTTTGGTGGTTTTGAACCGGTGTCACCCTGTACGTATTCGAAGTCGCCACCGGTTGTTGTTGAAGTTAACTATAAGGCAGTTACACTGGTAAAGCGGGGGAAGATGAAATCGAAGTATTTTAGGAAGCCTTACGTATATGTATTACATTAATTACTTCTATTTATAAATTATATAATCGTTCAAAATTAATTAACATTTTGATTTTATAGGTTCCGTCCACAAAACCATTGAAGAAAAAAAAAAGGAAGAAAACCACAGAAGGACGGTACTATAGAGAACGTAGAATTACTATTGGACCATTACATGTCTACTGATGAGGAATTTTGGAAATTATGGGGGAAACAACCAGGCAGCGCTATTTTTGGAACATAAGCATTATAAAGGTTTTGAGATGAATTGGGAATTTTGGGCAACTTTACTTGGTATGTATGGGCGTGGGTGGTTGGACTCTGATGTAAGATATATCCCTTATTTTATAGCACAAAACATTTTGGATAATTAATTGTACAAAATGTATCTTCTTATATTATAACACGCAACATTTGGTAATATGAGCGTTGTTTCTCAAGGAAATAAATCCATTGAATGATAGGTGGACGATTATTAATCCTCAAGGCACCACTTTGGAAGTTTGGAAAAAAGTTTATTTGAGGCGTATAACAACAGGGATTGTTGGCACACCTCATTGGAAAGATATTGATCGAGTTAGTATATTTATTTATATATCATATAATTATATATATATATATATATATATATATATATATATATATATATATAATTTAACATTTTTATGCAGGTTTTTATTCCCATCAGCGTTGTGGCACTTCATCGGTTTTTGGCCAAGTTGAATCTCATTACATGGAAAGTGACCATATATGATTCGGCCAAATGGTGTGGTTACTTTAAAAATTAGGGGAATCACAGTTGTTTCAAAACCTTGGGTGATTGTATTTTAAGTGAACTAAACAACATTTCATATTCGCAGCATTTTCCCGATAGACAGAAACCTACTAAAATGGAATGTGTTGAAGGTGAAAACGTGTCACAGCACGAAGAAGGAGATATAGGAGATTGTGAAGTATTTGTGTGCATGTTCATGGAAATGATTGCATCGGGGATGGAGGTGGAGACACACCAGCCAGCTAGAGTTACAAGATTTAATTACCATAATAGGATGGAAGAAATTATTTGGGCAACTAGAGGTTGATTGTGTAGTTTTATTATTGTTTTAAGACTATTTGGTTATATTATGATTATATTACTACATCATTACTAGTGGAGTTAAAATCATAAACTAAATAAAACTCGAAGATAATACATATAATAAACTTAAGACACATAGTAAACGTACAACAACAATAATTAAATGAAGGGAATTGCAATGGATACTTCTTTTTCTTCATTGTTATATAGTCATCCCTAATTCTTATTTTATCTTAAAACGATCCTTTCGCCGACCAATATCTATCATTTCTGCATCATTGTCAACAAACCATTTTCCAGTCATTTTGATAGTCTTCTTAGTCCTTTATATCTATTCTTCATGCTCTTTGATTTTCTTTTTATTAATCTGTATATATATTCTTCAGCCACTTTGCACTCTGCCGCAATGACGTCACGACGTTCAGTGAGAGTCCGAGATGACTCTTTATCTATTTTATGTTTTTCTTCAGCCCATTTCAATTTCTTTAAAGATTCATCGGACATATACGGCTTGTTCGAAGAGGGTGAAACAAAAGTGTCGATCGAATCACAATAGTAACAATCAACTTCCTCGCACGAGCAAATTTGGATATTTGAAGATAAACTCATATTAAAATACAAAAAAGAATTAACTCTTTACCAAGAATTTAATGATCATCTATGTCAATTTATTAACCCTTCAACTCCACGTAGCTGTTTGTCATTCCGCGGAGCTGTTTGTCAGTCTGCAGGGATGTTTCCCATTCCGCAGAGCTGTTTGTCAGTCCGTAGAGCTGTTTGTCATTCCACAGAGCTGTTTGTTATTCCGCAAAACCAACTATCAATTGTTTTTCTTATTTAAGTAATCATTTATTCTTCAAAAAACTCACACCTCTATTCTGAAATGGAGTACAATGTACCAACTTCTTCAAATGCAGTGACATCGTCTGATGCTCCACAACCATGGACGACAAGAAATGTGATGGTCCTAACACGATGTTGGACAAACGTTTACGAGAGTGTAACACCAATAGCTCACCCTAATTTCCTTGTAGGTGATGAATGGACCTGGATAACAGGTTTATTCAACCATGAGATGGGAGAAGGACAACACCGACTTAAAGCAAATATTGTTAGTAAGTGGATGGAATTAAATGAAAAAATCACATAGTTCAATCGATGGTATCATTATGTTAAAAATAGGAAATATTATTATGCAAACGATGAAGAACTTTTACAAGTTGTTAAATATCATTACATGATTGAGTGTGATGGAAGTGTTGGAACTTTGTTCTACAAAATAACAATGTGGGATTTGTCCCACATAGGAGGAAGAGAAAACATTTACCCACCTTATAAGTCTTGTCCCACTCATTTAATCAAATGGATCAAGTAATGGGTTAAGCATCTTGGGTTTGGGTTGTGGTGTTGGACTAGTCAAATTGGGCTAGTAGTAGGCTTGGATTTATTAAATATCAATGGTCAAAGATGACGCCTTGGGCCTTGGGGATCTTCTTGACTAAATAATATTTTTTATATAATCCTAAATTAATTAGTAATTAATTAATTTTTATTTATTTAGTAAAAAACAAATTCTGTTAAATATAGGATTAACTGCAGATAGTTTTTAGCAGTTAATTTCGGTTGGTGGTTTACAACCAATATTCCAAGCCTATAAATAGAGGAATTCAGATAGAATTTGAAGGCCAATGAAAAACACACACTTTCTCTCAAAATTCGTTCTTCATATCAAAGGGATCATGGTGAACTTCGACAGATTCAAGATCTATTCTTGAATTGGTTGTTGTATCCTCAAGACAGACCCATTCCAGGGTAATTTCTGTCTTAGGATACTGCAATTGCAGGCCTCAATCTACTATTTCGAGTTTCTATTTTCTGATGTAAACATCAACATTCAAGTATGTATTCTGATTTGTGAACCTTTGATATATATAAATTCGATTTATTTATGTTTATGTTTTTCCAGTTTAATATTTGATTACTTTTGTGTAACAATCTAAGACAGAAACCAAAAAGTGAAGAATGGATCAAAATTCCATCATCGAAACACATGTGGAAAAGCCTGAGAAATTCAAAGACTCAGATTTTCGGAGATGGCAATAGAAGATGTTGTTTTATCTAACAACTCTTCATGTTTCCAATGTTCTCACTGATGATTCTCCCTCTCCTCCTACTGGTGTAACCACTGTAGAAGGAACAACACCACCCACTGCATCCCAATTGGCAGAACATCAAAGGGCTGTGGAAACTTGGAACACAAATGAATATAATTACAGAAATAATATTCTGAATGCCTTGGATGATTCCCTCTATGATATCTACTCTACCATGACTACTGCAAGAGATATATGGGAATCACTGGAAAAGGAATATAAAGCAGAACTGGCATGTTCTAAGAAATTCGTGATTGGAAAGTTCATGAATTTCAAGATGGTGGATACCAAATCCGTCTACAAACAAGTGGAGGAAATTAAAGTCATTCACATGATCATGAAGTTGAAGGTATGGGTATAAACTCTAACTTTCTTGTTGGTTCAATCATTGAAAAACTTCCTCCTTCTTGAAAGAATTTCATACTATATCTTACGCATTTAACTAATGACATGAGTTTTGAGCAACTTGTGTTGAGAACTCGTGTGGAATAAGATAACAGGTTGAATGAGAAGGCAGATGCAAATTCCTTGGAACCAAGTGCAAACTTTGCTGGAGAAGCAAGTACTTCAAGGGCCAAGCATAACAACAAGAAAGGGAAGAAAGGCTCCAAAAACTCTTCCAAAGATGGCAAAAATCATGGCCCAAACAAGAAGAATTCTGGTCCATGCTATGTTTGTGGAAAAACTGGACACAAGGCCAAGGATTTCAGATTCTGCGCGGTCAAAGAGGAAACAATGGAGGGAAAAATGGAAACAATGGTGGTAACTCTGGTGGAGGAACTTCTGGTCAAACCAACATGGTTGAATCACCAAATCAGTTTGTTGTTGTGATTCAAACCAACATGGTTAGCAATTATGTGGATTGGTGGATTGATACTGGAGCCACATGGCACATTTGCAACTCCCGAACCATGTTTTCTACATACTAGAAAGTCTCGGATTCTGAACCAATGTTTATGGGGAATGACTCTACTGCAAAAATTGAAGGAAAAGGAAAAGTGAAGCGACAACTGACTTCTGAAAAAGAACTTGTTTTAAGTGATGTCTTGCATGTTCCTGGAATTACTAAGAATCTGATTTCTGGTCCTATTCTTAGTAACAAGGGTTTCAAATTTGTATTTAAGTCTGATAAGTTTGTCCTCACCAAGGGTGGGGTGTGTGTTGGAAAAGGATACCTTAGTGAGCTTCTCTTTAAAGTCAGTGTCTTACCTTTGTACTATGGTGTTGAAACACAAAACAATAATGTAACCAATGTTATTGCTAATGAAACAATAGGCACTACTATCCCCTCTTCTATGTATATGCATGATTCTTCATTTTTGTGGCATTCTCGATTGGGATATGTCAATTTTCGTTCTATTCAAAGAATGGCAAAACTTGGCATGTTACCAAAATGTTCATTAGCTAAAAACATAAAATGTGAGGTTTGTGTAGAGTCAAAATTTTCACAACATCCTCATAAATCAGTTGAAAAATCTAATGAAATACTTGGCTTAATCCACCCTGATTTATGTGATTTTAGAGCAACACCTACAAGAGGAGGAAATAATTATTATATTTCCTTTATTCATGATTGTAGCAAGTATTCTTATATTTATTTGTTAAATACAAAGGATGAAGCCTTGAATTCTTTTAAGAATTACAAGGCTGAAGTTGAAAATCAACTTGACAAAAAGATCAAAATTCTAAGGTCTGATCGAGGAGGAGAATATGAATTCAAAGACTTTTCTGAATTTTTTTCTTTAAATGGTATTATACATCAAACAACTGCTCCATATACTCCTCAACAAAATGGAGTGGCAGAAAGAAATAATAGAACATTAAAAAACATGATTAATTCAATGTTAATTACTTCTGGAGCACCACATAATCTGTACGGAGAATCATGTCTTGCAGCAAATTCAATACTTAATAGAATTCCTCATAAAAAGAGCGATAAATCACCCTATGATCTGTGGAAAGGGAGGTTACTGTCACACCCCCAAACCAGAACGGCGGAAACGTTCGGGGGAGGAGGACTTCAGGTAAGTATCACAACACATGCAATATAGTAATCAAAGTACAAACAACCATTGCATTAATAAGTATAAGTTTTACATAAGTGTTTAAACATTACATATTCAAACACTAAAGTAGATACAGTAGAAGACAAGAGTTGCGGTACGGTACTAGGTAGTCTTCTCAAAAGCTTCGGGATTGTACCTGTCTACTGGATTCCTGAGAATACAAGTTATTTGGAAAGAGTAGATCAGCATTTAAGCTGGTGAGTTCATAAGTATTTTAGTTCTGTTAAGTATACCCTAAGTTCTTTGGATAAGTTCACTGGTTCCTCCAGAAAATCCTATATTTCCTGAGGTGATAGATTTATAACCTCAATAGTTTCCCTCTGTAATTACTTAGTTTATACTAATTATATATAACCCAATATCGAATGGACAGTTAAATGGGTGTATCTGCCCTAAGCCCACAACCAAACAAGGAACAGGAAGTAAGGCGGAAGTCACACATTTCACTGTCAATCGGATATTACTTATGTACAACTATGATGTAGAAACTAAGGAATTATAGAATTAACCACTAAAGGTCCTTTGTGTTATACTAGTTTAAAGAGATTGAATGACTAAGTTCCATTTGATAAGTAGTTTAATTCCATAAACCGTTTCATTTGTAAAAGTGGTTTAATCCCATAAACCGTTTCATTTGTAAAAGTGGTTTAATCTCATAAACCGTTTCATTTGTAAAAGTGGTTTAATCCCATAAACCGTTTCCTTTGTAAAAGTGGTTTAATCCCATATACCGTTTCCTTTGTAAAAGTATTATTAGTTATATCCGTTCTACAGTAAAACATTAGTATTAATCCTGGAAAATATTATATTATCCATAATACTGCCTTGTGGTTTTAAATGTTCAAAACCAGAAGTACAAGTATATTTACCATACTTGATTTCATGATACGTAGCTTTTACGGTAAGTAAAAACTAACAGAAGGTATATTTGGTCAGGATGTAATTATCTTTTCTTACTGTTTTAAGAGAAGTATATTACTTAGTAATTCACTCGTTGTTTTATCCATGTGAGTTCTATTAACCATACTAATATGACTGATATGCCTGCTGCGACGTTCTTCAGGCGTCGGAAACGATATGACATTTAACACCCTAGGCCTGCCGGCCAAACTGTAGCGAACAGCAAAGGTGCGGGATTGTTAGTCCCATATAGATCTATACACAAATTCACGCTCTCCCTACAAGAGATTCTGGTTAATAAGTCATGACTTAAGGTCGTACTTAGATAAGTACACCATGAAGTGTCTCACAAATTTATTGTTTCAACGAGATTTACGATGTATTATTACCCCGTGAGTGCTAACCCTGGTACTCTGTATTGTACCTTTGTTAATGAAAACCCGGTATGATGTATTATTACCCCGTGATTGCTAACCCTGGTACGTTGTATTTGTACATTTGTTAATGCAAACTCGATATGATGTATTATTACTTCTTTAATATGTTGTTCATATATTAAAGGTATTATACATATCTTGGTATAGATAATGAATTGTTGGTAATTTCCTTGGAAAGTATACAGTCGTTAATCGTACTTGTATATTTAGTTTTGAATCATAAATTATACCTATTATAATTTATATGTTCTATCTGATTAGCATTATTTCTCATGGATGAACACCTTTGCTCAGCATGATACAAAGGTAATGATACCGAAAGGAGTAACCTTTTATACTCATATATGTATAATATATATATAATTAAGAAGGAAACGACCTTCGGACAAATAACACAACCTTAATTCCACATCCAAACAAGGAAAAGGAAATAAGATAATTCATTAGTCCTAAACCCTTCAAATCTTATTTATATATTTATACATATATAAACATGATTTTGGCGATTATAATTTGAAATAGTTTATAAAACCTTTTTCAAAAAATTTTAACGGAGTTTACATGACTTTAAAGATTTAACATGGCTTTAAGTCATTTCGGAAGTATTTGGAAATTCTTAAAAGCATACGGAAACCCTTTGTGTGATTATTATCACATACAGTTATTAACACAATTTATTATTGTGTTAAACTTGTATTCCCCCCCTAAAAAGCATTTAAAAACCATTAAAAAGGTAAATTATAGGGGTATGAACTCACTTTGATAAGCGGTGATTCGGGCAGCGTTTCGTTTCTATAGATTATCTTTCTTGAAGAAACCGTGAGTTTTTGAGTAAAAACCGGCTTTATGCGGGCAGCACTTCGACTGGAAAGAGGTTATCTTCTCGAGAATTCTATGGCTCCGGGGCTTGCTTCGGGTTTTAGACACGATACCGGGGCCTTAGGGGGTCGTGAGAAAGTCTAGGGGTGAAAAGGTGAAAAAGGGTGAATTTTGGGGTGAAAAACCTCTTAAATCCGAGACGTCTCGCACCCTTTATATAGGGGTGTGAGGGTTCGGCCGAGGTAGGCGAGTCATCGGACAGCTGGCGAGGGCGAGGAGTCAGCAGCCACGCGTCGGTCATGCGAGGGGTACACGGGGCGAGACTTCATACGTGGTGGCTTCTGAGTGGGCCGAACGTCGGTCCAATGGGAAGAGGGCATGTATCCGAGGGGGTGTCCGAGGGGTATCCTGGGGGTGTCTCCTGCGAAGGTGTTGGCTTCTAACTGGACCTCGGCTGCGGTCCAATCAGATGGTGACATGGCGAACTTCAGTCCTATCAGAAGGTGACACGTGGAGGCTCGCATGCTAGGGTGACGTGTCCGAAGGTCACCCATGCGAAATTGCCCGATTTTCAATGTTTTCTTGATTTTTGTGCCAAAAACTTGCGAAAATCATAACTTTCGCATATGAGCTCCGTTTTCGACGTTCTTTATATGCACGCGTAGGTAAAATTATACTCTAATACTTTCGTTTAGACATCGTTGGCTAATTTTGAATTTATTTTTAATATTATTATTTTTAACAGACCGGGACAGGAAATCCATTAAAAATTCATAACTTCTTCATCTGACGTCCGTTTTCATCTGTCTTTTTACCGTTGTACTACTTTTGACGAGACCTTCGATTCTCGTTTAAGTTGTGTCGGCTAACTATCGATCGATTTATATTTCGAATTTTTAGCTGTCTACTGCTAAACCGAAACTTAGAAAAATCATAACTTCCTCATACGAAGTCAGATTTTTACGTTCTTTTTATGAACGTTCTCGGTTTAACATATTCTACAACTTTCATTTAGATTGTTAAGTCTAAAAAGCCTTTTATCGAAAATTCACTTTTTACACTGAACAGTGTTTTGTCGGTTTTGTCGCGAATTTTCTATTGGTCATAACTTCTTCGTTATAACTCGGATTTCAGTGTTCTTTATATTTTTGGAAACCTTGTTACAATCTCTACCACTTAGTTCATCCCAATTACGATTATTGATCAATTTATTTTTGACCAAAATTTGACTGGTGTCACAGTTACCCTCTTACAAGAGGATGAAAGTGTGGGGTTGCCTTGCTAAGGTACAAGTACCTCTTCCTAAGAGGACTAAACTTGGAACAAAAATGATAGATTGCATCTATCTTGGCCCTGCCATGAATAGTGTAGCCTATAGGTTTCTTGTGTATAAATCACATGTTGATGATATCCATAACCAAACCATCATGGAATCACCAGAGGCTGAATTCTTTGAAAATATTTTTCCTTTTAAGGAAAAAGAAAAGAGGTTACCTGCTCTAGGAAAAGACATCTAGATGATGGACTGAATGAAACCATTATTGACAAAATTTTACAGTCAAATGAAGAGAGTTCTTTAAAGGTTCAAGAAGAGAACTTAGAACCTAGAAGAAGAAATCGGGGAAAAATAGCCAAAGATTTTGGACCTAATTACATGACCTATGTAGTGAATAAAGAACCACAAAGTTATAAGGATGCTATGGATTCTTCTGAAGCTCCCTTTTGGAAATAGGCAAACAAAAGTGAGATTGACTCCATTGTGCAGAATAACACTTGGAAATTGGTAGCTTTGCCACCCGAGCAAAAACCAATTGGGCACAAATGGATATTCAAGAAGAAGTTTAGACCTGATGGTACCATTGAGAAGTACAAAGCTCGTTTAGTAGCTAAAGGGTATCGTCAAAAGGAGGGTCAATACTTCTTTGACACCTATTCAACTGTTACAAGAATTACATCAATTCATACATTGGTAGCAAATGCAGCCATTCACAATTTGGAAATACACCAAATGGATGTGAAAACTGCTTTCTTGTATGGTGAACTAAATGAAGATATTTATATGAATCAACCTGAAGGGTTTGTGGTTAAAGGTCAAGAAAACAAAGTTTGTAAGTTAGTTAGAGCACTTTATGGACTAAAACAGGCTCCAAAGAAATAGCATGAGAAGTTTGACAACACATTACTCCCTAATGGATTTAGAATTCATGAATGTGATAAATGGGTTTATCTCAAACAATACAGGAATGCTTATGTCATCATATGCTTTTATTTGGATGATATGCTTATAATGGGTACTAGTTTGGATGTGATTAATCAAACCAAAAAAATGCTACACTCCTCCTTTTCCATGAAGGACTTGGGAGTAGTAGATGTGATCCTTGGTGTAAGAGTTTAAAAAAGACTAGATGGTTATAGTCTTACTCAATCCCAATATATTGAGAGTGTACTCAAGAAGTTTGGATACTATGATGATGTCACACCCCAAAACCGGAACGGCAGAATCGTTCAAGGGTGGAGGACGTCATGTTTAGTATCACGAGATATGTATATGGTAAGCAAGTAATGAAGAACCATTTCATTTTGAAAGAAAGTGTTTACAATGTGTGTATTCACAAAACATAGAATTCATAAACAAATAACAAAACAAGACTTGAAGCTATAATGTTCCATCTTCTGAATCCCCAGCATGAGCACCTGTCTAATAGTCTCCTGAGAATATAAGTTATTTGAAAGAGTTGATCAGCAATTAAGCTGGTGAGTTCATAAGAGTTTAGTGATGTAAGTAAGTTGTAAAATTTTGTGGAAAATGTAGTTGTAACATGTAGTTGTAAAATGTTGTAAGTGGTAAGTTTTGTTTTGAAAAGTTCACCTGTTCCTCTACAAAATCCTATATTTCCTACTTTGATGGAAGTTTAAGTAAACCTATTTTTCTTATAGTAAAATGGTGACCACAGTGACTACTTTTATAATATCTTAGTTTATACTACTATATATAATCTAATATCGGATAGAAAGTTAATTGAGCGAATCTGCCCTAAGCCCACAACCAAACGAGGAATAGGAAGTAAGGCGGAAAACACACATCCAACTACCTATTGGGTATTAGTTTTATATATAAACATGGTGTATAAAATAAGGTATTATAGAGTTACTCACCTAAGGTCCTTTAAATTGTACTGGTTTAATAAAATAGATTAAACCCTTTACTGGGAAGTTTCTAGTTTTGTATACCAAAAGTACTGATCTTGGAAAGTATGTTTTGTACTAGAAAAACTGTGCTTTGACTCTGTGTCCTATAACCTGACCCATACCTGGTACCCTTATGATGACTTAATGTATACTAAGCATACATATATATAGAATCGGATGGAAAATAGATTGGGTGAATTCGTTCCAAGCCCACAACCAAACAAGGAACAGGAAATGAAGCGGAGAGCACACATCCTATTACCTGTCGGACCCTATTGGTATATATATATCCTGTGATGTATACATTAAGGAATCATAAGACTAGCATTATGGTCCTTTCTTTTAAACGTAACCTTCTACCAAGGCATCTACTGTTATGTGCTAGACTCGACTGTTCCATTTGTCGTTTGTAAAAATGTATGTTTTCCCTTGTTTATAACTATCTTAACTCGAAAATAGTTTGAGTTTGACTTTCAAGTGGTACTATCACTTTATGAAAGTAATGGGAAATGTAAGTACATAGTTGTCGTTTATAATGACATGCGGATGTACTAGTGACCTAAAAACATGTTTGTTTTAATACGGTCATAATGTGAAGGCTAGAACCCCTACTAAACGTTCTCCCTGTCAAGAGATTAAGGGAACCAAACGCGACCTCTGGAAATTCTTGCAATCCGTGTAATTCACATTTGTTATATGATCATGTATACCCAATATAACTATCACCTTTTGTTTAGAACAATGAGTTAGTGATTCATTGGTATAATTAGATCCTGTAGTGTGTTCTCATGCTATAGCAACCTAACTTGTTTGTTTTGTACTGTATATTGTACGTTCTGTTTGTTTCTCATAATTGTGTGTTCTCTCTGTATGGTATTGTTTGTTTCTCTTCACTGAATGTTCTGTATGGTATTGTTTGTTTGCTTCATTGTACTAGAAGTAATGAATAGCATTCTCCTAAACTATACCTATTATAGTTTACTAATGTTCTACTTGGACTGTTATTGAAGAGACTCATTTATCTACTAAGTTATGCTTGTACTTTAAAAAGAGAGTTTTGTATAACTATAAAGTAACATAACTTAAAAAGAGTTTTTGAAATGTTTTGACAACTTATAAATGACATAAGTAACATTTTGAAGGATGTTTATAACAAACATTTACACAATTATCATTGTGTTCAACTTGTATCCCCCCCCCTTAAAACATTTAAAACAGTTAAAAGATTCATTACCGGGTATGAACTCACCTGATGTGGGTGATTCAAACGGGTATGCGTGTAAGGATGAGAAGTTCCACGAATGAAGTCCCGAGACACAATAAGTCCTAAATGACATATAAGGACACATATTGACATGAATATAGTGTTTATAAACAACTATATGAAAGAAAACACCTTCCGGGACTAGGAAACACTTTGACCAAGTGTTGGAATCACATGTGATTCAACAAAGGAAGGTAGAATGACCCTCACATGAGTTTACGGCCATGGGTTTACGGCCCAAGGGAGTTTACGGCCGTAAACTCATGGTCACTCATGGCTAAGTGTTGGTTTGAAAGCTAAGGAAACTTTAGAGACTTTTGCTCTACACTTGTATGAAAAAGACCACCATCATTGAGACTTTTGATGAGTTTACGGCCCAAAGGAGTTTACGGCCGTAAACTCATAATCCTTTATGTATTTGAGTGAAGTTTAAGGTCCTTCAATCATCAAGGAAGGGTTCTGGGTCACTAGCTTTGCATCTTATAGGGTTTATGGTCCATACATGCTTCAACATGGAGTTTACGGCCAAGGAAGATCTTGGGCCATAAACTCATGATCTTCATGGGAAAAGGCATGTTTCAAGTCTCTAAGCATGGATACTAACTAGATATGAAGTATAGGGAAGAGTACTTACGATCTAGAAGCTTGAAATGGTTGGTTTTGGCCAAGTAACACTAGTGTGTGTTCTTGGTGTTTCTTGAAGATCTAAGAAAAGAGTGATTTCTTATGGATGAAATCATGGAAGGATACTAGATTAAGAGATGTATCAACAAATCTAGGAAGAATACTTACTTATATGAAGATCTTGGAAGGAAATCTTGATGATTCTTGAGAGGATTTGAAGAAAATCGGCCAAGGAAAGGAAAGAATGAGAAAAATGGCCAAGTATCATGTATATACTCTTGAGTTTACGGCCACAAGAGTTTACGGCCATAAACTCATTGCCTTGTGGCCGTGAACTCATTTTGATGAGGTTAAGGTTTGATTTGCTATACTGTGGTTCTAGCAGGTACTTTTTAACACTTATTCCTTAGGTGTATTAGGCTCAAAACTCCTTAGAATGACCTTTACCCGGGCTAGAACTCAGTACTAATGAGTTTGACACTCAGTTGAGCTGATTTTCTGAGCTTTTAAAAGTAAAATTTTTTCGGGTTGTCACAGATGACAAGCCGGTAGTCACCCCATTTGATGCTTCTAGTAATCTTAAGAAGAATAAAGGTGATAGTCTAGCTCAGTTAGAATATACTCAAGTTCTTAGTAGCTTAATGTATATTATGAATTGTACTAGACCGGACTTGGCTTATAGTGTAAGTAGAATGAGTCGTTACTCCCACAATCCTGGGAAAGATCATTGGTATGCATTAGTGAGAGTGCTTAGATATTTAAAGTATACAATGAATTATGGATTGCATTACACGATGTATCCTCCTGTACTAGAAGGATATTGTGATGCAAACTGGATTTCCAATAATTTTGAGGCAAAATCCACAAGTGGATATGTTTTCACTCTTGGTGGAGCCGCTATCTCTTAGAAATCATCTAAGAAAACTATGAATACTCGTTCTACAATCGAAGCAGATTTTGTTGCTTTAGATAAAACTGCTGAAGAAGTTGAATGGCTTAAAAGCTTCCTAAAAGGTATTCATGTGTGGCCTAAACCTGTTACTGCCACTGGTATACATTGTGATAGCATGGTTGCTCTCACTAAAGCACAAAGCAAGATATATAATGACAAGTCAAGACACATTAGACGCATATACATTACAATAAGAGACTTGCTGAAGAATTGAATAATTTCCATTAGTTACATAAATTCAAAGGAAAATATAGTTGATCCTTTGACAAAAGGCCTTAGTAGAGAGCAAGTTCTCTTCACATCAAGGGGAATGGGCTTAAAGCCAACATAATGAGTCACCACCTGGCGGAAACCCAACCTAGCAACATTGGAGATCCCATGGTCTAGGTTCAATAGGACAACTAGTCGGGGAAGTCTCAAAGAAGCACTAACACAAATGTATGCTCACTCCTATGATATTTATTTTGTGTTTTCCGTTGATGATATAAGGATAAATTCTTTATTCTTAATAATGCTTATAGCTTTTATAGTGGAATAGCATGGATTATTCCAAATTAGAATTACCTATATGAGATGGATGCGAGGTCGCATCTTTGGGAGCTGATATGGCTAAGCTCTCTAAAAGTCTCATGAAGAAAGGATTGTTCACAACCGAAATGAACACAACGGTAAGAAATGAACCATTCTTATATATGATATGTGTGATACCTCTTGTTTTGATTCTACTACACAAAATGGTTAGTTCAAGACTATAGTTCACTACCCACAAAGTAGATCCAAGTAGTACTCATTATGAAAGGTTCAAGTTTTACATCACCTATTCAGATGCATGCCATATCTTACTTCCCTTATTTGAATATCAAAGTTCACTTATTTTCTATTCAAATGTGGGGTACTCTTGGAGTTTGAATAGAAAATGTGGAGTATTTCTGGAACTTTGTTCTACAAAATAACAATGTGGGACTTGTCCCACATAGGAGGAAGAGAAAACCTTTTCCCACCTTATAAGTCTTGTCCCACTCATTTACTCAAATAGATCAAGTAAAGGGTTAATCATCTTGGGTTTGGGTTGTGGTGTTGGACTAGTCAAATTGGGCTAGTAGTAGTCTTAGATTTATTAAATATTAATGGTCAAAGATAGGGCCTTGGGCCTTGGGGCTCTTGGACTCTTCTTGACTAAATAATATTTTTTTATATAATCTGAAATTAATTAGTAATTAATTATTTTTTTATTTATTTAGTACAAAAATAAATTCTGTTATATATAGGATTAACTGTAGACAATTTTTAGTAGTTAATTCTGGTTGGTGGTTTACAACCACTATTGGAAGCCCATAAATGGAGGATTTCAGACAGAATTCGAGGGCCAACGAAAAACACACACTTTCCCTCAAAAATTGTTCTTCATATCAAAGGGATCATGGTGATTTTCGACAGATTCAAGATCTGTTCTTGAATTGGTTGTTGTATCCTCAAGACAGACCCATTCCAGGGCAATTTCTGTCTTAGGACACTGCAATTTCAGGCCTCAATCTACTATTTCGAGTTTCTATTTTCTATTGTAAACATCAACATTCAAGTATGTATTATGATTTGTGAATCTTTGATATATATAAATTCGATTTATTTATGTTTCTGTTTGTCCAATTTAATATTTGATTAATTTTGTCATAACAAGAAGTTTGTTCGAATATGAGGACGTTTGGAATGTGTTAAAAATAACCAGTATTTCATGTAAGCGGTTGTTTTATGTGTAATGTTTTATGTAATGTTTGCTACTACTTTATCTGATTATTTGTAATGTTTTATGTTTCCATGTATTTGTAATGTTTGTGTTTTCTGTTTCCATGTATTTGTAATGTTTGTATTTTATGTTCCATGGAATAAAGTAGAAAATAACTCAACTTATTTTGTAAATAACCTAATACAAACCAAATACATAAAAATAACCTAATACAAAGCAGTACATATAAATAACCTAATAAAAACGAAGTAGATAAAAATAACCTACTACAAACACAATACAAATTAAAAATACGAGAGATCTTTTATAAGATTCCAAGGGGCTTCATACTCGAATTCCAACCCATCGCTAATGGATTTGTATTCCTTTTTCGCCGCCTACAAGATCACTTCCTCATTTGTATTCAGACATGTATCATCAAATTTGTTATAAAGATCGTTGAATAATAAGATTTCTGTTTTTTTACTTCATACCATTTTGTTGTGATATCAAGCGTGTTACGATAGTTTTCTGCGGCGGTTTGAGGGTCAACGTTGAAGGTATAGGTTAAAGGTCCAAAAATATGGATCATTCACATTGATTTTCTCGTAGACATTAATATATGCACGAGTTAGACGTAGGTTCTCCTCAGCGCTCCATGGTATGGAACCCATTGTGAGTGAAAATATGAGGGGTAATATTTTAGAAAAATGAATTGAAGAAAGGGTACAGAGTAGATGAAATGATACACATTCTAAAGTGATTTTATAGTAAAATCCTTCCTGGTGAAACCGTACTTTTAAAATAATAAAATATTAAAAATGCGAAACTAACACTATTTGATGCAGAGTAATTGAATCAGTACTGCGTAATTAACACTACATTGCTGCGGAGTTGATGAAATTGTAATGCAAACGTTTGTTGGAAAACTTAATTTTTTTGTCTTATACAAACTTCATAATAAATAGATTTTAAAATAAACTTCATTCATTCAAATTGAACCACAGAAAGTAAGCTCCGTCTTCGTACTTCGTCCATTGGTTTTGTGAGGCTTTCATCCATTGGTTTTCTGTTGCTTGCGTCCCTAGGATTTCTGCCTCGTGCGTCCCTTGGTTTTCTGGCTCCTTCTTCCATTGGTTTTCTGTCGCTTGCGTCCCTTTGTCTTCTATCGCTATCGTCCCACATCCAGACGCCCCACTACGTTTTCTACTTTTATTTTGCTTCTTTGGGACAATTTCCTTACACGTCCTTGCATTATGTGTTATACTATGGCATCTACTACATCTTCTTATTTTTGGTTCCTCACCTTGTGAGGGGATACGGTTGGTGTTTTTCGGTCTACCCGCTTGACATATTTCCATTACAGGAGGGTTAACAAACATAAGGTCATAAGGAACCTCCCACTCACGATTAACTGGAAAGGGGTAGACGGCCGCTCGTATGTTCTTCGATAAGTTTCAATTTTATAAGCATCTAAAGCCATATGTCCACAATTTTCATTTTTCAAGTGCGTTAAAACCATTATCACATGACCACAAGGCAAACCAGTTAGTTGCCAATTATTCAAAGAACAAGTCTTTTGCCTCAAATTAACTATGCCACCACTTTTGAATTCATGGACTTGATATGTTGCATTGTCAACACTAAATACCGACCATCATGTTATCCCCTCTTTATTTTATTAACCATAGCTTCAACCCACTTCGTAAGTATTGTTGTACTTTTTTCTGTTAAAACAATGATATATCATTATATATTACATTTATCATATAATTTGACAAAATTTTAGTCATACCTGCAGCCACCCCGACGCTAGTAAAACCATTTCTGCATAAGCACGTGGAAGAACTCAAGAAGTGGTAATATAGGCAACTTCCTTGCATTTTTTATACAACATTAATGGATTACGCATTGTTTGAGGTCAAGTAATCGTACCTCATGGTAGGGAAATGTGATCTAGTCCATTTATCACGTGGAATTTGACTAATGTACGCCGCTAGATTTGGTCTAAGAGTACAAAGTCTCCCTAATATTGTTCAAACTCAGTAGTCTTGTAAGCTCTTACAAGCTTCCAAAACAAAATTGCTATTTTTTTCCCAAAGGTGTGAACTATGTTTCCTATTAGATGAAAACGACACAATCCATGTTGAGCATTTGGAAAAACATTTTGAATACTTACGACAATTGACGCAGCTCTTTCTGTTACCAATGTCAGACCTTCCAAATCACCAATGCATTCATGTAGTTTTTCAAGAAACCATGTTCAAGAATTTGTAGCCTCTTTTGGGCAAATTTCATAACCAATAGGCAATATCTGATTGTTGTCATCCATTACTATTGCATGCAATATGGTGCCTTTGTACTTTCCCTTCAGATTGACACCATTCATAATAATAATTTTTCTACAAAACCCTCTGAAAGCACGTATCTACAACAATTTTGTAACAAGCATGAATATATTACCAATATATTTTGTTTATAAACACTATATATTTACAAAGTTTTAAATTTAATTTATTTATTTACCGCACAACCAATAGCGAAAAAACAATACTCGAAGCGATCCTCAAAATCAGTTTGTATGTACGCCACAGTCCCAGGATTATGTTTCTTCAAGTTGTGAAAATGAAATGGAAGTTTGCAGAAACTTTCTTCGGGGGTCCCCGTCATCAATCCTATAGAAAATTCTCTAGCATGTCACGCTTGTGAATAACTCAAATTAATTTCGAGCAACACATTCATATCTTTAATTATATCTTTAGGCCTCCAAACTCTCAAACTACCTTGACCCATAATGTCATGTATTATGGTTCCCACGACTTCACTATTTGCTTGCCTATTATTTGGGTGTATAAGTAATGAAGAACATGTTTGCTCGTCATTAAACATCTTAATTTCAAACATTTCAGTTCCTTTAATGACAACGGAATTTAACGCCAATTGCAGTTTTCTTGCAAACAAACAACCTGATACCGAGATTTGGTTGATTTTTCTACCTTAATTTGAAACTTTTATTTAATGACTTTGAATTTAACAACAGATGCTAGGTCTTTTTTGGTGTTATAGGTTTGATTCACAAATATTTTATCATTCGGACCTAAACTATGAAATGGTCCATGTTAAAGAATAGGTTATGGATAATCAGGAACGGGAGGAATAAAATATCATGGTTTATGATAACTTTGTATCAGATAATGATAAGAACCAAATTTGTGCATGACATAATTAGAAATAAACTAGTTTATGATATTCATTTTAAAATGATTTTGTTACTAAACTCACTCGAGTTTTTGAAACTAATTTTAAATATAAACTGAACAATCAACACACTGGAATTATGTAACTAGCGAGTTTTATGTATGACACTCCATATTCAAAATTTACTTTCAAAAAGATTCTTTCAAGATACAGACATAATTTATTTAGAAAAATTACGTATTCAAATTAAAAAGAAAATATCAAGTAATGTATTAAAGTCAACTAAAGGTACACGTGAGCACCCTTGTCGGATTTGAGAATACATTATTTAAATACATGAAAATTTTTAGCACTTAATTTATACAACTTAGGTCTCGTCGTTTACTTGATTTAAATAAAACATTCGTTTATATAAAACGACCAAGAAAAAAAATATTATATAAAGTATGGCACTAACTCGTTTACACTTTAACAGAATAGATGAAATATGGATCTATCGAATAAAAAATGTTAGACTTGGACAGACTACTTAGACTGTCTAAGTTAGACAAGATACAAATTGTGTATTGATGAAGTATTTATTTAGGATGAGGAGAAGTAATATATCCATGGAAGCGTGTGCAACACGTGTTAAAGAAGGGTCCATGTAGGATGTGAAGTGGCAATGATTAATATGAGGTGTGCACTGGGGAATCGTGGCTTCCTACGTGCGTGCATTCTTGCCACTTGTCGTATGCAAGCTTGGATTGGATAATAGAGATTTTTGCTTCTACATAGCTTGGTAAAAAAAAGAGTCTATATGCCCGTGTAACTTCAATCATCGATCGATGATCCCATTTTAGGGGTCATCATGGTATGTTTTGTTGCAGTTTTTGGTTAAAATCATATAGATTGGTTTTTAGTTTGTTAAATTCATACGCCATAGTTTATGTTGGGTAGGGTTTGTGGTTCGGTATTTGTGTGTTTTGACTCGGCTTATAAACCGCAATAGTAATGGTAAAGTTTTTACAATGGGATGGTTTTAAAAACGTAAAATTGATTCGACTATAATCATATTTTTTGGGGTTTTATAATAAGTCGAACACTATAATATTATTATGGTCAAATATACGTCTAGTACATCTTGAAACTAAATTTCGTTAGAAACTTAGGGTTGAAAGTGAAATTCCTCTTCTTTGCTTATTTTTAGTTAATCGCAACTGAAAACAAATCATAAAAAAATAGCATATAAAATAAATATCAAGTAGGTAATATATATTACTTAATTATTTAAAAGATTATATATTTTGGTTTTATGGTGAGGTTTTTGGTATGTGGTTTTTACGAATAATGTGGTATGTTAACACTTAACAGTGTGGTATAGAATGCAAAAAACTTCACCGAACCACACATATAGTCGATTTTACAAAGACAAAATATCACACCATTGATTATTTGTTTGATTTCGTTTTTTTTTTTTTGGTTTTAAATTTTTGTTTTTTCGATTTGTGGTTCTGTTTTTGTTCACTCCTAAATCTCACCGGTAGATTTTTTTTTTTTTTTTTTGTTTTACAATGTTTTTTAGTTAATTTTGTCAAATAAAATATTATGAAATCTTAAACCCTCGTTTCTTGATATTTTTTTAATTAACTAATTTATATTTATTTTTGTTAAATATTTTATGAAGGTTGCGGAGGACGCACGTGTAATTTTCAATTGTTCTCTTTTGGAAGGCGATCGACGATCCCTATTCGGCGACCATAAGGGAGTCATTTTTTCTGGTTAGACTAAAAGTGGATTGGAACCCCATTCGATGAAAGACGATTTGTGGTCTAAACTTTGTGGGATGTCATCAGTTGCTAATCGAGATAGAGTTGGGATAGGGAACTTAGTTCAACATCATGTAAGTTCACATATAAAGCCATTTTACGTTGTTAATTTCCCCGATTATGTGTTGCCTAATGATATGTGGAGGATGTGTGCTCGATTGGGTAAACTGGTGGATGTGTTTTTGTCTAAAAAAAACTATCTCGACTAGGTAAACGGTTTAGTTTTGTTCGTTTTTCTGGAGTTCGTAATGTTGAGGGTTTGGTGCAACAATTGTGTGACATTTGTTTTGGTTATCATAAGCTCTTTGTATCCATCCGTAGGTTTTCTCAGATTTTTATTGTTTCGTCTTATCCTTCATTTCCTTCTAAGGTTGAGAAAAAAAAAAGATGTGTCGGTGAACTCATATGCTAGAATAGTTAAAGCACCTCCTTTGAATGAAAGGGATAATCAACTGGTGGATGAATGTATTCAAATTGAATCACATTACTTTGTGGTGGAAAAGAGGGAACTTGCTTGTCTCGCTAAAGCAAGGGACTTTCATGCTCTCCCTAAGCTTTGCATGTTGTGTTTGGATGAAGGTTTTGATGATATGGTGATTAGATATGTCGGTGGTTTATGGGTTTTGGTAGAATTTAAATCTAAAGATGCTTGCAAGAACTTTTTGGCTAATGAGGCTTTAGATAATTGGATTTCAGATAAACAGCCATGCAATAGAAATTTTGTGTCATCGGATCGTTTGGTATGGCTTGATGTAGATGGTCTTCCTTTACGTGCTTGGACTAAAGGTGTTTTTTGAAAGATTGTTGCAAAATGGGGATCTATTGTTCATATTGATGATCACCTTGTAAAAGATGTGTATTAGAATCTTTTGTGTATTTTGACTACTAGTCAACATATTATTTCTAAGGTAGTGCAGGTTCATGTGGATGATACAGTGTTTCTTATTTGGACTAAGGAGTCCCCGAGTTGGACTCCTTTTTCATCCAGAGGTTCTAAGGTTAGAGTTGATGCTACTGATGCTTACGTTCCTTTTGAAAATGAAGAAAGTATTCATTCGTTTCAATAAATGAGGATTTATCCATGGATGCTTTTGGAATCTATGATACTATGAAAAAACATGAAAAGCGAGGAGATTATGAATCAAGAAAATATAGGCTTTAATAATTAGGGAAGTGGTGAAGATTTTATCGGTGATAATCAAGAGCATTTCGGTCATTTTTCTCATGCAAAGAAGGTGATACGCATGTATTTAGTCCCGATTCTGTTCCATCTCAACATAGTGGACCTGCCACTGTTCCGACAACAGTTGTTCCTCCTCTCGCTGCCACTGTTTTTGCTCCAGTAGTGTTACTATTTCGACAGTAGGTTTGGCTGTTGTTGCGTCGCCGGCTGCAGCTCCAGCTGGTGCTTATCTTGCTTCTTCTCGCGATCCCTTGGATGTGAAGAATGTTAGGGGTCCATGATTCAGAATACTCTCTTTTACATCCCCTAGGTTTTTCTAACCAATTTCTAAATTCTTTTGGAGAAAATGGATGTTTTTCAGACGGTTCTTTTACAAACATTCGTCATGATGATGAATTTCAAAAAACGGTTGACATGGGAGATTTGGTTGGTTATTATATGAGAGGGTGCCATGCCTGTATTTTAGATTTACTTGAAGGAAAAGGGATAGACAAGGTTATCCATGAGATGTCTTTCGATTAATATTCAAGGAGCGAGTAATTTAGAATAAGAGGGCGTGGGTTAGATCCTAATGTCATAAGCCTAAGGTAAAATTTTTGATGATTCTGGGAACGGAATTGGAAAATGTTCAGTTGTTCTCGGTTAGATCGTTTTGGGGTAATCTCTCTTTTTTGCATGTTTTTCTCTCCTTCTCGTGGATTTTCGGGTGGAATATTAGTTATTTGGGATCTTGATCGGATCCGTCATTCTCAAGTTATAATTTATTATTGGTTTATTGTGTTTGAGGTTGTTTGAGTTTGGACTGGATTGGATGTCTTGTTTATTTCTGTTTATGATTCGCAAGGGCTTGATGGTAAGATACAACTTTGGATGGAACTCCTTTTTTTATTGGTTCATTCACAGGGGAATGTATTCTTATGGGGGCCTTCTATAAAGTTTGCGATGAGTCTGAGAGGTTGGATTTGCATTTCTTGCTGGCTTCTGCTACAGTGTTTAATCAATTCATTGATCATACAAACTTAGTTGATATTCATTTGTGTGGCCCTCGTTTTAAGTGGTGTGATAGTGGGGATCAAAGCTCAATATGTTCTTGGTTTCATTTGGTATTCTCGACAATTTTCCGCATCTTACAAGTATGGTTCTTGAGAAAAAACTTCCGGATCATTGTATTATCCTTTTATTAGAGCATGTGGTTGATTACCGTCCTTTTCCTTTTCGTTTCTTCCGTTCTTGTTTTAAGATGGAGGAGTTTGACCAAGTGGTGCGGAACTCTTGGTCTCGGTCTATGGAAGGGGTTGACAACATGTGGGTTATTTTTAAGAATAAATTACAACTTCTTAAAGCTTATCTTCGGTTGTGGAATACTTAAGCTAGAGTTTGTTTGGAGGGTAGGAAAATGGATATTTAATCTCAAATTGATGTTCTCGGTGTGCGTCTTATGGAGGATGATGGTGATGTTATTGTTAGAGAGCATTGGGTTACCTTGGTTAAGGAGTTGGTGGATTTGGATCATCTTTCTCGGGTGGAATTATCCCAAAAGGCTAAGGTTCAGTGGATTATTGAGGGATATGAAATTTCAATCTTTTTTCCATGGTTTCTAAAACGAAAGAGGCGTCAGTTGGCTATTCGGGGTATCCTAGAAGATGGTGTTTGGGTTGATGAGCCTGCCAAGGAGAAAGACGAGTTCCGTCTTAATTACTGATAGATGCCATTTCATGCATCTTTTAAGATAGCGTTTATTAACATTTTGCATCATATTTTATGTTATTTCATGTGCACTAGCTTAAATAATGTCCAACTAATGTCTTTCGTCAGAATTCCCACACTACTCATGTTTTGATGTCATTTTCAGATAATTCGAGTGGAGCGGTACTTCGGGAGCAGCTTTTGATGCATAAATACCTGAGGAAGCTAGAAGTTGGGTTATATTTGTTGAAACTGAATAGTTCGTGTCTGAATCATGCGTTTTATAAAAAATGCGATCACATTTCTCCAAAAATGCTATCACAATTCTCCAAAAATGTGATCGCATAAATGTATCGAGGATTTCTCGATTCACAAAATCAAATTGAATAAAAAAACCCAAAAATGCAATCACATTTCTCCAAAAATGTGATCGCATTTCTGTCACGGTGTCTTAAAAGTGTTCAAAATAGCAACATACTTCATTAAACGGAGTTTTTGGGATTTTGCCAAAAATGCGATCACATTTTTCACTTTCTTGCTCTGGATTTTTTTCGCTCGTAAATAAAGGCCCCCTCTCTGATCAGTTTAAGCCCTGTACGTTCCTAGACGACGAAAACAATTTTCAAAGGCGATTTTCTGCACTTTTTCATAACTTTCTGAAGATTTGAACGCCATGGATCATCTCAATCAGTTAGATTAGTAAGAATTAGTAGTTTAATCTCTATTTTTATTGGATTTAATCGGATTTTAGCCATGTTTGGCTAAACCCTAGATTTCAGTTCTGCACAGATCAGTACTTTTCGTGAAATCAATCATTAGATCTAGTTTTTGATTTGTCTTTCTATTTAGTAACTTCAATTTTATGCTTAATGAATGTTTCATTTTGATTCTTGTTAATTTGATCACCTAGCTAGGGTTTAATCATTCCAGTTAATCAGTTGTTAAAATCCGTAATTATTTTGACAATCCAGTAATAAGTAACAAGTAATAAATCAGTTCCATGTTTGGATTTGACTTTATTATAAACTGAAATTCCATATCTTTATTCTTCTGAGCTTATGAGAAGTATTGGATATTGTTGGGAAATTTACACATAACTTAATGCAACTTTTCTGAATTCAATTAAGAGCTTGTTTAATTAGACCAGTAAAAAGTTAGGGTTAACTGAAGAGCTTGTTTTGGTTAATTTTACTAGGTAACAAAGATTATACTATAGCTTGTTTGTTTTTCTCAGTACCAACTTGAACATAACAGATTTTGAATAATCAGGTCATTGTTGATTGCATGATTAGGAAAGTTGCAGCAGAACTGAATTTGTTTTTATTTACTGAATTTTCTTTAGTTAATTTCACTGCTATTTTAGTTTTAATTAATAATAACAATTCCCCCTTTTTCATATTTCCTGTTTTATGACTAGTATATTCCTTACACAAAGATGCATTGACCATTAGGTTGTGTCCCTGAGGATTCGACCCTGCTTCCCTGTGCTATCCTTTAGTGCAACTAAGCAGTGGAATTTTATTTTCTTAAACCATGCGCGACAACGGTTTAACAAATGGTGTCATTATCAGGGACACGGTATTGCTAATAGTTTGTATGCCAAGATCTTTACGTACATGTACACCACTAGAGTTCGATCCAAAAGTTGAGAAAACTGCAAGAAAACTGAAGAAAGAAGCAGCAAAACAAAACAATCAGCTGGTTTCTTTGGTACATCATCCTCTCTTGCACCAGAAATCACCACACCACAAGGCATAACCTAGTGGAATGAACCTAAACCTATTTTTTCCTTATTCCCAAAAGCACCTCCATCCTCAACTTCTCACAGCTCATACAACAAATACTCGCCAACACTGTAACACCCTGTTTCAAATCGTTTCCTAATTCGCGGACGTGATCCAAAGATCAGTTATCATAAGGCTATCGGCCTTGGGGAAGGAGAAGGTTAGGCCCCATTATGTGTGGATAATGTAGATTAGGCGATCTGAGAGTTCGGTTTGTGTTTTGGAGCCCAAGGGCATAAACGTAAGGTGATTGTTCAGGCCTTTTATGAATTATGGATTTATGTTCGAAAATTTTTAAGGCAATAGTGAGTTGATAGAAGTGTAGAGCTTCACATTACCTTTTCGGGGATATAAGGGTCGTCGAAATCAGGCCTAGAACGAAGAAGTTATGGCCTTCAGAATTTTGAAGGTTTTAGGGATAAGCCTAGTATGCTGAGAGTACATAGGAGTACGTTGGGCATACTAGGCAGGAAGATCGTGGGTGCCCTTTTGAGTACGTTGGGCGTTTTTTGGGTTTATTTTGGTCACTAGAGTCATTCTTGTGAGCATGAGCTACTCCAAGAGCTTAGAATGTTGGATCTTGGCATTTCTGAGGTTGTGGGTACATAAAATGTCATCTTGATGGGTTTGGTTGAATCATGCTTAAGTTGGTGTTCGTATTATGGTTTTAGAATGATAAAAATGGGTTTGGGGTCCCATTAAGGCATACAAAGGAGTAAAGTTGGCAACTTTATGGTTTACGACCTAATATAGAGGTTAGATCTGAGTTTCGACATTTGGTCTTAAGCATTAAGTGCTTAATGAGAGTTTTTGGCCCTTTGATAAGTACGATGGGCGTACGTATGCGTAGGCTCAACGTAATGCAAAGATTCCACATCTGTAGCTTTGGTGGGTTGTACCATGTGCATCGGAAAGCAGTACGCGGGGTGTACTCCTGTGATACTCATTTCGGGCCTTTTGGGCCTTGGGTCTTTTGGAGTTTGGACCATAGGTTGTTGGGTCAGTTATGAGAGGGGTAAAATGGTCTTCTACCCATTGGAAGGATTGAGTATTGCTTGGACCTTGGATTTTGGGAAAATACTTTAATTATTGATTAGGGATAATTTGGTTATGTTTAGTATGAGGATTTCGATAGCAGCAGTTCGTGTGTTCGGTTATCTTGGATCGAGGTGAGTCTCCTCCCTGTGCTTGTGAGTCGAAGGCACCAATGCCGGCTCACTAAATTGTGTATGTAGGATGCTAGCTGTCTTTGTGACCGTTGCATGTTAGTATGAGCTTATGGGGTAATACATACATACATACATATATATATATATATATATATATATATATATATATATATATATATATATATATATATATATATGTGTGTGTGTGTGTGTGTATGTATGTGTGCCGACCAACTGGGTCTTGCTTGTTGTTACTGTGTACTGAGACTTCGGGTAGTCTCCAGGGTTGCTGATAACCCATCGAGTGTGTTGTTTGCCCACTGAGACTTCGGGTAGTCTCCAGGGTTGCTGATAACCCTTCGGGCATGTTGTTTGCCCACTGGGACTGTTGAAAGTCACTAGGGTTGCTGATAACCCATAGTTGTTTATTTGTGCGGTGTTGTGTGTGGTATTTTGGGGAGATCACTAAGCTTTGTGCTTATGATTTGTGGTTTACATGTTTCAGGTTTTCTTATATTAAAGGAGGGGTACGGCTCGATTTCATCGCATCAATGGGTGAATTGTACACATGATAACTTTTAAATAATACTTTGATAAATGTTTTAAAGTTGTGATTTGAATAAACACTTAATGTTTTAATTGAAAAAATTAGGTTGAAATTTGGGGCGTTACAAGTTGGTATCATAGCCTTGGTTTGAGGGATTCAGGCATACTCTCGGATGTGCATGAACTCAAACTGAGGAATGGGTAAATTTTTCTAAAAGAAAATGATTTTCTAAAAAAATGTTTATAAAATAAAAGGGGGTGTGATGTGTGCAATCAGCCGAGCTCAAGTAAGTAATATCCAAAATACCCAACGTGTTTTATGATTGATGTTTGATGTGAGTATATGAGAATTGCATGCTAGATTAGGGCTAAGGATCTGCTAAGTGTTGCATAGCAGGATGCCTGATTAGGCGAGATGCCTTTATGCCTGTTGTGTGAGCTGGTAGTGATGCATGCTAGTGACTAGAGATCTTTAGGAGCTTCTGACGTAGGACTACCTTTTTATATGATGCTTTTACTTCTAGATGATCAAATGTTGCTTGCTTTGTGATGTGTAGGACTCATATTGATGTAAGTTAGCTATCGCATGAATATGTTAAGTTAAATGTTGTGAAGGTTAAATAATCTTAGAGTGGTTGCCTTGGCCTTATTGCACAGCTCTCGTTTGATTCTAACCGTTGTAGGGTTGGGTCTTGTAGGCGAAGGATTATCTAAGCATTGTTGCATGTAATTGTATTCGTCAAGTATTTAACTGACATAACTATAGGTCCTTCAGCAGCTGATGGCAGGGTGAGGTGGTAATCCTAGGAGAGCCTAGGAAGCGCTTTAGTACGAGTGGTGCGCTGTTTAGCAGATTCTGGAAGCTATCAGTGTGAGGGAGTGACTTAGAAGATTCAGGATGATTCTGAGGAAAGTACGGATAGGTGTGGAAGGTAGTATTGGGCCCGTACTACTGGAACCACAAGATTCGTACTCGAATTAAGGAAAGTCCTCGATAACTCTAAGGAGATGGTTGAGGGTAGGAACATGGTTTGGCACCATGGATCCATTGTAGTATTTGGGGTATGATCAACTTTTTGGTTATGGTTGTTCGGGAAGAAGACGGGTCGAATGATTGTTTGGGCCTTAGTGGCCATGTCAGTTGGGGTTGAATGGTGCAGACCTGGATGAGTAGTTAATTTCAAGGTCTTGGGGGCCTTACATGAGGGAGTGTCAGTCGGAGTCGCGGGACTCAAGAAGGGAACGATTGAGATGAGCGTCTTGAGGATTACAGCCTTGAAGTTGAGTGATCGGCCGATGGCTTACAAAGTCATTATCTATGACGAGGATTCTTTTCTTCCAGTTTTCTGTGTTGGGGAAAAGAGAAAACGAGCATATGATTTTAGAGATTGGAGGACGACCCAGTGGGGGAAACCGGATGGTTGCGGTATCCACGACAAAGGTGGAAATACACGATAGGATCTGTGTGGTTTGATCGCCTCGAGAATATTTTTTTGTGTGGAAAGAGAGTAATTTTCGTGGAGACTATACAATATGAGGACCAGGGGTGTGCTTTCCTTGAGTTCAGTCATCGTGTGTTCTGGCAGGTTCTTCCAGGTGATCAGGAGAAGTGAATCAGGAATGAAAACTTTCGTTGTCTATGTTATATCTCGACTATGAGGATGATGCCTCGTGTTTTTTGATTGTGCATTGCGATGGAGTGAAGATCAGAGATTCAGTGGCGAAGTGTGTGATAGACCAATCGTTCTTAGATGGAAAATCGGTGTTATGAATGGGCTATCAGAGTTTTGCTTGTGCATTTGCACGTGATTTTTGTTGATAGAGGCGGTTATGATTAGGAAGTTTTCGAGGTCTCCATCTGAGATTCAGAATGTATTTGAGTTGCTGTGTCTTTATCTGGGAGATTATCTTGCGTTGTGTTATACATTCCAAGAGTTAGGAATGGTTTTTATCTGGTTGAGTCGGTTTGAAGTGTGGTTTGTCTGCAACGTATTTTGGTGATAGTTCGAACCCAAATGGGGGAGAACTGGGCATGCTACCTGAAAGATCATCTATCTGTTGAGTTAATGGTTTCAGAAGAATGGATTATAGGGATTTGTGGTTCGGATATACGAGGCTTTGGTTCAAGATGTGGTCAAGACGAGGTGTAAAGCAAGATAACATTCGTCGTATGTGCTAAGGAATGCACAAGTTGTCTTTGCAGCAAGAAGCTGTTGGTCAGGGAGCTCGTTGTAGCCAGTGGTCCCTTTCGGGGATGCCGCTGAACTGGTCAAGAGGTGGTTAAGTTGCTTGGGTCGAGTGTCGGTTGTTGTAGAATTCGTCAGCTCAGGGTATAGATTGTTGCTATCGTTGGTCTGTCAATCAACTTCAGAATTTAGTATGTGTAGTTCTGCATGGGTTAGTTCACTAGAAGATTGGATTGTTGGGTAGTTACCAGTGCATCCTTGACCATTGGAATGTTCCCGTTTATCGTTGATGGGTGGGGATGCTTCGAAGGTTTTGAGTTGTATAATTGGAGGTCAATGATCATGTCAACTTATCGTCATGTTCTGTTTATGGTATATCATGGCTTCTGGATGTGTTGCCCTGAAATTGTTGGATTGTGAAATTATGGTCTATAGCAGATTCGGGTTTGTTTCGGTTGTAGGTAGAAAATTAAAGAGATTATCTATCTGTTCCAATTGTGGGTTCTTTGGGTCCTTGTCATCAATTGGGATTGTAGAAGGTTGTGGAATTGTATCAAGGGAAGTTACTTTGGATACGACAATCTTTATTGAGAGTAGTAGAGTGCTTCATCTGGTTTGGAGTGTGAACACCCGATAATTTTTGGTCATGGGATCTTAGTTCAACAAGCTTGGTTTATGGTAGAGCTTGGATAGGGAGAGTGTGGGATGGCTTGGTAATCCAATGATCACAAGTTTATCAAGAATGTAGATGAATCCAAGTGAGGGATGGTCACTTGGGACCGCCGGGGATAGTTCCAAGTGCGAGCTATTTTAGAATTTGTACCCATGTCACGAATTTGGATCGTGAGTGTGGAGCAAACTACCGTTTGGCTGGCAGTGCCTTGAACGGCTAATCGGGTGGTGCAGATAAGATATTGTTTGATTAATGGTTATTTGGGAAGGCCAATCATCATGGTATCATCCTAAGTCAACTACAGAGCCATTTTTAGTTACAAGGGGGTTCAGGGTTAAGCAAGGAATAGTGTTCTTTGGTTAGTGGTGAGCATTGGAGCAAATGATATGGATTCATGGCTAAGATCAAGTCGAGGGTTGTGTTAGGATCTCTCTTCCTATTTTTGTCTGATGAAGGCTTTGGGTTCTGAAGCGTGAATCGAACACCTGATAGAGTCCGGTAGACGGAGTTTTGACTTGCAGTGTTTTTGGTTAGTGTGTCGTTGTGGGAGTGATGTAAGACTGTGGAGCAGCCGTAGCATTCACCAAGTTAGTGTGTGGTTGTGGGAGTGATGTAAGACTGCGCAGCAGCCGTAGCATTCACTAGGTTAGTTTGAGGTGGTAGGAGTGATGTTAGACTACGGAACAGCCATAGAATTCACTAGGATATGAGGCGGTAGTGGAAGTGTTATAAGACTACGGGGTAACCGTAGCATTCACTAGGTTCGGCATGTAGCCATCATTGGGGTCAAGCGGACTTGATGATCGTTCGAGCATTGGTTGGTTGACTTGTCCTTCATTGGGAGTGAATGACTGATGGAGTCATGCTGGTGGATAGACCAGGACCACATGTACCTGTTCGGTATTCGATTCTGGAGCTGATTTTGTTTTCGATGAGGATTTTTCTATACTGGTAAGTGGTCATGGCCTATATGTTTTGAATATTTGTGAATTGATCAGGACGGATTGATTTGTGCGATTCATGTTGAGAAGTCAAGTTTTGTGGGAATGGTTTGGAATGGCTTGTCTAACTGGGAATCAGACATTGATCAAGGTTTTTCAGTTTCGGACATAGCGGTTGGACACTCGTTGGGGCTTGTGATTTCTGCTAAATTAGGTTCGACAACAGTAAGGGTGGGCGATCGTCCGAGTGGGCGATCGTCCGAGTGGGATGACTTCTCCAGACATATTTGAGATTCAGGGAGTTCGGCCAGGATCGTTTGGTTTGGCAGAGAAGATATTAAGGAATGATTTCGAGGACGAAATCTAATTTGAGTCAGGGAGAGTTGTAACACATTGTTTCAAATCGTTTCCAAATTTGGGGCCGTGATCCAAAGATCATTTATCATTAGGCTATGGGCCGTAGGGAAGGAGAGGCTTAGGCCCCTTTTGATGTGGATAATGTAGATTAGATTATCTGAGAGTTTGGTTTGTGTTTTAGAGCCCAAGGGCATAACCGTAAGGTGATAGTTTGGGCCTTTTAGGAATTTTGGATTTAAGTTCGAAAAGTTTTAAGGCAAGAGTGGGATATAAGGATCGTTGAAATCTGGCCTAGAACGAAGAAGTTATGGCCTTCGGAAGTTTGAAGGTTTTAGGGCTAAGCCTAGTACGCTGGGCGTACATAGGAGTACGTTGGGCATACTAGGTAGGAAGATCGTGGGTGCCCTTTTGAGTATGTTGGGCGTACCAGAAGTACAGAGGGCGTACTCCAGTCTGGTGCACCCTAATTTAGGGTGTTGGACCCTATTTAATTGCCTTAAATCAACTCCAAACCCTCCTACCTTCAGCATCCATCTCATTAAACCTAGACACGAAACCTTAGCCTTCATTTGAGCATTCTTGAGGTTTTTGGTGTGATTTTGGTATGTCTTGGAGAAGAGGAGATCTTGTTGGAAGCATTGCTTGACTTGGAGCTTGTGGAATCATCTTCATTAACTTCCAAGACGTAAAAAGCTTCTAACTTGATGACTCTATGTGTTAGAACTAGTCTAGGGCATGTTTTGGGTTTATTTTGGTCCCTAGAGTCATTCATGTGAGTATGAGCTACTCCAGGAGCTTAGAATGTTGGATCTTGGCATTTCTGAGGTTGTAGGTACATAAAAATATCATCTTGATGGGTTTGGTTGAATCATGCTTGAGTTGGCGTTCATATTATGGGTTTGGAAGGGTAATAACGGGTTTTGGGTCCCATTAAGGCATACAAAGGAGTAAAGTTGGCAACTTTATGGTTTACGACCTAATCTAGAGGTTAGATCTGAGTTTGGCCGTTTGGTCTTAATCATTAAGTGCTTAATGAGAGTTTTTGGCCATTTGATGAGTACGTTCGGCGTATGTATGCGTACGCTCAACGTAATGTAAAGATTCCACGTTTGTAACTTTGGCGGGTTGTACCATGTGCATCGGAAAGCCAATAAGCATGGCGTACTCCTGTGATGCTCATTTCGGGCCTTTTGGGCCTTGGGTCTTATGGAGTTTGGTCCATAGGTTGTTGGGTCAGTTATGAGAGGGGTAAAATGGTCTTCTACCCATTGGAAGGATTGAGTATGGCTTGGACCTTGGGTTTTGGGAAAATACTTTAATTTATGATTAAGGATAATTTGGTTATGTTTAGTGTGAGGATTTCGGTAGCAGCACTTCGTGTGTTCGGTTATCTTGGATTGAGGTGAGTCTCCTCCATGTGCTTGTGAGTCGAAGGCACCAATGCCAGCTCACTAGATTGTGTATGTAGGATGATAGCTCTCTTTCTGACCCTTGCATGTTTGTATGCGCCTGTGGGTTAATATATATATATATATATATATATATATATATATATATATATATATATATATATATATATATATATATATATATATGACGACCAACTGGGTCTTGCTTGTAATTACTGTGATATGTTTTGCTGTGTACTGAGACTTCGGGTTAGGGGTGAGCATTTGGACCGAACCGGCTCTTGGACCGGACCAGTTATGGAGAATAGTGTGGACCGTGGACCGGACCGGATGAGTCATGTCCGTGTCCGTGACCGTGTCCGGGTCCGGGTCCAGGTCCGGGTTTTCCGGTTCTTAGACCCGTTTGGACCGGTACAACTTTAATTACATAGAGTACAAGTCGTTAAAATAAGGGTCACAACCAGGAATTTTGATACCTTGTAAAACCCTTAACAAAGAATGACATTGTAGCTAAAGCTTGGAAAACATGTATGATGCTTGTTCAATGATCACAAAATTCCATCAAATACTCTACACAAACTTTCAAGTAGTCAACAAAAGGTTGGAAACCCTAAAAATCCCGGTTCAAGTCCATTTTGGACTAGGATTTTCTTATTGGGCCTAATGGACCAATAAGTTTCCAATTTGATTATTTTGGGCTTAGAACTCTTATATGGGCTCTAATTGGACCCACTTTCTTTTATTTTAACATTTTGGGCCATAATAGGCCTAGAATGAAATAAAATACCCTTATTGGGCCATAACAAATTTAATTAACCCCAACGGGCCATAAAACTCATGCTTTGATGTATATTGGACCCATATCTTGGACTTAAGCACTCAAGGCCCAAATCCTCTTCTCTCTTTTCTCTTTCTCGGCCCAAGAGGAAAACAAAAAAAAATGGAAATTGATGAAATAAGGAGGGTTAGCCACCTCCTTATTATATTTTGGTCTTCCATGCACCATAACATATTTCCATGCACACCATCACTTCACTTATCTCTCTTCTCCCCTCTCTTTTTCTTCTTCCCGAGAACACAAAGGAAAAACACACACACCTCACAAATTCTCTCCAAACACTCTCAAAGAACACTCTTGTTTCTCCATCAAAATTTTCGAGATCTAGGGCATCTCAAGGAGGTTTCTCCACAAAAATCATCATTCTAGGTAAGTTAATGCTTAGATCCATGGTTTAGCTTCTTGAAATTGTTATAAATCTCCTTCTAACTCATGAAAGTTCATGATCATGCCTATTAGAAACTATCTAAGCCAAAGCCTTCTCAAGAAGCTTTCTAGGGCTGAGAATAGCATCAAACTTCTTCCATTTCTTCTTCAAACCGAAAACAACAAGCAAAGGTGAGTTCATACCCCTCTCTTTTCGGTTTTCATAAGTTTTATGGGGGAGAATACAAGTAAAATGTGTAGATCTATGTGTATGTGTATGTTATGTATGATTTCATGTATGTATGTGTGATTTTATGTGTTTATGTGGTAAATATGTAACAAAAAGGGAAGAAATATCGAGATCTATGACACAAAAGAGGAAACAAACATGATCTAATATACTTTTATTGAACAAGTCAAGAAAAGTTTCTAGCTTAAGTCATAATAAACAAAATGCAACATAAAACTCATTTTTGGGCTAAATTTGTCAAACAATTAAAAGTTGAGTTGAGAGTTTCCATCCATGGTTATCTTAAGGTCTAAAAGAGTCAAAACAGTAAAAATAAAAGTTTTTATGAATATCATACTCTTTAAAGGGCTAGAAATGTAAATTGTAGCTTAATGGGCCAATTTTTGGGTTTTTCGGCCCATTGAGCCCAAAATTGCGAAAAACATAATTTTCAAGGGATTGAAATGATAAACTTCTCAAAACAGGGGTAAAAAGGGTAAAAAAACCAATTCAGGGGTTAAAATGATTTTTTTCCAAACAAGGATAAAAAATGTAAACTTTTTGGATTTTGGGCCAAAATTGTAAAAGTTGCGAAAAGTTTGGGTTTTAACTGAAAAATTCCTTACTGGAAGGGCTGAAACTGCCAAAGAGTAAACTTTGAACCAAAAACATCATTTAAACAAGTCTATGGGTCAAAAATGTCAAGAAAATGGTTTAAGGGCCTAAAATGTTTTCTTTTAATATAAGGGACTAAAATTGTCATTTTTATTAGAGAAGGGCTGAAAAGGGTCAAAATTACATCGAGATGAGAATATGGATAGAAAAGATTTAGACGTGTAATCCTCCTTATTACTTCGAAAAATTACATGCCAGTTCCAATACCGTATTTAAACGTTTAGAAATCTGAACACATAAAATTTCCAGATCCGGTCGGCAACAGACCATAGATCCAATCAAACGATAACATAAAGCATCATAAATCATGTAGCACATAAAAGCATTTTAGGCATCTTCCCTAATTAAGCTAGTGCTTGTGTTTATTCAAGTGTACTTCCTAATATATTAGACACACTCCTCACGATCATCGCTTAGCATTCTAAGTTTAAGTCTAGAAACAAAATCCATATTCCTAGTTCGCTTAAACTAATGCTCTGATACCAACTGTGACATCCCATTTTCACGGCCAGAAAAGATCGATTTTGTTTATGCTTTATAAAAATCAGAGTATCTTTTTTAATAAAAATGTTGCGGAATTTGTTCCCAGAAAAACATGATAAATACGTTATCAAAGCATTTCCGAAGAAATGTATTTTTATTTATTTTAAAACATTGAGATGTCATCGTCAATATAGAAACATAAGCATAAACAGAACTTACATTCATTTACACTAGTGATCTACACCTCTTTAATCCCTCAGTGTAATGTAACTTCGTATCGGCACCTGTGATTCAAATAAGCTGGAGTGGGTCAGGTTGGGAAACCTGGTGAGTACATAGGGTTTTCAACCCACAATAATATAATTATTATGTTTAAGCATCAAACAATCAACCCAATTACCCATCCCCATTATCTTCTTTACTCTTAAGGATCTACCCTAAGAATCAGCTATTCCTCGTTCATTCATTCCTAAGGATTATCCTAAGGAATAGGCACGAAATCCATCGTTGCTAATGACACATCTGTCAGGCACAACTGCTAATATTATCACTTAGGCGCATCTGCCAGAATTGTGACATTCTTTATGGGGCGCATCTGCCGGTATAGTCCTTTAGGCGCATCTGCCAGGGTTATGAGGTTCTCTATTAGGCGCTTCTGTCGGTAGAGTCCTTTAGGCGCATCTGCCAGGGTTTTATTGACAATATCGTTTTCGAAAATCCACTCGCGATACAGGTCAATGGGTTTTTAGAGTACACCGGTGAACACATCGTTCACGACACCTACAGGTTGCGAGCCTGCTAGTGTTCCACGGGACTGTCTAGAATAGTCCGTGGTTGTCATCCATACTCTGCTAGATGACGGGACCAGCATTTGGAAAAAGGCTTCGCACATCGTCCACCTCTCACCCTTACCTCATGGTCTATATTACCTCTCAACTTATCGTCCAACTCATATTTCATCTACCCATGTTTTACCCAACATATTATGTAGATATAAATTCATATACAGTTTAAATCATATAAAACTTGTATAAAATCGTTCATCCAGCATAGATAGCATGTATACAGATAATATGCACACACAACATGTAGTTTATATAAAATACTTCATATCTATGTGTAAGATGAAAGAGACTATGCACTCACTTGATAAGGTGGTGACTCGGTACTCGGACAACACTTCGTTATCTCAAAACAATTTCCCCTTGCCAAAACCTAGTATCAATACCACTAGGGTTTAGTCTAACGTTAACCGCGACTAATTAATAGTCTAGCTATTATTACTATTATATAAGCGTTAAGAAACACTCTTATATAACTCATAATAATAGCCCAAATAATTATTTTCATGTCCTAATAATGTTACTATATTAAAACATAAGCTATACTAAAGATAGGGTAGGCATAGCTCACTTACAGCGGGTTTTTTGCAAAACCGGGCTACGCTGGAGCAGCGTTCCTGAGCCGAAAGGCTCTTTTATCGGAGCCGTCGGGCGCTCCGAGGCTTCCGCCTCGTGCTAGGGAGTTACCCTAGGCTTTGGGGGGTTAGGGAGGCTTAGAGAGAGAGAGAGAGTTTAGAGAGAGAAAGAAGTGGGGAAAGGTGTGGGAAATGGAGGAACCCGACACCTCTATTTATAGGCTGAATTCCTGATGTACTCGCCGAGTCGGTTCATGGACTCGCCGAGTCGGTGCCACGTGTCATCACCTGTTGGCTTTTCTTGGGGAGAAAGCCTTGGCCCATAATCAGCCACGTCACCCCTTTTGCAGCAGCACCCTACCGACTTCTAAACCCCGTAACTTTCGCATACGACCTCCGTTTTCGACGTTCTTTTTTTTCCACGCGTAGGTAAAAACAAGATCTACAACTTTCATTTTGACTCCGTCGGCTAATTCTCGACCGATCTTAAATTTAACAGTAGGAGGAAATTAGACTGTTAAATGACCGCGAAGAATTCGTAACTCCTTCGTACGGACTCCGTTTTCGTCTCTCTTTTTATCATTGAGTTCCTATTAATGAGATATTCAACTCTCATTTAGGTCGCGTAGGCCAAAAACCGCTCAAACTAAAATTCAAGTTTCGGGTCGTGCACTAATATGCAAAATCTTAGAAAATTCATAACTTCCTCATACGAAGTCAGATTTGGGCGTTCTTTTTATGGATGTTCTCGGTTTAACATATTCTACAACTTTCATTCAGATTGCTAATGCTAAAAATCACTCTATCATAAATTCACTATTTATGTCTCCCGGTGTCGTGCCGGTTTTGCCGTAAAACTTCGACGGGCCATAACTTCTTCGTTATAACTCGGATTTCGGCGTTCTTTATATGTACGGAACCCTTGAGACATATTCTACAACTTAGTTAGGATTATTTATTCTAAATAATCTTTTGTCGGAAAGTCGTTTTCGACCCCTATTATCTCTAAATTGACTAGCCCGGATCTACGGGCGTTACAATTATCTCCCCCTTAGGATGATTACGTCCCGGAATCATCAACGAAACAGGGTAGTATAATGAATCCATACGTTATCTCTTCATCCTAGGTAATAATCGCAACTTCTTTGTTCCTTCGAATGAGTATCTAACTCTTGGACTCCTTGACTGCAGGCGGCGCTCGATCTCACTCCCGCTCTCTGTCTCATGTTAGACCTTTAATCATGACCTTTGATTCACACTCCCGATCCTTATTGGAGACTCCTTCTTCTTCTTAACAAACTTAAGATACGTTCTTTTATTACTACAATGGAACGATGTGTCATATTCTAATGACCTATCATCGTATGTTGCAACGCTTAGACTCAGGTCTCTTAGAGTCTTCCAGAACAGACTATACTTTCCTTCATGTTCTAAACTCATCTTAAAAGGTAGCATTTCTAGCTACAAGCAACCGTCGCGATACCTCTACTGATCGCTTTGATTTCAATCTTCTGGCTTAGGTCAGATGTGACATCGAACTTAGTTCTCTGAACCATGTAACATACTCGTCTTAGTCGGACTCAATTCGATATGACCACTAGGGTCGGAATAACAACAATCTTCTTAGTCATTACCGAAACAATGGTAAAGGCATACTTGAATAAAATGGTATCAACTACTAGCTTCTTGGTAACCTTGTGACTTTCCCTGATCCAAGTGCGAGTCCTGTGCTTCCGGTAGTATAGGCCTCTACTACCTTTCACACCTACTCATACTCGTCCCAAGTATTGTCTCGCAGTTCTCCAAGTCAATATCACAAAAACATATTTAACACATACAAATGTGTCTAACCAATCATAAAACTTTCCCTAGACTCTACTAGGACTTCTTCCATGCGTATCTTCAATCATCAATTAACTCTACTAGGACTTCTTCCATGCGTATCTTCAATCATCAATTCTGCTTCAACTCGGTTGGTGATGGAAATGTCAGACGATGGGATAACTTCATGGATTATACAAAAAAAATCTTTCTTTCTACTAATCGAAAGTGTACTTCTCCCGTACTAGACGTATTATTTCCTAGACGCGTTCTAAAGGCAAGATATCACTCTTAAAATATCTTCCGATAGGTATCATTCAATATCGTAACCCTTTTCATTTCCTCTATTTACTCAATTCTCTATGAGTCTTCACCATGACGTTATTTTCACGGAAGCATGCATTCATTGCATCGAGATGAGAATATGGATAGAAAAGATTTAGACGTGTAATCCTCCTTATTACTTCGAAAAATTACATGCCAGTTCCAATACCGTATTTAAACGTTTAGAAATCTGAACACATAAAATTTCCAGATCCGGTCGGCAACAGACCATAGATCTGATCAAACGATAACATAAAGCATCATAAATCATGTAGCACATAAAAGCATTTTAGGCATCTTCCCTAATTAAGCTAGTGCTTGTGTTTATTCAGGTGTACTTCCTAATATATTAGACACACTCCTCACGATCATCGCTTAGCATTCTAAGTTTAAGTCTAGAAACAAAATCCATATTCCTAGTTCGCTTAAACTAATGCTCTGATACCAACTGTGACATCCCCATTTTCACGGCCAGAAAAGACCGATTTTGTTTATGCTTTATAAAAATCAGAGTATCTCTTTTAATAAAAATGTTGCAGAATTTATTCCCAGAAAAACATGATAAATACGTTATCAAAGCATTTCCGAAGAAATGTATTTTTATTTATTTTAAAACAGTGGGATGTCATCGTCAATACAGAAACATAAGCATAAACAGAACTTACATTCATTTACACTAGTGATCTACACCTCTTTAATCCCTCAGTGTAATGTAACTTCGTATCGGCACCTGTGATTCAAATAAGCTGGAGTGGGTCAGGTTGGGAAACCTGGTGAGTACATAGGGTTTTCAACCCACAATAATATAATTATTATGTTTAAACATCAAACAATCAACCCAATTACCCATCCCCATTATCTTCTTTACTCTTAAGGATCTACCCTAAGAATCAGCTATTCCTCGTTCATTCATTCCTAAGGATTATCCTAAGGAATAGGCACGAAATCCATCGTTGCTAATGACACATCTGTCAGGCACAACTGCTAATATTATCACTTAGGCGCATCTGCCAGAATTGTGACATTCTTTATGGGGCGCATCTGCCGGTATAGTCCTTTAGGCGCATCTGCCAGGGTTATGAGGTTCTCTATTAGGCGCTTCTGTCGGTAGAGTCCTTTAGGCGCATCTGCCAGGGTTTTATTGACAATATCGTTTTCGAAAATCCACTCGCGATACAGGTCAATGGGTTTTTAGAGTACACCGGTGAACACATCGTTCACGACACCTACACGTTGCGAGCCTGCTAGTGTTCCACGGGACTGTCTAGAATAGTCTGTGGTTGTCATCCATACTCTGCTAGATGACGGGGCCAGCATTTGGAAAAAGGCTTCTCATATCGTCCACCTCTCACCCTTACCTCATGGTCTATATTACCTCTCAACTTATCTTCCAACTCATATTTCATCTACCCATGTTTTACCCAACATATTATGTAGATATAAATTCATATACAGTTTAAATCATATAAAACTTGTATAAAATCGTTCATCCAGCATAGATAGCATGTATACATATAATATGCACACACAACATGTAGTTTATATAAAATACTTCATATCTATGTGTAAGATGAAAGGGACTACGCACTCACTTGATAAGGTGGTGACTCGGTACTCGGACAGCACTTCGTTATCTCAAAACAATTTTCCCTTGACAAAACCTAGTATTAATACCACTAGGGTTTAGTCTAACGTTAACCGCGACTAATTAATAGTCTAGCTATTATTACTATTATATAAGCGTTAAGAAACACTCTTATATAACTCCTAATAATAGCCCAAATAATTATTTTAATGTCCTGATAATGTTACTATATTAAAACATAAGCTATACTAAAGATAGGGTAGGCATAGCTCACTTACAGCGGGTTTTTCGCAAAATCGGGCTTCACTGGAGCAGCGTTCCTGAGCCGAAAGGCTATTTTCTCGGAGCCGTCGGGCGCTCCGGGGCTTCCGCTTCGTGCTAGGGAGTTACCCTAGGCTTTGGGGGGTTAGGGAGGCTTAGAGAGAGAGAGAGAGAGAGAGAGAGAGAGAGAGTTTAGAGAGAGAAAGAAGTGGGGAAAGGTGTGGGAAATGGAGGAACCCGGCACCTCTATTTATAGGCTGAATTCCTGATGTACTCGCCGAGTCGGTTCATGGACTCGCCGAGTCGGTGCCACGTGTCATCACATGTTGGCTTTTCTTGGGGAGAAAGCCTTGGCCCATAATCAGCCACGTCACCCCTTTTGCAGCAGCACCCTGCCGACTTCTAAACCCCGTAACTTTGGCATACGACCTCGGTTTTCGACGTTCTTTTTTTCCACGAGTAGGTAAAAACAAGATCTACAACTTTCATTTTGACTCCGTCGGCTAATTCTCGACCGATCTTAAATTTAACAGTAGGAGGAGATTAGACTGTTAAATGACCGCGAAGAATTCGTAACTCCTTCATACAGACTCCGTTTTCGTCTGTCTTTTTATCATTGAGTTCCTATTAATGAGATATTCAACTCTCATTTAGGTCGCGTAGGCCAAAAACCGCTCAAACTAAAATTCGAGTTTCGGGTCGTGCACTGCTATGCAAAATCTTAGAAAATTCATAACTTCCTCATATGAAGTCAGATTTGGGCGATCTTTTTATGGATGTTCTCGGTTTAACATATTCTACAACTTTCATTCAGATTGCTAATGCTAAAAATCACTCTATCGTAAATTCACTATTTACGTCTCCCGGTGCCGTGTCGGTTTTGCCGTAAAACTTCGACGGGCCATAACTTCTTCGTTATAACTCGGATTTTGGCGTTCTTTATATGTACAGAACCCTTGAGATATATTCTACAACTTAGTTAAGATTATTTATTCTAAATAATCTTTTGTCGGAAAGTCATTTTCGACCCCTATTATCTCTAAATTGAGTAGCCCGGATCTACGGGCGTTACAGCCAACGCGTCCTTCGTATAACCAACAGCCTAAAATAACTCATGTAATTAGCAGGACTTTGTATTCCTCTTCTCCTCGTTTGTTAGGATTATTTGCAATCAAAGTAAACAAATTCAGGTCGTTAATCAATAGTAATCAATGTTGTTTGGATTAAGTTAGTAATAACGGGCGACACCTCTAAGTGTCGTTCATAGTCTGTAGTTATAATCAAAGTCTCCTGGAAGGAGAGCGAGAGTTTGTGTATAGATCTATACGGGGGTGACTCCCCCACACCTCAGCTGTTCGCTACAGTTAGACTCGGCCAGTCTAGGGTGACAAAATCTTAAGATCCGGCGTACATTAGGATGCCAAGACAGACGAACTAGTCATTATTATGCATGGTTATAACGACTCACATAATTAAATAAATCCAATACTATCCGAGTAATCAAGGAAAAGTAATCAAAATCACTCGTGTAGCGGTATAACAATTTGAAAACAATTATATTTTATGTTATCAGAAAACATCGGGTTTTTCGAGGAAATCAGCACCACTCGCTTGTATTTTTCTATAACTATAATACAAAACTTCCCATTTATACACGTGTTGAAATCATTCATGCACCAACTTATGGATCTTCACACTTTGGTATAAACAATTGTCCTTTCAGAAAATATCAGATTTTCTGGGTTTTATAAACTACACAAATCATTTTTATCACAACCCTGCTTATGAACTCACCAACATTTCATATGTTGACGTTTTTCAAAATAACTTGTATTCTCAGGTAACAGGTAAGCTGAAGGGTAATATCAAGTATGTTAGGATGTTATGTTTTGAAAACTCTCAAACAGTTGATGCTACGGATATGTAATATTTAAACAATGTACTGGTCGTGAACAATGTTAATCGTTATGTATTAATGCCTGGTGAAGTTTATGTTGTGTTTCATGTATAATCATTGTGATGATATTCAATTTAAGTCACGAGAGCCCTCGGACGTTTCCGCCGTCTGGTTCGGGGGTGTGACAGGTTGGTATCAGAGCTCTGTATATAGTGAACTGGTATATCTAACCACACATTGATATGCAACTATAAACCAAAGAGGGACTAAAACAACTCTGAACAAAACAAATAAAACACAACGATAAAACATCTTTACTTGTGCAATATAGGAAAAAGAACATAATACCAAATCAAATAAGACAATACTGATATCTCGGTTAAGTCGGGACTGTTCCTAGTTGTATTAAGGGGTGAGAGTAGCCTGATCAACTACATTTTCTCCGAAGTACAACTATTACATGCCCCGAGGAAACCTCGATGGTCGGTAAACCTAAAAAATACCCCTTTGTTACCAAGAAGAGAACATCTTCATGGTCGGTAAACCTAAAAACATACCCCTTTGTTATACAATAATTAAAACATCTTAGGAGTAATAACAGCTTATTCATATACCTCCTCTCAGTCACTATGGAAGGGGAGCACCAGGGCATTTAGTTTCATCAGGTCTTAGTGGCCCACGGGATGATCGAGGATGAGCCTGAGGGAGATCAGGGGGGAGCACACGGCGTGGAGCCTGACGAGTACACGGACACAGACTACGAGTTTGATGGGACCGATGAGGACGTGGAGGAAGAACAAGACTCAGACGAGGATTCCGTCACACCACCTACCAGCGAGACGCAGCAGAAAACACCTGCCCCACCAGGAAATTCCACAAGAGAGAATCGTTCTCCGGAAGCTGAGATTGCCACCCTGCGGCAACAGCTATTCGCCATGGAAGCACGAGCGGTGCAGGCCAACCAGAAAAGAGATGAAGTCATTGGAGAAATGACAGAGATGGCCCAGTTGTTGGCACAACACTTTGGTATATGACCTCACTGCCGCCGTCGAGCGCACCTTAGAGTGTTAGGGCTAGTCATATCTATCTTTAGTAGTATGCTTATATGATCTATGCTATGTACCATCGACTCTATGTTTAAGTGATTACACTACTCATGGAGTCGTTATGTTGCCAAACTTGCACCACTTATGTATGCTCCTTCGAGCAAATTTTCATGTATCAAAGTACGGATATTATTAATGGAAAATTTTATGTGCTCTACTGTGATGTTTTGATCTGCTATGTGTTATGTATCCATGATTGTATGCTAATTTGTGAAACCACTTAAGTTCATGCAATACACCTAGTTTATAGGACCACAATCTCACAAAAATCATAGGCACTCAACATCTTTCCGTTCCATGACAGAAAGATGCCTCAACGACCAACCCGTGGAAACCCTGGACCAACCCCACCCGAAGTCAACTCAGCTGCATTCCATGCAGCTATATCTGCTGCGGTTACCGCAGCCATGGCGCAAATCCACCAAGGGAACAATGGTGGAGGCAATGGACAAGGGGCTGGAAGTTCGAACAACGGAATAAATCAAGGACCTACCAAGACTGTTGGATATAGTGTCTAAGTCCATAACTATATTTGGTATGTACTTAACCCGACCCGGCATGGTCCATTTGGCTTGCACTTCACCCGAATAATTTATGGATAATCGTTTGAGAATAGTATAAGTTATGATTTATTAATATATTATAAGTCCTAATATATTAATATAAAATCATATTATTTAATTAGGATTGATCTATAATCAATTTAGAATTAATTTAGAGATCAAAAGTATGAGTAATTAAATATGGGCTCTTGTATTTATATAGTGTGGGCTAATGCTTATTTGGAATGGGCTAGGCTTGCATGGAAAGTCCATGGATACTCCATGGAGCTTTAACCCATGGATCTCATGGAAATGAAAAGACATGGGTATTAGGGTTTACATGGATGTAACCCTAATCCACCACACTATATAAAGGAGGCTTTGGTTCTTGAAATTGCACTAGTTGATGTGTGTAAACTAAGAGGGCCGATTTCAAGAAGTTTGTGACTATTCTCTCAAGTTTCCAAGTTTGTGGTGATTTGTGACTTCCATTTGAGGCATCCACATTATTGGTGCTAGGCTCTCAAACTCCAAGCAATCAACTACTACTACAAGGTAAGTAATTCTACTAGTTTTATTTGATTCAAGTACCCCATGCCATGCTAGTTAGGATAAGAACCTTGGAAAAATAATTATTTGCATGTATCTTAGTCAAACATAGATCCAAGGTTTCTAGGGTTGCATGTACACCATAGGAGTGTTAGAATGCTCAAAACCCATCAGTGGTATCAGAGCTTGGTTTGTTTATTTGATACTTGATGCAAAAAAAAACTTGAAAATCGAAGTTTTGTTCAAAAGCTCGTATCAAAATTTCAAGTTTTGTATATGTACTTACGATTCTTGAAATTTTTGATATGAACATTCATAAACATATGAGTTTAGAAGATCATAGAAATTATGTGCTAATAATTGATTAGATTAATTCTTGATCTTTATGTGTTTTAATGGAGTCCATAACTAGTTCTTAAGTTATGGATAACCAAAAGTGACATTGATAAATAACCATTAAAAGAACACATAGGTTACAAATAATGAAGAGTCTTCATTTTTAATAACCATTAACTCATAAGTTATGAGAAATGAAAAGTTTTGAAAGTTTACAAAACTTGCCCTCAAGTTTTGGAACATGTAAAGTCATATTAAAAACTTTAGTTCCAACCCCTAGAATTTTAAAAGTTAAAATTCAACCCTTATACTTTATAATATTATAAGTTTAATAATATTTATATATGTATAAGATCAAGTCGTCTTACCGCTAGTACGCCTCATTCACGAAGCCGGTCTATAAGGGGGGTATAAGGTTGTTGCCTATAAAATGGCAACTTAATGGGTGTCCACTCTCACCCACCGCTTCCTTGATCGGTGGAGGGTCGTTAGCCGAACGGGTAGGACAAGGACTTATAAATTCTCATTAAAAGTATAATGATAATACTAAAGTAACTAAACTTTATTGAATTCCCAATCTTAGTTATTTTAGGAAAATGTGAATAAGGTGCTAATCCATGAAATTACACTTTACACTTTGTTTAAGTCGTTAGTGGAGCGTGTGTGGTTAACCGGCACACTAACTTGAACTTAACAAGGTAGGTAAAGGGTGACTTAATGTTTATCATAGTATCGATGGAGCGTGTGTGGTTAACCGGCACATCGATTCAGGGGTAATATATTAAGGGTACCAAGTAATTTGCATGGTTACTTCACACCTTGTTTTGTGATCCTCGGCATCCCAGTCACAAAACTTGAAGGGCACACTCGAGATTGAAACATGCCATTGAAGAAAGTTCAATGAATCTCAAAGAATCTAGGAGTTTCTAAACCAATTAAAACCTAATTAAATATTTCGTTTTTCATGGTGGAAATTGGTGAATCGTCATTCACCTACCTTCAAATATCTTATAGCTTAGATTACGGCATCCCTCTTCTAAGTTATAAAATATTGTGTTGGGTCCTAGCCTTAATATTACATTTGGGTGTTTTGTTAAGGACTATCTCTATATCTAATCTAATCTATTCCCTCTTCTTTTCAGATGTCTTCCAATAACAATGCTTCTGGCTCAAACCCTACTAGCTCTTTCTCTCTCATGAATCTTTATGGGAGAGTCATCTTTGATGGGTCCAACTTTACAGATTGGATCAGAAACATCAGGATGGTCACTCGGTATGAGAACAAAGAATATGTTCTCGACAAGGAGCTGAAGGTACCCGAGCCAACTGCTACTCCTGAAGAGCTTGCTGAATATGAGGTACATGAAAGAGATGCTACAAAAGTGGCATGCATCATGATGGCCACCATGACAGCCGAGCTCCAAAAGTCCTATGAGGACTATTATCCTTTTGAGATGCACCAGGACTTGATGGACCGCTACCATCAAAGTGCTTGTCAAGAGCGATATGAAATAATCTCCTCCATGATAACAACCCGAATGAAGGATGGTGAACCCATCACGGGCCACATGCAGAAAATGCAAAGGTATGTGGACCGTTTATTGAAGCTAAATGTGAACTTCCCTGAGGAGTTAGCAATAGACATCATTTTGCACTCCTTGCCATCGTGTTATGATCAATTCCGCATGACATATCACATGAACAAGGAAGAAGTCACCCTCAGCAAACTTCAAGGACTCTTGAAGACCGCCGAAAGTGGTCTAAAGGGTAAGTCGGTTGTTACTACTCCTACTCCTACTCCAACTGCGGCCAATGTCTTGGCAATCGGGCATGGCAAAGGGAAGAAGAGAAAGAACCCTTCTAAGGGTACCAAGGGTAAGACCCTTGAAGGCTCCTCTTCAAGCAAAACCAAGAAAGGTTTTGTCACTCCTTCTGCTAACCCTAATGAGGCTGAATGCTTCTATTGCCATGAAAAGTCGCACTGGAAGCGAAACTGCCCAAAGTACCAACAAGATTTGAAGGATGGGAAAGTAAAACCCAACCATGCAGGTATATACACTATATTGTCTAATAACTCACCTCATTCTAAGTCTTGGGTCCTTGATATAGGTTGTGGTATTCACATATGTTGTGATTTGCAGGGACTAAAAAGAAGTGAGAATGTGGAGCAGGGAAAGATAAACTTGATCATGGGAAAGAGGAAAGCTTCACCTGTCACCAAGATAGGAGTTTATTCCTTAGTTCTAAATAGTGGGTTTACATTAGATTTGAATAAATGTTATTATTCGCCAGAAATGGCAAGAAATGTTATTTCCTTTCATGCATTGTATAAACAAGGTTTTACCTTTTATTTTGATAATAATAATGGTAGTATTGATGCTTTCTTTAATAATGTTCTTTATTTTAAAGCATTACCTTGTGATGGCGTGTATGAAACTGTATCTGTTGTAGATAATCTAGGAAATAATGTATTGTGTATTAACTCTTCCACTAGCTTAGATAAAGCATCCTTATGGCATTGTCGTCTTGGACATGTAAGCAAGAAACGCATAGGCCAACTCCAAAAGGATGGAGTCTTGGAGTCATTTGACCTAAAGTCAGATGATAGTTGTGAATCTTGTTTGCTTGGTAAAATGACAAATTCACCTTTTACTGGCACTTGTGCTAGGGGTGAAGGTTTGTTGGACCTCATACACACGGATGTGTGTGGACCCTTTAGAACCGCCACAAGAGATGCTAATTGGTTTTATGTGACTTTTACTGATTATTTTAGTAGATATGGATATGTCTACCTAATCAAGCATAAGTCAGAAACCTTTGAGAAATTCAAAGAGTTTAAGCAAGAAGTGGAGAATCGGTTGGGCAGGAACATTAAGATGCTTCGATCCGATCGTGGTGGTGAGCATCTTAGTACTGAGTTCCTTGACCATCTTAAGGAATGTGGGATTGTCTCACAATTGACACCTCCTAGGACACCACAGTTGAATGGTGTAGCTGAGAGGCGCAATCGGACCTTGTTGGACATAGTTCGTTCCATGATGAGTCGAGCTTCGCTACCAATCTCATTTTGGGGGTATGCCTTAGAGACTGCCGCCCATATCCTTAATCTAGTCCCTACAAAGAAGGTTGCCAAAACACCTCACGAGTTGTGGACTGGAAAAGTTCCCAATCTAGACCACATCAAGATTTGGGGTTGCGAGGCTTTCGTGAGACGCGAGACTCACGATAAGCTCGAACCCCGAAGCGAAAGGTGTATTTTCATCGGCTACCCACATAAATCCTTTGGTTACATCTTCTACAGACCCAGTGATAATATGGTCTTTGTAGCAAGAAGAGGATTCTTTCGAGAGAGAGAATTCATGAGCCAAGGAGACAGTGGGAGGCAAATTGACCTTGAGGAAATTCAAGAGTCAAGTGATGAAGGAACCTCAAACCCTAGCCCTCAACCTGAGGAGGAAACTCCTGTTGAGCCGACTGAAGAATCTATACCTCTGAGGCGTTCCACCAGAGTTAGGACTGCACCTGAGCATTATTATGGTTTCCATATTACTGCAGAAGGTGAGACACTTATCAATGATAACACACTGGCAAATCTGGATGAGCCTAACAGCTACACGGAAGCCATGGCAGGCCCTGAGGCTGCTAAATGGAAAGAGGCTATGGATAGTGAGATACAGTCCATGTATGACAATCAAGTTTGGAACTTGGTTGACAATGTACCTGGTCGTAAGATAGTTGGGTGCAAATGGATCTTCAAGAAGAAGACCGACATGGATGGTAATGTACACACTTATAAGGCACGACTGGTTGCAAAGGGTTATTCTCAAACTCCGGGAGTTAATTATGATGAGACCTTTTCACCAGTGGCCAAGATTAAGTCTATTAGGGTTCTGTTAGCCATTGCTGCATTTCATGATTATGAAATATGGCAAATGGATGTCAAAACTGCTTTTCTTAATGGAAAGTTGGCTGAAGATGTTTACATGGTTCAGGCAGAGGGTTTTGTCAGTACAGAGTACCCCAGTAGAGTGTGTAAGCTCGAGAAATCCATTTATGGATTAAAACAGACACCTCGCAGAGGGAATCTTTGCTTTGATGAGAAAGTCAAAGAATTTGGCTTTTCAAGGAGTGAAGATGAATCTTGTGTCTATATCAAGGCTAGTGGGAGTATATTCAGCTTTTTGGTACTGTATGTGGATGACATACTACTCATAGGAAATGACATCCCAACCCTGCAGGAAGTAAATTCCTAGCTTGGGAAGTGTTTCGCTATGAAGGACCTTGGAGAAGCTGCCTATATCCTAGGGATAAGGATTTTGAGAAACAGGAGTAAAAGACTAATTGGACTTAGTCAAAGCACCTATGTGGACAAAGTGTTGAAAAGGTTCAACATGCATAACTCCAAGAAAGGAGAGTTACCCATCCAGAGTAACGCCAGATTGAGTAAGACACAAAGCCCTAGTACTGAGGCTGAGATAGCAGAAATGAGTCGAATACCTTATGCTTCAACTGTAGGATCGATCATGTATGCTATGACGTGTACTCGACCTGATGTAGCCTTTGCTTTGAGCATGGTTAGCAGGTATCAGGGGAACCCTGGCAAGGCACACTGGACTGCGGTAAAGAATATCCTCAAGTACCTACGGAGGACTAAGGACTGGGTCCTTACCCTCGGTGGCAGTGAGGAGTTGAGAGTTGTAGGGTACAGTGATGCTAGCTTTCATACTGACAGGGATAATTTCCACTCTCATTCGGGCTGGGTCTTTACTCTAAACGGAGGGGCAATTACTTGGAAAAGTTCCAAGCAGGAGACAGTGGCTGATTCCACTTGTGAATCAGAGTATATAGCAGCAAGCGAGGCAGCAAAGGAGGCTATATGGCTAAAGAACTTCATCCGAGACCTTGGATTTGTACCAGCTATAAAGGAGCCAATGGAGATTTTCTGTGACAGCAATAGTGCGGTTGCCTTAGCCAAGGAACCAAGAGATCATGGGAGATCCAGACACATTGACAGAAAATATCACTTTATCAGACATCGAATAGAAGAAGGAATCCTCGTGGCAAAGAGGGTATCATCGGATGAGAACCCAGCAGATCCCCTCACGAAGGGACTGACTCGGGCTAAGCATCTCCAGCATGCTCGGAGCATAGGGCTGAAGGATCATATTAGTTTTAGTAGTTAGATAATCTTGAAATTTGTAAAATGTAATTGACATTTGATGATAAATAAAAGCTGTTATTTATGAGTAAAGTGTTTCTATCTCTTGTCAATCGTTTACTGTTATTTCTTTTTGCATGTTTTGACTTCCAAAATAATTATGTTATGGTTTATATCATATTATTCAAACTCTCCACAGTCGGTCATATGTTGGAAGTAGATATGAATCAAGACTGTCATGGGTTGGCTTGTAGAGGTCTAAGATGTTAGACAAAGCGGGGCTACAACACTCATGAGTGCTCATAAGTTCTGAGTATTGGATTCAACCCACGCTCACTTGTATCACTTCATGGAATTTATCTCGAGTAATCGTGAGACGGTAATATCATATAAGTCTTCAAACCTAGAGATATGATTTGTTGCCTATGAGTTGGTTATGCATTGATTGCACGAAAATGCATTGGTAACTTGATGTTATAAACCGTGCCTTTGTGTGTAGTTCAACAAGTAGTAGAGCAAACATATGAGTCGAAGTTTATCTGTTACTTCTAGGATTAGAAGCGATATCTGGGCCCCTCGATGATTTTGTTTTGACCTATGTACCGGGCCCGGTCAGAACTAAATTGAAGTGTTCAGTTAAGTTCTATGTCAAACAAATTGAAAATCGGGAAACAAATGCTGGACAATAAGCAAGACCATGTTCCATGTATTTGTCCGGCTGATATCTAGAACAGAGGATTATATGATCACTTATCTAAAATGGCGCTTCATAGTTCAACAGAGTTTAAAGAGCTACGATTGCTGATCGGTTCCTGAAGTCATACTTGCAACTATAGTTATTAGACTTATCCAAGTGGGAGACTGTTGGATATAGTGTCTAAGTCCATAACTATATTTGGTATGTACTTGACCCGACCCAGCATGGTCCATTTGGGTTGCACTTCACCCGAACAATTTATGGATAATCGTTTGAGAATAGTATAAGTTATGATTTATTAATATATTATAAGTCCTAATATATTGATATAAAATCATATTATTTAATTAGTATTGATCTATAATTAATTTAGAATTAATTTAGAGATCAAAAGTATGAGTAATTAAATATGGGCTCTTGTATTTATATAGTGTGGGCTAATGCTTATTTGGAATGGGCTAGGCTTGCATGGAAAGTCCGTGGATACTCCATGGAGCTTTAACCCATGGATCTCATGGAAATGAAAAGACATGGGTATTAGGGTTTACATGGATGTAACCCTAATCCACCACACTATATAAAGGAGGCTTTGGTTCTTGAAATTGCACTAGTTGATGTGTGTAAACTAAGAGGGCCGATTTCAAGAAGTTTGTGACTATTCTCTCAAGTTTCCAAGTTTGTGGTGATTTGTGACTTCCATTTGAGGCATCCACATTATTGGTGCTAGGCTTTCAAACTCCAAGCAATCAACTACTACTACAAGGTAAGTAATTCTACTAGTTTTATTTGATTCAAGTACCCCATGCCATGCTAGTTAGGATAAGAACCTTGGAAAAATAATTATTTGCATGTATCTTAGTCAAACATAGATCCAAGGTTTCTAGGGTTGCATGTACACCATAGGAGTGTTAGAATGCTCAAAAACCCATCAAAGACATGCTCTTACAAAGATTTCACCAATGCCAAGCCGCGAACCTTTAATGGCACGGGCGGAATGATAACCCTAAAAAGATGGATCGAAAAAGTGGAGTCGGTATTTGAGATATGTGAATGCCCCGAGGAGGTGAAAGTGAAGTTTGCCGCATGCATATTTGTTGACCAGGCTCTCACCTGGTGGAATGGACATGTAGAGGCCATGACTATCCCCGTAGCCAACACTATGCCGTGGGCGGAGTTGAAAGAAATGCTGATGGCTGAGTACTGCCCGCGAGGCGTAATTCAGAAAATGGAGCAAGAGTTATGGAATCTCACCGTCTGAAACTCTGACATAGATGCATACATATCAAGGTTTAGCGAACTATCACTGTTGTGCCCTGGCATGATTACTTCGGAGGGAAAGAAAATCGAACAATTCATCTGGGGATTAACCTCCCCAATTCAAGGAAATGTGATAGCTGCAAATCCTGAAACCTTCGACAGTGCCAAGAGGTTGGCCAAGAAACTGTACGACCACAACAACAAGAAGGGCGAGAAGCCGGTGGAAACTGAAGGCAAGAAGGAAAGTGACAACAAGAAGGGAAAGAACAACAAGAGAAAAGGGTGACAAGGCTCAGAGTCGTCAAAGAAGCAACAAACAGTGACAGTCAATGCTGCAACCACCCAAGTACCCTCTACACCACATGCTCCAGTCTCAGCTAATCCAAGTGCCCCTAGGCAGTATTCCGGGAATCTCCCAAAGTGCAACAAGTGCAGTCTCCATCATAATGGCGAATTCAGGGAGATGCATTGTACCAGTTGCAATCAGAAGGGACACATGGTAAAATATTGCAGGACCTACCCTCCCCAGAACCAGCAGCAAGGAAACAACAACCACAACAACAACCGCAACAACAACAACAACACCAACAACAGCGGCAATAATGCAGGATCAAGCCCCACCTGCTATGGATGTGGAAAGACTGGGCATATCTGTCGAAACTGCACCAACATCAACAACCCTGGGAATGGAGGAGCAGGAAGAGTGCTGACCATGGGACAGGGAGAAGCGGTTCAGGATCCCGCTGTTGTTACCGGTACGTTTCTCCTAAACCACACTTATGCATGCATCCTATTTGATACCGGGGTAGAACGAAGCTTTGTGAGTAATAAATTCAAACACTTGTTAAAACAACATCCCCAGAAGCTTAATGAAACCTTTATGGTGGAAATGGCTAATGCGAAAACGGAATCCACTGGGGAAATCTACATCGGATGTACCCTGATCTTGAACCATCACATCTTTCAAATAAATTTAATGCCTGTATCCATTATTAGTTTTGATGTGATTATCGGCATGGACTGGTTAAGCCCCCACTATGCTGAAATTATGTGTCACGAGAAGGCCGTTCGCCTTCACCTCCCAAATCATGAAACCCTAATTATATACGGAGACAAACCCAGCACGAACCTTCGTCTTATCTCGTGCATTAAGGCACAGAAGTATCTACGAAAGAAGGACTTGACGTTTCTAGCTCATATAGTGGATAAGTCCAAAGAAGAGGTCAATATTCGAAACATCCCTGTGGCTTGTGAATTCCCGGATGTATTTCCTGAAGACCTTCCGGGGATACCTCCAGAAAGACAAGTCGAGTTTCGAATTGACCTCGTTCCAGGAGCTACACCCATCGCCAAATTGCCCTACAGATTGGCTCCTGCGGAAATGCAAGAGTTGTCCAGCCAACTCAGCGAACTTTTGGACAAAGGACTCATCCGACCCAGTTTCTCACCCTGGGGAGCTCCGGTTCTCTTTGTTAAGAAGAAAGACGGTACCTTTAGGATGTGTATTGACTACAGGGAACTTAATAAGCTCACTATCAAAAATCGCTATCCACTTCCGCGAATCGACGATCGATTTGACCAACTCCAAGGAGCAAGTTACTTCTCTAAGATAGATCTGCGATCAGGATATCATCAACTCAAAGTCCGGGAGGAGGATATTGTTGGATTAATGTCTAAGTCCATAACTATATTTGGTATGTACTTGATCCGACCTGGCATGGTCCATTTGGGTTGCACTTCACCGACACAATTTATATGGATAGTCTTTTGAGAATAGTATATTTATGATTTATATTAATATATTATAAGTTCTAATATATTAATATGGAATCATATTATTTAATTAGTATTGATCAAGAATTAATTTAGAATTAATTAAGTGATCAAAAAGAACTAATTAAATATGGACTCTTATATATATATGGAATGGGCCAAGTTCATTTAGGTTGGGCTAAGCTTTCATGGATGGTCCAAGGAGCTTTTAACCCATGGATCCTATGTAAATGAAAGGTCATGGGTATTAGGGTTTACATGGATGTAACCCTAATCCTCCATAATATATAAAGGGGTCTTTGGCTCACAAAATTGGCACAAGTGTGTGAAAATAAGAGTGGGCCGATTTGAGTGTGCATACATATTCTCTCAAGTTCTTCCAAGGTGTTTTGGTGATTTGTGATTCCATTTGAGGCTTCCGCACTATTGGGGCTAAGCTCTTAAAGCTTGAAGACATCAAGCTACATCAAAAGGTATGTCATCTAACTAGAACTTTGTAGTATAGGTGCTTCATAATATGCTAGTTAGGATGAAACCTTGGAATAGTTAATATTTGCATGTATAATAGAGAAAACATAGATCCAAGGTTTATAGGGTTGCATGTACACCATAGGAGTGTTAGAATGCTCAAAACCCAACAGTGGTATCAGAGCCATGGGTTGTTTTCTATTATATTGATGCAAATGTTTTATTTTCAAGTTGAAAAAAAGGAAAAAAAACAATACGTTTGTCAAATTTTAAGATAATTACTTGTTTTGTGAAAAACGAATTATTTGTAAAATTTGAATAATTTGTTATATGAGTTGAATTAGGTCAAATTTAGTAAAAGATAAAATGATATGATTATTTTATTAGTTTTAAAAGTTTGATCTAAATGTTTTAAGGAGTTACATATTTTGTCATAAAATTTTGGAGCTCAAAAGTTTTTTTTAAAGTTGTGATCTTAAGGGTTTTTGAAACTTCCATAAGTTATGGATATGAAAATTTTAAAAAAAAAAAAAAAATTGATTCAAAGTTTTTATGGAGTTACAAAATTTGGTGTTAATTTTTTAAAGAATTCCATAACTTATTCTTAAGTTATGGAACATGGAAAGTTTCATCATAAAACACCATTAATTCCATAAGTTATAGAATCCAAAGGTTTTCAAGAATTACAAAACTTGCCCTCAAGTTTTGGAATTTAAGAAAAGTTTTTTATGAAAAAAAGAATTGAATTCTAAAACTCTTGGGTTCATAACTTAAACAATTAATTAAATGGTTTTAATTTTGAGTTTAATAATTGGAATTATGATGTTTTTTTAATAGTTCAAATTAACTCTTATGGACTTTATTAATAGTTAATTAAAGCGTTTAATTAAAAGAGTATTATTAATCCATAAATATATGGTTTGAGTTTAATTAAATTAAAAGTCTAGTTTAATTAATAGATTAAACCACCAAGTATTTTAAATGTCTAAAATACACCCTTATACTATTATAATATTAAAAGTTTAATATATTATATGTATAAGAGCAAGTCGTCTTACCATTAGTAGGCCTCATTCACGAAGCCGGTCTATAAGGGGGGTATAAGGTTACTGCCTATAAAATGGCAGTTTAATGGGTGTCCACTCTCACTCACCGCTTCCTTGACCGGTGGAGGGTCGTTAGCCGAACAGGTAGGACAAGGACTATAATTCTCCCTTCATTATAAGTATAATGATAAATACTAAGTAACTAAACACTTATAAATTCCCAATCTTAGTTACTTAGGAAAATGTGAATAAGGTGCTAATCCATGAAATTACACTTTGCACTTTGTTTAAGCTGTTAGTGGAGCGTGTGTGGTTAACCGGCACACTAACCTGGACTTAACAAGGTAGGCAAAGGGTAACTTAATGTTTATCATAGTATCGTTGGAGCGTGTGTGGTTAACCGACACATCGATTGAGGGGTAAATATTAAGGGTACCAAGTATATTTGCATGGTTACTTCACACCTTGTTTTGTGATCCTCGGCATCCCAGTCACAAAACCTGAAGGGCACACTCGAGATTGAAACATGCCATTGAAAAGTTCAATGAATCTCAAAAGAATCTAGGAGTTTCAAAACCAATTAAAACCTAATAATACATTTCGTTTATCTTGGTGGAAATTGGTGAATCGTCATTCACCTACCTTCAAATATTTTATAGCTTGGATTACGGCATCCCTCTTCCAAGTTATAAAATAGTTTGTTGGGTCCTAGGCTTAATATATCAACTTTACGTGAATTTCTCCCATTGTTGATGTCTGGTTTAGACAACAATGATCTTCCCAAACCAAGCTTTCCTAATGAATATGACTTCCCGAGTTTGGCTCATGGAAGTCATACTTCTCTTCCTCCACCTCCTCCAATTATTCTCCCTAACCCACAAGTTCAAGGTCACTCAAGCCCTAATGGCAAGCAAGGTCTATGTGTGATCACATCTTAGAGATTTAGTCACATATTGACAAGCCGGGAGAGTTGGGTGTCAAATTCTTGAGAAAGTTGAATGTTCAATCACTTTCTAAGTCACATAGTGAGTTCCTTTGGGACTACTATGAAACAAACTATGACATGAACCTTAATGATCATATCTATTTGCTTGGTGCTGCTGAATCAGCAATGATTTGGAACGATAGTAAAGCAAATTTGATTAGAAGATCAACTTCCCAAAAACTTTATGGACAGTGACAATGGTGACACTGGAAATCCAGAAAAAGCATTCTCTTCCCAATGGAAAGGGATTGGCCATAGTCAACCCAGTTGACCAAATGGTAAAGAGAAAGGCTAAGTCTGAGATAGTCCCATTACCAAAGGGTCCATATGTTTATTTTGCCAAAGGAAGGGGCGTTGATTGCAAAGCTGCCAAATTTACCTAAGGATGTTAAAGTCAATAAGTTTGACTCTACATCAAGTAGAGCCCATTATTTAACTCTGTTAAGTTCTATTCTGAGCTCCTCATTACATGATGTGACTGGGTCACATGTTGATGTTTTAAGAATCAAAGAATAGAGAGAAATCTTAAAGGAAGTATATGCTGATTCTGATCGCAAAGGTGGATTTCGATCGCATCAGAATTTTGAGCAGTTGCTTAAGAAGTTATGATATATTGCTAAGGAATAGATAACAACAATTTTCCATGTGGATTGTAAGGATAAGTTTTTCCGCAAAGTTTTAAAATAAAAGAAAATTGTTTAATTTTATTTATTTGAAGTATCCTTACAATGGCATTTGTGGAAAATTGTTGCTTATATGATTCCACTGACAACAATATTGGAAAATGGATTTGATTCTTTCATTTGTGGTAGTGTCTAAATTTACCAAATCAGGAAAGTTCCTCATCGCCCAAGTTTCAATTGGACCGAAACTTGGAATCATGCAAGTTGAATAGTATGATGAATGAGAACTTTCAAGCATTGGAAAATCAAGACTAATTACTTGTTCACATGGATGTGTGACTCAAGTGAAGGACTAAAGGGATCGAGTACACATTCTTGTGCACTAGTCATGTCCACCACAAAGCTCGTTAAGACTATTTGATTTACTAAAGTTTAGTAAATATGGTTATACTTACAAGTTTAAGTATAATTCTGAAACATTGGAAAAGTCTCAATGTATGGCAGAACGAATGGGAAGAATCAAATTAGGCAGAAAGATAAAAGTTTCTCAAATCTGAAAAGATGGGAGAGTACTTTAGTATCATGTTTGTGATCATCTTAATGATTTAGAAATCATATCACAATTAGTCCTCTAAAGGTCATCTTAGTGCATTCTTATGACTAAGAAGAGGAGTCATGAATTGTTGAAATGGTTAGATCAGGAAGATGAGTCATACTTCGTTCCAAAACAATTCTTAGAGTCATACTCCAAGATTGTAACTTGAGTGACATATCTTAAAGAAAGGTTTAAAACACTTGTCAAATGTAAGAGTAAAAGTGTCCTACTCTTGTACATTTGAAATTGGTAAGTTGTGATGTTTTGGATAAAACAAAGACCAACTAAGACCAATTGTGTGAAGTGTTTGTCTTGATAAAGAATCCGCACTATCTCTTGAATATTTGGCAAGATAGTCTTATATGTCAAGAGGATAGTGGGAGTCTTAAAGATCCTAAAAAGAATTTCAAGAACTAATCAAGAATAAAACCTGAGGTTCTTCACTTGCACACGACTTGAGGTTTATAACCTATCGTGTTGACATATTCTGTGCCCATTCCAGTTAAAGTTGGCTTTGCATAGGAGTTCTGAAAGTTCTCAATTGGTTGCATAACAACTTGGAAGCAATGGCAGGCCCTGTACTGCCAGGTGGCAAGAAGTTAAGATTGCATAAGTTCAGTCCATATGAGTTTGGATTTGTCATTATCCTTGTCTTGTGACTATGGTTTTGACGATTCACATGGATAAGAACACATACACCATAAAATCTAAGGGTCATAAGGTTTCTCTCCGATTCATGAAAATGATGGTGAGGAAACACTTCCACCAAGTAGATTTGAAGCAGATGGCAAAAGGTCTAAACAATTGAGAATATGATTACGACATCCCTTTTCATAGTTCTGAAATTGTTTAGACACACATGCATGCTATCTAAGGAAAGGTGTATGATTTTGATAAAGTTTTATCAAAGCATCTCGTATCAGAAATCTGAACTTTGGTAAGAAAGTCAATAAAGTATTGATTTCTAGAAGTCCAGCTGATTTCTGAGTACATGTCAAAGCTAGCGGGAGCATAAGTGTTATGCTAATAATCATCATGTTAGTGGGACAATGATAATTATTGTTAGTGTTGCAAGTTAGCAATGTTAATTATAGAAAACAAAAGTTTCAATTCGTGAGGCTGCAGGGATTGAAAAAGTTGTTTTGCTATAATTAAGGAAGAGGATATACTTCATTTAAGTTCTAAAGGCTTAGATTGAGACCTTAATCATCTTTAGTCAAGAATATATATATGAATTTCATGTTGGATTGGTTCAACTTAAGGAAATTCTATATATTGCGTTCTCAAAATTCGATTATGATTACGGCATCCCTCTTCATAGTCAAATTTTGAAAACATGGCAAATAAAAATATTATAGCAAAAGACTGGTCTAGAATCATGTCTTTATGTGAGACATCATGAATCGTGTACCATTTGCTTTGGGTACAGGATCGATTGCATGTGCTATAATATTTGTCATTTCTAAATTTTTCCAAATGCCCAGAGGCATTAAGAAGGGAAAAGGTCTAGAATTGGATATGACTAAAATGATTAAGCAATTGTCGAGGACAATCTGAGGTTTACCAAAGATTGGTTGCTCAGGGACAGTTGGAAGTATAGTGCTAATTTTGGAAGGACCATATTGACATATTCTTAAAAGAGGCATCTCTTATTCAGAAGTGATAGTCAAAATGAGAATATGGAGTTGTCTCCATAGGTGGAAGTTATCTGTGTAAGATTAGAAAACTTAATGCAAGAAGCATGTCCAAAGCAATGTACTTTGAATATGAGACTTAGTTTCCATGGAGTTGATCTCCATTGGAATACCTTATAATGACTATTGACAAGTCTTTGTGACTTTGTACATATTCATTACAGGAGGGTCAGTGCATATAAGTTTAAAATCTAAACAGATTTCGATAAATGATAGGAATTTGAAATTCTCACATTTTTCGATAAGGATTTGGGAGTGTGAAATTAGAATCATTGAAATTATGTTCAATTGTTTTATTTCACAAAGTAAGGATCATAGACAAACATAGAGCGCATACTTGGTGTATGGCAAAGCTATTGTTTAGAAAAACATAGTGTACATGCTTGGAGCATGGGACAACTAGTGTTTTTAATTCAGGTATAAAGTTCATAAAACCGAAACAATGAAATAATGAGTAATCAGTATGGTGATAAATAAAAGTGGTCTATTTATATTCATAGGGTTTGATACCATATTTGATTCATTTATTCTTGTGTTTCATTTTGCATGTTTTGACTTCCAGAATAAACTAGGTCATTCTTCCTGAATGACTAAGTTATTCAAACTATCCACAGTCGGTCATATGTTGGAAGTAGATATGAATCAAGACTGTCATGGGTTGGCTTGTAGAGGTCTAAGATCTTGGACAAAGCGGTGCTACAACACTCATGAGTGCTCATAAGTTATGAGTATTGGATTCAACCCACGCTCATTTGAATCACTTCATGGATTTTATCACGAGTGATCATGAGACGATAATATCTTATATTCTTAAAACCTAGAGATATGAGTTGTTACTATGAGTTGGTTATACATTGATTGCACGAAAACGCATTGGTAACTCGATGTTATAAAACGTGCCTTTATGTATGATTCAACGAGTAGTAGAACAAGCCATATGAGTCGAAGTTTATCCATTCCATTTACCTTCGGGATAAAAGCGATATCTGTGGGCCCCTCGATGATTTAGCGATGACACATGTGAGTGCTTGGCCAAGCCAGGACTGATTTGATTTGTTCAATCAGTCAGTCATCATAAATCGGAAATCGGGAAACAACAAATGGACAGAGAGAATGATTGATAATCCATGTCTCAGTCCATATGATATCTAGAATGGAGGAATATATGATCCCTTATCTAATGGACAAGTCGTTGACAAAGGTCAGAGTTCATCGGCAAGGTCAGAGTTCGACAACGGCTTTAAGAGCTACGATTGCCAGTTAGGTTTTGAAGTCATACTCAATAATAGTTTTAGACTTATCCAAGTGGGAGACTGTTGGATTAATGTCTAAGTCCATAACTATATTTGGTATGTACTTGACCCGACCTGGCATGGTCCATTTGGGTTGCACTTCACCGGCACAATTTATATGGATAGTCTTTTGAGAATAGTATATTTATGATTTATATTAATATATTATAAGTTCTAATATATTAATATGGAATCATATTATTTAATTAGTATTGATCAAGAATTAATTTAGAATTAATTAAGTGATCAAAAAGAACTAATTAAATATGGACTCTTATATATATGGAATGGGCCAAGTTCATTTAGGTTGGGCTAAGCTTTCATGGATGGTCCAAGGAGCTTTTAACCCATGGATCCTATGTAAATGAAAGGTCATGGGTATTAGGGTTTACATGGATGTAACCCTAATCCTCCATAATATATAAAGGGGTCCTTGGCTCACAAAATTGGAACAAGTGTGTGAAAATAAGAGTGGGCCGATTTTAGTGTGCATATATATTCTCTCAAGTTCTTCCAAGGTGTTTTGGTGATTTGTGATTCCATTTGAGGCTTCCACACTATTGGGGCTAAGCTCTTAAAGCTTGAAGACATCAAGCTACATCAAAAGGTATGTCATCTAACTAGAACTTTGTAGTATAGGTGTTTCATAATATGCTAGTTAGGATGAAACCTTGGAATAGTTAATATTTGCATGTATAATAGAGAAAACATAGATCCAAGGTTTATAGGGTTGCATGTACACCATAGGAGTGTTAGAATGCTCAAAACCCAACAGATATCCCCAAAACTGCCTTCCGAACTCGTTATGGACATTATGAATTTGTCGTAATGCCCTTCGGTCTAACGAATGCCCCTGCCGTATTCATGGACCTAATGAATCGAATCTGCTGACCATACCTCAAAAATTTTGTCATCGTTTTCATCGACGATATCCTAGTCTATTCTCGAAGTGAAGAGGAACACGGCCGACATCTCCGACAAATCCTAGAAACCCTGCGAACCAAAAAGTTATACGCAAAACTCTCTAAGTGTGAGTTCTGGCTCCGTAGTGTGAACTTTTTGGGTCGTGTTGTTAGTCAGGAAGGGATACATGTGGATACCTCTAAGGTCAAAGCCGTTGAAGGATGGGCGATCCCAACAACACCCACAGAAATTCGCCAATTTTTAGGCCTCGCAGGCTACTACAGGAGGTTCATTCAGAACTTCTCCAAAACAGCCAAGCCACTTACCTTGCTTACGCAAAAGGGTGTACCCTTTGAATGGACGGATAAGCAAGAAGCTGCATTCCGAACTCTGAAGCAAGCACTCTGCAGTGCAACGGTATTATCACTACCAGAGGGAACAGAGGACTTCGTAGTCTACTGCGATGCGTCGAATCAAGGTTTAGGATGTGTGCTCATGCAGCGTGGGAAGGTGATAGCTTATGCGTCCCGACAACTAAAGACACATGAGGTGAATTATACAACCCATGATCTTGAATTAGGAGCTGTGGTCTTCGCCTTGAAGATTTGGAGGCACTATCTTTACGGTACGAAGTGCACCATTTTCACTGACCACAAGAGTCTCCAACATATTTTAAATCAAAAGGAGTTAAACATGAGGCAACGAAGATGGGTTGAACTGCTGAACGATTATGAGTGCGAGATCAAGTACCACCCAGGTAAAGCTAACGTAGTAGATGATGCCTTGAGTCGAAAAGAATACTCGAATCGTCGTTTGAAGACTCTCTCTATAACCATCCAATCCCACCTGACCTCTCAAATCAGAGCAGCCCAGTTCGATGCCATGAAGGCAGAAAACAAAACAAGCGAAGCGTTACGTGGAATGGAAAAGAATTTCGAAGTGAAGGAGGACGGAGCATATTACTTCATGAACTGCATTTGGGTCCCTAAACTTGGGGGATTCAGAGAAGTAGTCATGAATGAAGCCCACAAGACACGATACTCCATCCATCCGGGTTCAGATAAAATGTACTTGGATATCAAGCAACATTATTGGTGGCCTAACATGAAGGCAGAAATTGCCACTTACGTTAGCAAGTGCTTCACATGTGCTAAAGTAAAGGTGGAATATCAAAAGCCCTCGGGATTACTACAGCAACCAGTAATTCCCGAGTGGAAATGGGAAAGGATTACTATGGAATTTGTGACCAAACTACCCAAGACGACTGATGGTTTGGATACCATATGGGTAATAGTTGATAGGTTGACAAAATCCGCTCATTTCCTGCCAATAAGAGAATCATACAAGATGGAACGTTTGACAAGGATCTATATCAAGGAAATCGTGAGACTCCATGGAGTGCCAATATCTATCATCTCAGATAGAGATAGTAGGTTTACTTCACGTTTTTGGCAATCGTTTCAGAAAGCTATGGGAACATAACTTGACATGAGCACTGCCTACCACCCACAAACGGATGGTCAAAGCGAACGAACCATTCAAACGCTAGAAGCTATGCTTCGCGCATGTGTGATAGACTTTGGAAGGTCGTGGGATACCCACTTGCCTTTGATCGAATTCTCGTACAATAACAGTTATCACTCAAGCATCAAAGTTGCTCCTTTCGAGGCATTGTATGGGCGTAAATGTAGATCGTCGTTGTGCTGGGCTGAGGTAGGAGACACTCAGCTAGCAAAAGTACAAACACCAGACAATGCATTAACAGGACCGGAAATCATACGCGAAACGACCGAGAAGATAATTCAGATCAGGGCCCGACTGCAATCATCACGAGACAGACAAAAGAGCTACGCCGATAAGCGGCGAAAGCCCTTGGAATTTAAAGTCGGGGATAGGGTGTTATTAAAGGTCTCTCCCTGGAAAGGGGTGATTCGTTTTGGGAAGCGGGGAAAACTAAACCCTCGATACATTGGACCCTTCGCGATTCTTGCCCGAATAGGTCCAGTGGCTTATAGACTGCAGCTACCCGCTGAGCTCAGCAGTATACACCCCGTGTTCCATGTTTCCAATTTAAAGAAGTGCTTATCCGACGAAACTCTCGTCACTCCATTAGAAGAAATCGAAATCAACGAGAATCTCCTGTTCATCGAAGAACCAGTCGAAATTATAGACAAGGACGTGAAGCGTACAAAGCAAAGTCGCATTCCGATTGTCAAAGTTCGATGGAATGCGAGACGCGGACCAGAGTTCACATGGGAACGCGAAGACCAGATGAAGCAGAAGTACCCTCACCTATTCTCACATCCTCAAATCTAGCTTTAAAAAGAATTTCGGGACGAAATTCACTCTAACGGGGGGATGATGTCACAAACAGGAATTTTGATACCTTGTAAAACCCTTAACAAAGAATGACATTGTAGCAAAAGGTTGGAAAACATGTATGATGCTTGTTCAATGATCACAAAATTCCATCAAATACTCTACACAAACTTTTAAGTAGTCAACAAAAGGTTGGAAACCCTAAAAATCCCGGTTCAACTCCATTTTGGACTAGGATTTTCTTATTGGGCCTAATGGACCAATAAGTTTCCAATTTGATTATTTTGGGCTTAGAACTCTTATATGGGCTCTAATTCGACCCACTTTCTTTTATTTTAACATTTTGGGCCATAATGGGCCTAGAATGAAATAAAATACCCTTATTGGGCCATAACAAATTTAATTAACCCCAAAGGGCCATAAAACTCATGCTTTGATGTATATTGGACCCATATCTTGGACTTAAGCACTCAAGGCCCAAATCCTCTTCTCTCTTTTCTCTTTCTCGGCCCAAGAGGAAAACAAAAAAAATGGAAATTGATGAAATAAGGAGGGTTAGCCACCTCCTTATTATATTTTGGTCTTCCATGCACCATAACATACTTCCATGCACACCATCACTTCACTTATCTCTCTTCTCCCCTCTCTTTTTCTTCTTCGGCCGAGAACACAAAGGAAAAACACACACACCTCACAAATTCTCTCCAAACACTCTCAAAGAACACTCATGTTTCTCCATCAAAATTTTCAAGATCTAGGGCATCTCAAGGAGGTTTCTCCACAAAAATCATCATTCTAGGTAAGTTAATACCTAGATCCATGGTTTAGCTTCTTGAAATTGTTATAAATCTCCTTCTAACTCATGAAAGTTCATAATCATGCCTATTAGAAACTATCTAAGCCAAAGTCTTCTCAAGAAGCTTTCTAGGGCCAAGAATAGCATCAAACTTCTTCCATTTCTTCTTCAAACCGAAAACAACAAGCAAAGGTGAGTTCATACCCCTCTTTTTTCGGTTTTCACAAGTTTTATGGGGGAGAGTACAAGTAAAATGTGTAGATCTATGTGTATGTGTATGTTATGTATGATTTCATGTATGTATGTGTGATTTTATGTGTTTATGTGGTAAAAATGTAACAAAAAGGGAAGAAATCTCGAGATCTATGACACAAAAGTGGAAACAAACATGATCTAATATACTTTTATTGAACAAGTCAAGAAAAGTTTCTAGCTTAAGTCATAATAAACAAAATGCAACATAAAACTCATTTTTGGGCTAAATTTGTCAAACAATTAAAAGTTGAGTTGAGAGTTGCCATCCACGGTTATCTTAAGGACTAAAAGAGTCAAAACAGTAAAAATAAAAGTTTTTATGAATATCATACTCTTTAAAGGGCTAGAAATGTAAATTGTAGCTTAATGGGCCAATTTTTGGGTTTTTCGGCCCATTGAGCCCAAAATTGCAAAAAACATAATTTTCAAGGGATTGAAATGATAAACTTCTCAGAACAGGGGGTAAAAAGGGTAAACAAAACCAATTCAGGGGTTAAAATGATTTTTTTTCCAAACAAGGATCAAAAATGTAAACTTTTTGGATTTTGGGCCAAAATTGTAAAAGTTGCGAAAAGTTTGGGTTTTAACTGAAAAATTCCTTACTGGAAGGGCTGAAACTGCCAAAGAGTAAACTTTGAACCAAAAACATCATTTAAACAAGTCTATGGGTCAAAAATGTCAAGAAAATGGTTTAAGGGCCTAAAATGTTTTTTTTAATATAAGGGACTAAAATTGTCATTTTTATTAGAGAAGGGCTGAAAAGGGTCAAACCAACATTTTGAACCAATTATTTTGTTTTTAAGATATTTGAGTCAAAAAAATACCAAACTACAACTCACGAAAATAGAAAGATGAATATACGTATAATTCCAAATATCGTTATAAACAACCGACCGGCCTCGTGCCGATTTGAAGATAACAATCGTTCAATCAAACTTTCCAACAATTATACTATACCTAAAACAAGTAAATATCCAAATAGTTGGGCTTGAAAGATCCTAATCATGCTTATTGGGCCTTCGTGGCCCATTGACATGACTTTTGGGCCTAACACTAATAATAAATGTTTATTGGGCCTCCAGTGACCCAATTACATGTTTAAGGGACCCTCAATGGCGCATATATGCTATTGGGCCTTGGTGGCCCATTAGCATTGCTAGTAAGGTCCAAATTAAATCAAATATGAAATGGGCCAACGCGTCCTTCGTATAACCAACAGCCTAAAATAACTCACGTAATTAGTAGGACTTTGTATTCCTCTTCTCCTCGTTTGTTAGGCTTATTTGCAATCAAAGTAAACAAATTCAGGTCGTTAATCAATAGTAATAAATGTTGTTTGGATTAAGTGAGTAATAACGGGCGACACCTCTAAGTGTCGTTCGTAGTCTGTAGTTATAATCAAAGTCTCCTAGAAGGAGAGCGAGAGTTTGTGTATAGATCTATACGGGGGTGACTCCCCCACACCTCAATTGTTCGCTACAGTTAGACTCGGCCACTCTAGGGTGACAAAATCATAAGATCAATTCCGACGTACATTAGGATGCCAAGACAGACGAACTAGTCATTATTATGCATGGTTATAACGACTCACATAATTAAATAAATCCAATACTATCCGAGTAATCAAGGAAAAGTAATCAAAATCACTCGTGTAGCGGTATAACAATTTGAAAACAATTATATTTTATGTTATCGGAAAATATCGGGTTTTTCGAGGAAATCAGTACCACTCGCTTGTATTTTTCTATAACTATAATACAAAACTTCCCATTTATACACGTGTTGAAATCATTCATGCACCAACTTATGGATCTTCACACTTTGGTATAAACAATTGTCCTTTCAGAAAATATCGAATTTTCTGGGTTTTATAAACTACACAAATCATTTTTATCACAACCCTGCTTATGAACTCACCAACATTTCATATGTTGACATTTTTCAAAATAACTTGTATTCTCAGGTAACAGGTAAGCTGAAGGGTAATATCAAGTATGTTAGGATGTTATGTTTTGAAAACTCTCAAACAGTTGATGCTACGGATATGTAATATTTAAACAATGTACTGGTCGTGAACAATGTTAATCGTTATGTATTAATGCATGGTGAAGTTTATGTTGTGTTTCATGTATAATCATTGTGATGATATTCAATTTAAGTCACGCGAGCCCTCGGACGTTTCCGCCGTCTGGTTCGGGGGTGTGACAATAAGTTTTTGGGTTTGATAGAACTCGTTAAAACTAATATGTTGTTGGGTTTGATAGAATACAACTTGTAAAAATGATTACGCTTCCGTTTCATGCATAACTAATCTACCTTTATGTTATAATATTATAACTTGAAAATTTTATTTTTCAAATAAAAGCAACTAACATATAAATCAAGTTCACTAAGATCCCTTTCATATGATTTATCTATCAAAGATAAATAAAATTCAGAATTATAGTCTAAAATAATAGTTAAAAAGCTGAAATATTACAGCTTTGATAGCTCAACTTTGAAGGATTGTAACTCACTGAATATAATACCAAAATAAACAAAATTAAAGTCTAAATTCATCTACAAACTGTAAACTAAATGTTGGAAAAAACCACAGGTCAATCTGACTTAAAACGAATGAGTTATGGTTGTTTAAAAAAAATCACAGATTACGAAATTTTAAAAATCTTATGAAAAGCTGAAAATTTTCAGTTTTGATAGCTCAACTTTGAAAGACTATAAATCATTGAATATAATACCAAAATCAACAAAATTATAGTTTAAATTCATCTACAAATTGTAAATTAAACATTAGAAAAAGCTGCTTGTCAATACGACTTAAAACGAATGAGTTATGGTTGTTTAAAAAGTTTCACAGATTACAAAATTTTAAAAATGTTGCTGAAAAGCTGAAATTTTTCAGCTTTGATAGCTCAACCTTGAAAGACTGTAACTCATTGAATATAATATGAAAATCAACAAAATTATAGTCTAAATTCATCTACAAACTGTAAATTAAACGTTGTAAAAAACCACATGTTAATCCGACTTAAAACAAATGAGTTATGGTTGTTTAAAAAAATTCACAGATTACAATTTTTTTTAAATCGGGTCCAACCGGTTCTAAACCCGGTAAAAACCGGACCGGACCGGGAAAAAAACCGGACCGGTTTTGATGGATTTCTAGAACCGAGAACCGGCTGGCGGGTCCAAAAAAACGGTCCGATCCGGTCCGGTCTGGTCCGGTCCGGTCCACCGGTCCAAATGCTCACCCCTACTTCGGGTAGTCTATAGGGTTGCTGATAACCCATCGGGCGTTTTGTTTGCCCACTGAGACTTTGGGAAGTCTCCAGGGTTGCTGATAACCCACGGGCGTGCTGTTTTCCCACTGGGACTGCTCATAGTCCCTAGGGTTGCTGATAACCCATAGCTATTTATTTGTGCGGTGTTGCGTGTGGTATTTTGGGAAACTCACTAAACTTTGTGCTTATGAAATTGGTTTACATGTTTTAGGTTGTCTTATATTAAAGGAGGGGCACAGCTCGATTGCATCGCATCAATGGGGGACTTGTGCACATGATAACTTTTAAATGATACTATGATAAATGTTTTAAATATGTGATTTGAATAAACACTTAACGTTTTAATTGAAATTTTTGGGTTGAAATTTGGGACATTTTAATCTATATACTCCCTACTTTACTATAAATAGCAAAGTAGGAATTGAACTTCGAACTGAAGTTCGAATTGCAGTACTCCTTGAATGTGACTTACTCTCTTGTGTTGTGTAATGGGTTCATCCTTTCCTTTAAATAGGAAGTGAGTGGCTCCCATTTATGGAAGACCCATTTGAGAGATTAGTTTAGTGAGACAATTTTCATTACCCACTTATACTCTTACTATTCTAATGGAGCTTAAAATGATTTTGTTTACTCTTTGTGTTCTTCATGTTTCTGTGATTCACTTGAGCTTTACTATTCCGCACATGTCATCATAGTCCGGGTCACTACAATTAGTATCAGAGTGGGTGTTCTTGAAGTTCTCAAGAGTTTGATCCATGATGAGAACATGATTTGGTGAATCTCAAATGGGTAAAAAACCAAGTTCTTGTTATCTTTGTTGTTAATTAATCAAATATGGTGTATTTTGTTTATGAATCTTTGATCGTGATGATTAAAGATGTCAAATACAAAGTCAATGAGAATCAATTTTATGGGTTATTTTTGAAAGACATGTTGAATACATGGGAAACTTTGATTTCTTATGGAGACAAGAAAGATGATCATGGAAAATTGATATTTCAAACTCTTGGTAAGATTGAAAGTTTGATTGAAATTACCTTGAATATGTTATCTTGGTGTTAAAATCAAAAGGAAGGAAAAGAAAGAGAATTATTCAAAAAGGAATATGTTTCTCTTATTGAAGACCCAAATGATATTCATGTTCTTAAATTTGTTGAAGTTCAAGAAATAGGAATTCAATGTGTTTTTCATGAAGATGTGAAAGTTTTTTTGTTCAATTGGAGTTCAAACCGACGATTGCTTGAGTTATTCTGATTTGTTTGAAGGAATGGTGCCATATAGAAAGCCCTCAATCCAAGAAGTTCAAATTTATCAAACTCGATAAGATTTGATTCAAAATTGCAAAGTTGAAGTTATCAAGAATGATGTTGTTCTTGAATTCAAAACTTCAAGATCCAAAAAGAAGATGAAGAAGAATAAGAATAAGAAGAAGATAAAAAACAAGAACAATTGGGATTTAAACAAAATTCTTCGAAATTTGTCTTGAAGCCGAAATCTATGAAGAAAATTTGGGTTCCAAAGCAACAATCATCAAGTGTTGCAATGAATTTGAATTCCAAACCCACAGTTGTTAAATATTCTCAAAATCGTTATGAAGATGAAGCTAGATATTTGAAAAATGAGAAGATCGGATTGTACAACATGCATCGTGGGTGGTACAATGTCAAATTGGGTGATTTTCTTGTTCCAACCAAAGAACCGAGATCTTCAATGATCGATTCAAGTATTGCAAATGGAAAAAAGAATTATCAAGAAGATTTCTCAAATTCTCAAATGGATTCCGAAAAATTCATGTTGAGATCGATACCTTGTTCTTGAAGATCCATTGATGACGATCCAAGTTTTCTCGAAACTCAATCATAATTTCAATTCGTGCTTTCTTTTTTCATTTTCGATCGTTTTGATTCGTTGGATCTAATCTGTTTCGAGCCCCATGATGATCCAATAATTTTTGTAAAAAGATCAAGCCCAATCAAAATCAATTTAAATACTGTTCATCTATTTTGAGCCTAATCCAAGAGTTTTTGATCCATTATATTTTCTATCAATAGTCTGATTAATAAGCCCAAATATAATATTCATTTACTATTCTTTGTCCAAGTTCAAGCCCAAATCCTTGTTCATACCAATTCGTCAGATATTTCATTTGAACATCACGATTTATGTTTGATTGATTCTTATTCTTCACATCGAATCTATTTTATCAAATAATCGCATCAAAGTTGTTTTTGATTCACAATAATGTAATCGATTAATTGTTCTTGGTTTAACTGTTATCGATCATATGTCAAGCTTGATCTGTGATTGTCTCATCAATTGATTTTTTGTGATTCTCTCATCAATTGATTTCATGAGATTGTTAGATCATGAATAGAGAATACTTCTCAATGATTTTTGAAATGTTCCAATTGAAAACAGAGTTTTGACTTTGATATTGAATGATTGAAGGGATGATTTCGAACTGTTGAGAAGTGACGAACGAATAGGATAGTCAAAAGTTGATGAAATTGAAACTTGATTCATGGTGTTTAAAGGCGATTTCGACTGCAACATGTTCTTAACTGGAATCGAATTCGATTTTGACTAAGTGTAGAATCGAGTTGAACTTGATTTGTGGTTCATGGTCGAAAGTAGATGAGTTATTGTCGAGAACTTAAGGATGGAGAAGTCAAAATTGATTCAGATATAATTGATATTAGTTGTTGAAAACTAGCTACAAATGGTGTGTTACGAGGAAAACGATGATATCAAAAGAAAATTGCTTTGGTTTCAAGTCGAAACCGATGAAGTCGAACTTGTTGTTTATTGGAGTCGATTGCAGATGTTTAAGGATTCGACTGATGTTTGTTGTTTGAATCAAAAGTATTTTGTTAGCTTGGAGTCGAACTAATTGATTTGAATGTATTTCGATTTGATTGATGTTAGGTTGAATTCGAAATTACTTTCGACTGGTATGGTTTGGGGTCGAATTCATCTGTATAGAGAAGTCAATGTCGATGGTGTATGTATGACCGTTTGATTCGAATGGGAAGATAGAATTCGAGTCGAAATCGGTAGTCGATACTCCATAAGTCAAAAGAAGATGGAGTCTTGGGGTCGAATTGAATTAGAAATCAAATTCGAGACTGGTTCTTACTCTTTATTCGTATCTAGAAACAAAATTGGGGAAGAACACTATTTCGAATCAAGTCCTTAAACTTTCGTCAATTTGACAAAAAAATACCTAGTTTCGATATTGGGGTATTATTCTGTGAAGTAAGGAGAAGTTTCAATATGGTCCCTGAAGCTTATGTGAATTTGACAGATTTTGCCCAATTTAGACTTAGGGTAAAATTTTGTGAAGTGGGATAATATTTCGTATGTCGTCCCTACAGTTGATGCGAATTGTCATTTTATGCCCAGTTTCGCATTTGAAGCTGTTCTGTCGCAACGGATCCCTGCAGAATTTGCGAAATTGACATTTTATACCCTGTTTTCAAATTTCTTGCAACTCTCACCCAAAAGTCGAATTTTGAAGATTTTTTCTCGACTTTTCGTGATTGTTTTTTGTGCAAGATTTTTGTGGTTGCAATTTTGTCACACATCGAGGGGGAGTTTCGTCAAGTTTATTCCTTGAGTGCTTCTCATACTTTGTGGGTTTTATAATCATTTGTTGATTATAAAAATGGGGAAAATGTAGAAATGGTTATTCGAAGCTTCTTGGATATTCATTGTGCAAATTTGAAGACCGGTGGTGTTAGTTCTAGGGAGAGTTGGTCTTGATCGCGAGATCATTTGGAAATTGAAGCCAGAACATCCAATCCTAACTTTGAGGGGGTGAATGTTAGGGTGAAATGTTCTCCTTGGATCTGGCTTACCCTCTTGTGATGTGTTATGGGTTTAACCTTTCCTATAAATAGGAAGTGAGTGGCTCCCATTTATGGAAGACCCACTTGAGAGATTAGTTTAGTGAGAGAATTTTCATTACCCACTTGTACTCTTACTATTCTAATAAGGCTTAAGATGATTTTATTTACTTTTTATGTTCTTCATGTTTGTGTGATTCACTTGATCTTTACTATTCCACACATTTCATCATAATCTGGGTCACTACAGAGGCCTTGAGAACGAAAACCCGCACAAATTTCTCAAAGAGTTCAATGTTGTCTGTTCTGGGATGAAGCCACATGCTATTATAGAAGACCAGATCAAGTTAAGGGCATTCCCCTTTTCAGTCCAGGATACAACAAAAGAATGCCTACATGATCTCCCTTTGGGATCTATCACCACATGGAACGAGCTGGAAAAACGTTTTCTGGAAAAATATTTCCCAGAGGCAAAAGTTTCAAATCTTGTAGGGAAATACTAGAAATAAAGCAAGGAAAATGAAAAGCTTTCCATGCCCAACGGGAGTGCTTAAAGAAGTCATTGGTCTTGTGCCTGCAACACGGGATAAGTGATAATCAGCTCTACCAGTGATTCTGTGAAGGTCAAACACCTATGGAGAGGTGACTGATCAATGCTTCGAGCGGGGGTTTACTTTCAGATATGACGCCAACTAAAATCCAGACGTTAATAGAAAATTTAGCGATCGAATCAAAACATTCCTCAAATGATGAAGAGTGGTACCCATATGATCTAATAGCAGTAAAAAAGATCATTTCCACCTCGAATCTCAGATTTCAGAATTGAAGAAAGCGGTGTTGTTACTGACAAAAGAAAAAGAAGTTGCGAAGAAATGGTGTGGAATCTGCCTGAAGACCGAACGTCCAACTGATATGTGTCCACTACTGCAAGAGGATGTTGCTCCAGTAAAAGTTATCATAGGATACCAACAACATAAAAATTTCAAATGCTAGTATTGATCAACTGTCTTGGGTATAGGCTACAAATTTGATGTTGAGGGGTGCTAAGGAATTAGACAGAGAATTTGAATTCGTAAAGAAACAAGTTGAGCAGAACTTAAAAAAGAAGAATAAGGAACTTGCAATTAAGGTGAAAATGCTGACCTCTAAGAATGGTGAATTGTATTTTAAGAACAATGAGTTGAGTAATAAGAAGGAGGAATTGCATAAAGTTGTGGAAGAATGTGATGTGTTGCAAAAACTTTATGGATGAGATGGAGGAGGAGGTTAAGAAATTTACTTCCATCTCGGTACTAGAAGCTAGGTTGAAGATGATGGATGACATTCAAGAAAGCAGAATGGATCTTTGGGAAAGGGAGAGATGGGAGAGATCTTTGAAGAAGTTTAAAGGTGAAAAGGGGGTGAGTGGAGCAGATGATAATGTGGGTGAAAGTGTGTAGGATGTCGGAGCGAAAGAGGAGGATCAAAATATTGAAAGTTCCTCAGGAGAATAATGAGATTAGTTCACTAAGGTAGCTTTATTTCTTGTTTTTATACTTTGAATATGTTGATTATAGATAATGATAGATTTGAGGAATATTTGGTATGTAATAGTTTATGTTTTGCATGCTTACGGAAGCGTGTACTTTTGACCTTAATAATGATACAATTGATAATAATCTCTTAATTCTATGATTTAAGAAAGCTAACTGGCAATAGTAAATTTTTTAAAAAATGGAAAAAAAAACTTAGTAAATGTAATTTGAAAATGAATATGAAAGTGAATGGATTTTGTTTAAACTTTTATCTTTTATTTGTTATAATTTGATAAAAATATTTAGTAACAAAATTCAAATTAGTAATAGGAAGTAAGCCATTGGTGGGTAGTCAAGAATTTTGAGAAAATTAAGTAACTTTTGAAATAATAATTATTTTTCAGAAGATAACCCTTTTAGAGAAGTATAAAAGTATGTTTGGAACTTAGAAATGAATATATGGATGATTATGTACCTTCTATGATATCTAGAGTGAGGGTTATCTTGGATGACATCTTGGGATGCTCTCATCGCTTTAAATCTTTGGTTTTGATTCAATATCTTTGCATCTTAGTTTCAAGATAATTTGGTTTTTTATAATTCTTAGCTTAGTGAACATGATAATGTTCAAACCTTAATTCAAATGAAAATGTTGGGTCCTTGGGTTATTCCTATCCTTGGGATGTTCCCTTATGTTTTAGTTTAACATGTCAATGTTGACTGTGTGGGTATATGTTCACGAAAGTATGACATGCCCATGTCATTCTATTAATTTTTGTTTAAGTTCTGACATATTATTAGTAACATGGAGGTTGTTAGTTACTAAAGCGTAAGTTGATCCCCATATCCTTTGACTACAACTAGAATTTGTGCGTCCAAGCAAGGTGTTTAAACATGATCTCAAGGAAGATGTTAATCTTTAAACCTTAGAAGGTTTTTTTTGGTACCTTAGATCTTAGGAGGGATGATCAGTCCCTAATATCTTGGTCAAGATCGACCAGGTTCTGCAAAACAAAGATTTGAGGTAAGGGTGGCTGATAGCTTAGCTAACACCCCTCCGATTGTAACACCCGTAATTTCGTGCTAGACGTTTAGAGTATAATCGTAATAATTATACATTTTATCGAACAATTAAGATCGTAAATTAAAATAATTGTTCTTTATGTGTTATGAAATAATAAATAGTTATCGTGTACAAATTAAGTGGACGAACATTAGGATTATATAATATTTGTAGAAAACATTAATATAAAATTTATCGTTGAAGGATAAAATAAAGATTAAAATAAAAGATTATTTAAGACACATAATCTTAATGAAAGTTGTAGTAGACATGATCATGAGTATATATATATATATATATATATATATATATATATATATATATATATATATATATATATATATATAAAGAACACTTAAATCTAACTGTGTATGAGGAAGTTATGATTTATCTAAGTTTCGCGTTCGATACGATACAATGTATGTGTAATAAAAAAGTGACCCAGAGATAGGTTGTTTTTTTTAGAAAAAGTAATATAAATGAAAGTCGAAGTACTCATCAATAGGAACATGTCGATATAAAGAACATCAAAATCTGACTTCGTATGAGGAAGTTATGATTTTTCAAAGTTTCGAGTGAGACATAGTACAACAGCGTGCAACACAGAAATCGAAATTAAAATCAGTTGGTTGTTACCCAAAACAATGTAAATGATAGTTGAAGATCTCGTAAATACAAATCTATTGATATAAAGACACTCAAGAATGAAACTCATATGTGAAGGATATAAACAAAACTTGGTCCCTAAGTTTCGAAACGCGGTGAAATCTATTCAAATTTGTAGCGTGCAACACAAAAATCGAAATTAAAATCAGTTAGTTGTTACCCAAAACAATGTAAATGATAGTTGAAGATCTCGTAAATAAAAATCTATTGATATAAAGACACTCAAGAATGAAACTCATATGTGAAGGATATAAACAAAACTTGGTCCCTAGGTTTCGAAACGCGGTGAAATCTGTTCAAATTTATAAAACTGAAATAGAATGAGAATTAGCCGACGAAGCCTAAATGAAAGTGTAGTACTCGTCGATAAAAATTCAACGATGTAAAGAACGCTAAAAACGGAGTTCGTGTGATGAAGTTATAATTTATAGTTGAGATAAGAACTTATAAATGAAAAAGAGATTGTGATGTGGGATGTAAGTTAATCTCTAGGATCTTATGAAGCTCAACAATAATAAATAGCGGAAATTAAGAAGGAAACATAGTTGCAATATAATTCACTAAATATACTCAACTAAGAAAAATACTTGTTTAATCATATCTTGGTTTGCATTCAAACACAGGATATTATAAGGCGAACAACAAAGTAATAACAATGTAGAACATAATCATATAGATAAGGAGATTTCTATTTCACTTGAATTGATTACAAGGAAGATGAAGATAAGAAACACTCTTAAACGAGTACAAGACTGTCTATTTATAGTAAGAAATACTACAAGTCTTTAAATAAGATAATGCAAAAGTAATCTTGATTAAGACGTCCATGCCTCCCATGTTTGGACAGGCAATACCAACTAAGCACACAATGTCAGAAAGGTGATCATTACTTTACTGACGTTGTGGTATCCACAAAAGACAATATCTTGAACTCATTGCATCTTCTTATCTCCGGTATCTAAGTCTGCATTCAAGTATTTAGATAACTACCTCTTCACTATCACTTCTCTGTATGAACTCTTTGCTATTGCACAAAACAGGTTTTTGCTTATTTATAGTTTGCGAGGGTCACTTTAATGCATCAACAATTTTACCCTAAGTGACCTCGCAACTATTACCTATATCAATTATGTTTAAGAAAATTAATGATGATCCACCATAATTTTTTGAATTCCACGATCGACTTTATCATCCTTGTAATTTCAAATTTTACTTCTTTTGTCGTGAACTTGGATTTTTAAACATAGGCTAAGGTATCCTCAAGTTGAGTCTTGGAGCAACGATGAAATGTAGTTGCTGGAAGGAAGTGTTTCTTGTTGTCTATGGAAAGATTAAAGATGATGTCGAGATCAGGAAAACTTGTGGCATCGATGCTCAAATCCTGAATTCCTTCGACAATGAATGGTGCAAGTTCAAATGGAGGAAAGTTCATCTTCTCTGCAAGGAGAGGGTAAGTTTTTGCATCAATCTTCATGAAGTCACGTATTAGGGCTTTGAGAAAGTCACATGCTCTAGCATATGTTGGTTTCATGTTGTCATGATTTTCAATCTTGTTATTGAATACCCTTGCATTTGCAAGAATTTCTTCAGGGTTCACGAATATGAAGTTTGCTTGAGTGCGGTGATATTCTTTGTTGATGCGATAGAAAGTGTATAGATAAAAGGTTGCATTCTTGAATGATTGAGACTTGTACGTTTTGACTGTTTCAGCAGCATCAGTTGACCAAATTTCTTCGATTGTCTTTCCATGCTTGTGATGAAAAGCATTTAGTCTCTCAAACTCTATGGGAAGTATGTGCTCAACAGGGATGTGAAGATCAAATGGCTCAATGACTGGGAAGTAGTTTGCATTGGGAGACAAAGGAATGCGCCAAAAGCCATAATTGGGAGGTTCAACATACGTCAGATGAGGGATGTAATCTGTATCCAAAAATCTTCATGTATCCCCATGAATTGACTGATGTTTCATCCTTTTGAATATCAAACCCCGAAGTTTGGCAAATGTTTTCAACTATTTTGGCTGATATCCAGTCAAACTTTTTCTGCTTGGTGATAGGAGAGTCATCTGTTTTTTGTATGACATAGAGGGCTCCGGATCTATTTGTAGGAGAGGTCTTAGGTGGAGATTGAATTGGAGTTGAAGCTTTTTTATTTTGGTGGATATTTTGGAGGAGATTGTGGTGGAGTTTGTTCTTTTGGAGGGGATTGATGTCGTTGCAGTGAAGGAGATTTTGAGCTTTTGGACTTGGAGCTGAGTTCGATTGTTGGAGTCTTTCCCCCTTTTTAGGAAAAAGGCACTCCCTTCTCCTCAAACAGATCTTTCACGTCTTCAAGTAGCTGGTAGGTTCGGTAGAACCTGCTAAGCATTTGTAAGCTTAAATCGTTGGTGGTCATGTGGCTTGGGTTGATGATGTGATCTTCAATATCTTTGGTAACCAGCTTGATTTCATCAAGTGTTTCCCTTTCCGTGACTGCTCTGTGTAAACCGCTGATAATTGATTGAAGTTCAAAATACTCGGATTCATATGAATTGTTGGTTTTATTGATCAAAAAAATGGTCTTCTCGTCCTGATCTACGGTCACCTTGACCAACTCATCCTTTAGTTCCTTCACATCTTTCAGTGATTCCTCAGCTTTCTTGGTAAATTCTTTATGGTCTGCTTGTCTTTGGACATCAAGTTGTCGGATGCCCATTTCAATGCGCAGTATAACGCTTTGAGATGTAAACTTCTCCCTTGCTTTTATGGCTATAAGTCATTCCTCTAAACTATGTAGTGTAGCCAGTGTAGGAGTCTACGGTGGCTGAGTGCTTGACACTGCAGTTAGAATTTGATCAATGGATCTTCTGATCTCGAGGAATTCCTTTCTTGATATGGCAAGCTTTTTCTTCTTCTTGGGCTTTGGCTTTGAGGTTGAAAGGTGGGATCCACTCGATTCATCATCTTCCAAAACATAGAGAATCTATCATCATTTTTCTTTTGTTGTACTTCCTCTTCCTCATTATGAACGTGAAACCCAAACATTGGTTGCTCACTGAGTTACACTTTGGTGCCATCGTTGTTGGAGTCTCTGACTTCATTTGGCTGAGAATTTGGATTTGAACCACCTGATTGGTTTCCAATTGTTTCTCCTGCCCTTTTCATGGTTTCCTCCATCTCTTACACCCACTGATGGGTTTTCTTTAGTTCATCTGCTTTCTTTGAACCATGAAGGAAATTTGCCCAGTAGACTGCAACAAGACGATTAGCTTGTTCCTTTTGCTGTTGTTGTAGAGTTTGATATGTTTTTCTTAAATGGAGAGCTCTATTGAAGGCTTCAAACTATTTCTTCTTTGACTCTATGCTAGGCTGATCTTTGGGAAGAGTATACATTTTGAGTTCTCTGCAAATTAAGTAATTGACGTTTGTGCCCATATTGACTTATGCTTGAGAGTGAATTTCCTTGATGTAGAGAGACCAGAACCTTGCGGATGTAACTTCAGTGAGAACTTGTCTTGGAGTGTCTCTAGCAACATAGGTGATGAAATCATCCTAGAGAATGGTACCATGGTCGACTGGTTTATCGGTGAAGATGCTCCATAAGATATCCAAGAGTTGTTTGCCCATGGCATCAGTTCCACTAGTTCGACCTGAAAGTTATCGAATGATGTAATGGCAAAGAAATTACCACACAGCTAGGAGCTCACTTTTCTTGAAAGCTGCAACACCTTTTAACTTGGCCTGATATCCCATTTTGTACAGAACTTTGAATACATCTTCATTGGAGGGGATGTTGAACATAGTTGAGTTAGGGATTATGAGACTGGTGGCTTCAAGGAATTTTTTCTTTTTGAGAACGGTTGTCGAGTCATCGAAGAGCTTGAAATGAACCTGCTCTGGATCTTCATTTGGTCTGTATGTAGAGAACATGCCTTTGTAAAGAACGAAAAGAGGAACAACGTCTCCAACGGAGTCGAAGGCATTGAACAATGGGTGTTTGGGCATGAATTGAATGATGAGCTTTATTGCTGGATCATAGTGATCATGATATTGAAAAATAGCTCTGTAGTTGCTTGCAGAAATCGAAGGCTCAGTGTTCTTGAGAGTGGAAGATGATCCAGTGGGTTTGGATTGTTTCTTTGAAGCACCAGATTCTGCCATTGATGAGGTTGAGAAAAAGGTTTTGAAGAACTTGTAGAAAGATTTTGACCAAGATGAGAGAAGAAGAAGATCATCAATTAGGGTTTAGAAAGCATAAAGATTTATTGGAAGGAAAATGGGGTTTTTATACCTTTGGATTTGAAACCGAAATTCAAACAGGGAAAATAATTTTTACAGCTGTTAAAACTCTTGGATTTTTCATTTTATTTTACTTTAAACAAAAATGTTTTTCGGGAAAAGACAGTCATTAAATGCAGTAATTGGCGCATTCAATGATCATGATGATTTCATGGGCAAACATGGTATATTGGCTAAAAGAAAGTGCCACCTTTATAGGTAGTGGCATGGAATACGGCTATCGGTTTGATATGTGCATTGTCATATCAATTTGGGTATAAAAGTACGTTTGAATATAATAAAAAACTTCTTTATTTATTTAAGATTAAAAAGGACAGGTTTTTTTTTGAAAAAATACTACAGGTTCAAAAACATATTTAATGAATGGGAATAAAAACATTCCTTAAAAACTTTGATTGATCCAATTCATTAAATAGCATACCCCTAAAACTTTATTTATTACCAACAGAGAAAGTGACTTCTTGTTCTTGAAGGAAGAATTGTGGTATGGCTGATGATTAAGACTGCAGTGTGATTTGACACTGTAGAGTAACTTGATCACAAGGTTAGATATAAAAATAATAAAACCACCCGAAGAGTACATAGATCATAAATAGTCTTTGGTGAACAGTATTCAACGAGGAGTTATTTATGAAATCTATGCCCAATAGCTAAAATAAGAGGATAAACTTTAAAACGTAGACAGATAAATATGCTTCAAAGATATTGCGGTAGCAAGATGAGTGAATCATATCTATTTGTTAGATGTAAAGACTTTAATGTCTTCACTATTCATCCTTTCAATAAAAACTTAGGGTCATGATTCATCATTCCTAACATTTCTAAAAATCCATTAAGTTTGGTGGAATCAAGTGCTTTGGTGAAAACATCAACTATCTCTTCATGAATAGGAACAAATATAAGTTCGATGTTACCTTTTAGGATATGATCCTTGATGAAGTGATAGCGTAATTGAATGTGTTTCGTCTTTGAGTGTTGAATAGGATTGTGTGAAATGGAAATGGCCGTAATCCATGAGTTGAGTTTTCATCCATAAGACTTGTAAGCAATAGTTGTCTGCGGCAATGTATTTTGCCTCTACGGTGGAGAGTGAGACACGGTTTAGTTTTCTTGAAGTCCAGCTCACCAATCTACCACCGAGGAATTGACATCCTCCATGTTAGGGCCAAGATCCTCTAACCTATTCAGGATCCCGAATCTTCAAGATCTTTCAGGATCCCGAACCTTTCTAAGGATCATGACCATTGTTATTATTTCCTAACACTGTTAACGGTTATATTTCTATTTCTTTTACTCACATGTGTAGAAATGGTAAATATGAGACTCGTTCTCAACAAAGAATCGCTTCAACCAGGCTTAAGACCCGAGAATACCAAATCAAAAAACGTGCATATGTTCATTCAAGAGGATCCCAAAAATATCAGACTTATTTTTATTTACTCTAAACTATAAGTACACTTGTATTACACATGCTACACACATGATTAGCTCTATTACTGTACTTGTACTCGTATTATCATCATCATTTCTATAATCTCATATTCAAATCAATAAAAATAACAAGGCAGGTGATCATTATCACCTCCCAAGGTTTTATATCGGAGATCCTATAAAGGATCAAGGGCTTTCCTTGTAAACTCACTTGTCTAACTTTGATCACTATTTGATATTTGTATTACGTCAACACCACAAGCTCTCATACAAATTGGTTGAATATTACTTGATCAATTTTTGACCAAAACACTCGAGAAGTGCTCTTGAGGTCTAATCTGCATCCTGCATGATCAGATTCTTTAAAAGCTTGCAGACTAAAGTCATTTCTTGATGGGTACCGTACCAAACACCCAAATCGTTTCTCCCTTTGAGGCATCTAAAAATCTGTTTGACAGCATTCAGATGAGAGGCTTTGGGCTCAGCTTGGTATCTAGCACACAAACTTGTTGCGAAGACAATATCCGACCTACTTGCGGTCAGGTACACTAGAGAACGAATCATTCCTCGGTATACCTTTTGGTCAACTGGCTCTCCGGTGGGATCTACGGAGATTTTATAACCAAAGGCGATAGGGACCATTGTCGAAGAGTAGTTATCCACACAATATTTATTTAACAGTTTTGCGATATACTTTTCTTGATGAATGAATATTCCTTGTGGGAATTTCTTGATTTGAAGACCAAGAAAGAAATTAATCTCTCTATTCATGCTCATTTGAAACTTACTAGTCATGAGCTTGGCAAAGTCGTCTACCGTAACTTGATTAGTTGAACCGAAAATGATGTTGTCCACGTAGATTTGTACAAGTAGTAGATGCTTTTCACTTCAACGTCGAAAGAGGGCAGGATCAATGAGACCACACTTGTATCCAGACTCAATAAGAAATATAAAAAGAGTTTCATACCAAGATGTTGGTGCCTGCTTTAAGCCATACACAACATTCTCCAATTTGTAATAGTAATGAGGAAGATCAAGATTCTCAAAACCTATAGGTTGCTATAAGTATACCTCTTCTTTCATTTCACCATTGAGTAATGCGCTCTTTACATCCATTTGATGTACTTTAACATTTTTGTGCGCCGCATACGCTAGGAAGATACGTATGGCCTCTAGGCTTGCAATTATAGCATATATTTCTTCGTATTCAATTCCTTCCAATTGACTATAAACTTTTGCTACAATTCGATCTTTGTTTCTAATTACAACACCTGTATCATCCAATTTTTTGTGAAATACCTAGCGAGTTCCAACTACGGTATGTCCCTTTGGCTTGGGGACTAGTTTTGAAACCATGTTTCTTTTAAACTCTGCAAGATCTTCTTGCATTGCAACGATCCAATCATGATCCATAAGTGCATCTTTGATGGTTGTAGGCTCAGTAGAAGACATGGATGTAGCATAATGACATTGTTTAGTTAAATCATCGGAAGAGCGAGTTCGAATACCTGCAGAGGGACTTCCAATTATATGGTCAGGCGGATGATCTCTTGTCCAGATGTGTAGACGTCATTGATGATCTTCAGCATTTGTATTGGGTGGAATATCTTCAACTTCAGGATGCGTTTCCCTTTGCATGTCTTAAACTTGTTCCCCCTCGGTTTGAGAACATCATGTTAATAGGTTTTGAATTGGTTACTCTTTTATAGGTGAAGGTTCCCCTTACAAAGTTGATGGTTCCCCCTGGACTGAAGCGTTAGGATTTAAGGGAACTTCGGGAACTTCACCAGTTTCTATCTCTTTAACATCTTCTTCACATTCTTCGGATTCTTTAGAGATCCTTGATCGATTGTTATTGACAACTGGAATCACTTCCTTTATGACTAGAACCTCGATGGTTGTGATTATCTCTGGATTGGAGGGATTTATTTCCCCCTCAACCAGCAAGGTGGAAGTCATATGCGAAGAATCTTCAGACAATAACAGTCCAATGTCTTAGGTATATTGTAAATTTGTAATTGCGCAGAAGAAGAGACTATGATTTTTTATAGTCTCGTAGTCTCTGGAGGATCAAAAAGAGTATCGTAATTGACTTCAACGATGTTGAGTGGTCCAGAATGGATATGAATGTCATTCTCCATGATAAATTTTGTTTCATTGAGAGGAGTAGTCTTCCAGACATAAAAATCATCGAATTTCATGTCAAAGATTTCTTCTATAATTCTTGTTCTTTGAATCAAAACTTTGTATGCCACTTTGTTTGTAGAGTATCAGAAAAATATTCCTTTGTCTGATTTGGTGAAAATTTGCTCAAATGTACCTTGTTGACCACAAAACACCTGCAACCAAAAATATGAAAGAAACGAATATTTGGTTAATGATTGTTCAAACCTTGGTATGGAGTCTTGTTTAGGTGTTTGGTGATGATGTTGCAGTTTTGTACAAAGCACGTTGTTTCAACTGCTTCTGCCTAAAAGTATAGAGGCAAGTTTGTGAAGTTGAGCATTGATCTGGCAACTTCTAGAAGAAGTTTGTTCCTTCTTTATACCATGCCATTCTGTTGTGGTGTGTATGGTGCTGAAAAGTTATGATAGATTTCCCTTTGACACTAGGAAGTCATTTAGCAGATGATTTGTAAATTATGTTCTGTTGTCACTTCAAATCTTTCGAATGGAATCTTGATTTGTAATTCAATTTCCTTGATGAAGTTGATCAAGGTCTGTGATGTCTCTGATTTAAGTCTCAAGAAAAACACCCATGTGAAGCGAGTGTAATCATCGTCTGTGACCAGGATGTACTTCTTATGATGTAAGCTTGCAATAGTTAATGGAGCCAATAGATCGATGTGAAGTAACTCCAAAAGTTCAGCGATGGATGAATCATGGATCAACGGATGACTTCCTTTGTGTTTTCTTTCCACACTCATAAGCAGGGCATATAGTGTTATTTTCAAATTTGAGGAGAGGCAATCCTCGCACCATTTCTCTAGTAACCAAGTTATTGATATACCAGAAGTTAAGGTGAGCAAGTTTCTGGTGCCACCAACTGACCTCGGAGACTACTTTTGATAGAAAACATAGTTGTGGTTTACCGATGACTAGAGATATGTTTAATGGGAACACTATTCCAACAGCCTTTGATTTAATTAGACATCTTGATCTGTCTTTCATCATTATGTAGTTGTATTTATCGTCAAATTTGACATGACGACCAGCTTTACAAAGTTTCCCAACACTTGTTAGATTATGTTTTAAACCTTCAACATAGGCAACCATTTGAATTGGAAAGTTTCCATTTGTTAGAACACCATACCCTCGAATTGTTCCATTTGCATCGTTTCCAAAAGTGACGTGACCACCAAGTGTGACTGCCTTAAAGTCACGAAGGTATTCCAACCTTCCTGTCATGTGTAAGGAGCAGACACTATCAATTAACCATTCTAATCTCTAGGATCTTATGAATCTCAACAATAATAAGTAGCGGAAATTAAGAAGGAAACATAGTCACAATATACTGCACTAAAATACGCAAGTAAGAAAAATACTTGTTGAATCATGTTTTGGTTTGCATTCAAACACAAGATATTATAAGGTGAACAACAATGTAATAACAATGAAGAACATAATTATAAAGATAAGGAGATTTCTATTTCACTTGAACTGATTACAAGGAAGATGAAGATCAAACACACTCTTAAACGATTACAAGACTGTCTATTTATAGTAAGAAATAGTACAAGTCTTTAAATAAGATAATGCAAAAGTAATCTTGATTAAGACCTCCATGCCTCCCATGCTTGGACTGGCAATACCAACTCAACACACAACGTCAGAAAGGTGATCATTACTTTCCTGACACTGCGGTATCCACAAAAGACAAAAGCTTGAACTCATCGCATCTCCTTATCTCCAGTATCTAAATCTGCGGTCAAGTCTTTAGATAACTACCTCTTCGCTATCACTTCTTTCTATGAACTCTTCGCTATTCCACAAAATAGGTCTTCGCTTCTTCATAGTTGTCGTGGGTCACTTTAATGCATCAATATTTATAATAGCATATTTAGATAGTAAAGTAAAATATAAATCATATATATATATATGTATACACACACACATATATATATACACACACACATACATAATTATATATCATTAGAAAGGTATCGGCGTTGCGGTCGATATAAGACTAATATTGAATACTTTCGACATTAGTTTAGTACAAATATCATTAAATCTATTTAAAATAATATTATTACGGTTCGTTTATTCGTTAAGTATTTATAAGGGTGCTTCTTGAAAATTCGTTTACTATAAATATGAGGCTCTAGGCTCTCATATTTCTTACACCATTCTCTTGATTCAAGAGTGTTTCTCTTCTTATCCTCGAGCATGTCGGTCCCTCATAATTTGACATATCTTTCTGTAGTTTTAGTATAGTGAGTTAAGTGTTGAAGCGCTGGAAGAATCTTTCAGAACAAATATTCACCGACGAATTTTTGCCCACAGAGTTCTAAGTTTTCGTTATACAATCTCGTAAGGTTATATAAAAAGGGAAAACTGAAGTGTTAGTCAAGGAAGTAGCTTTCTCGCGAGTCTTCCACATTTAACAAGTGAGTACATAGTTACTTTCAAGAACATGATTTTAATATAAAGTATTTATTATCTACTGAAAGTTTATACGTAAATTAATTTTTGATTATTTGAATTATGTGTTAAATGATTATTTGATGAAATGCATTTTTTGAACTAGATATGGTTATATATTGTATTTATTACATGGTAATCTTAAAGGAAAGTATTATTACTTAAAAATATTTGTGCGTATTTAATACATAATATTTTATGTTAGATATATACCCTGAATTATGACAGTGTTGTCTGAATAGGGTTAGTATTGAAAGACTGATTTCAAGGATTATAGTCTCGTCAAGTTTCAAACTAAGACGTCTAAAGGATTTTTAGATCCCATTAAGTTGGATGGATATAGTTATTCCCTATATTGTAAAAATATTACATAGACAGGAACTTTGGGATGATTATAGGTATTACAATTCGTTAGTTATACCCTAAGACTTAAAAGGGATGTTTAGTTCAATTAATTTTGGACATTGAGTAGTTTTATATCTCAGGTGCTACTTGTGTTGGGGTATTGTTATGTTCCAGAAGTGCTATTATGTACAAAATCCTTTTTCGACTCTATCACGTGTCAATGTACAGGAGTTTACAGGAGTGCTATATTAGTATTCCCATCCTTTTGTTTTGATGAGCTTGGTGTTTCATCGTTTCCATTTTCTTGATGATTGAGCTTCGTGATTCAGACCACTACTACGTATGTATGAGTCATCTAATCGACTACTGGATAGGGTACGTCGGGTACCACTGCTAGGAAAGTCTAAGCCATCTAAAGAGTGTTGATGAATCATGATATCCGGGGTGTTTGGATTGTGAGTTCATCAGAGTACTCCATTCTTCTGATTTGTTGTCTTTTTGATCCTCGTCTGCTGCCAAGGAATCGTTCAAGCTGCTTGTTATTCAGAATGATCCCTTTGATAAATCCTGCGAGGTCGTTGTGTAGGGTTAGTATGTAAGGATCGATGAGACGGGTAACTAATGATAGATTGCTTTATAGGATATTTAGGTTATATGATATTGTTTGGTAACAGTTGGTTTTGCAGGTTTGATATTTATAAAATATTATCATAATAATATTGTGGGATTGAAAACCCTATGTGTCTCACCAGGTCTCCCAAGCTGAACCACTCCAGTTATATGCATCATAGGTAGCGGTATTGAGACAGCTGGAAGTTTGAATAGGATGTTGATTGATTAAAGAGAAGACCTGCAATAGAGTTCAGGACCGTAGGTATTTACGTTGTAACTATAATGTGTATTGATTATGATATCCTTAGATTTTTGTAATTTGAAACAAAATTTTTATTCAAATATATTTTTAATAAAACAAAACAATTTATGCAAAATGATTTATTATACTAGGATTTTCCGCAAGCAAATATGATATGGTTTATCAAAGTGTAAGGGAAAAAATCAATTCTAGAAAACATGGGATGCCACAGTCCTCTGATGCCTAAGTGAGTATCAAGGATGAAAATATGTAAAGATAATTGAAATTGGAAAAGAAAATATACCTGAGTATCTTGGGCAAAGATCTTGGGTCTATGTAAGATAAGTTTTAAGATATATAGTGTTCCAGGATCTTGGTAATACTTGACGATCTAGGGTAGACAACCATGTCACACCCCTGGCTGGCGGCGGAAACATCAGGCTGTGCTACTAGGGACAATTGGATCGAGGTCAAACATATATATTGAACAACACACATAATTATATAACACAAACGATACTTTTATTTATTATAAATTTATTCGGTGGTTACATTGTTTGGTAGATCAAGCACACAACCTAAACATCACTAGAAGGTAAACAGACAGAATAACTCCAACAAGCTTCCTTGATGACATCCTACTCTACACGACTATCTTACATACTTATCTCCTTGAGAATACATGTAATTTTGAAAACGTCAACATAATGTTGGTGAGTCCACAGGTTTTTATAATTTTCTGCTTTAATTGGTTGTATTAAATCAAGAATCCTTTTACTTTTAAAAAACCTTTCTTAAGATATTTTGCCAACCCTGGCTTACTATCTTTATAACATACTTTACCAATCCCATCTTATTATCGTTTAGGATATTTTATCAATCCTATCTTACTGTCTTTATAGGATACTTTACCAATCCTATCTTATTATCTTTTACGATATTTTATCAACCCTATCTTACTATCATTTTAGGATATTTTATTAATCCTAACGTAGTATATTTACTACTTGAAGGCATCCCTCTAGGTAGTCGAGTCTCTAAGGTGGTTGTAATGTATTACCATGAGCCCCCATAATCGATGTTGTTTGACTAATAATTTTCCCGCCTAACGCTTCATTGGACGTCGAATAGTGTGTGAATAATAAAGAAAGTTATCATGTTGGGATTGTAGGTAGTAATCATAGGTGGGGCTGTCAAACCCCGCATAGATTTATACATATATTTCTGGCTCTCACAAGATTAACGATTACAGGTTCGGGGTCGCCAAATTTAATCAGGATAATGATGAATAATAACAGCTCACTAACGCATCAACCTTAGGTATTTTATCTTTTATCTTTCTTACTTAGTGATTTCTTATAACTATCACAATATAAATCTTTTACTTTATATTTGATAATTATACTTTTAGATCTCATAATTATCTTGTGTATATATATATATATATATATATATATATATATATATATATATATATATATATATATATATATTATTTTTCCATACATATATACCCTAATTAAGGTTAATTTGAAAACATGCTATTTGGGCAGAGTAATGATTAGGTACATTGCATATCCCTATAGTTGAGTAGCATTACTCCTAGGTACTATGTTATCCTAGGGAATTGGCCATCAACATCTAGGTAATATCTCTTCCAAGACTATCGAACATCATAACACTTAGGCATAATATCATAGCTCACAACTAGGTATACTATCTATAGCTACATTATCCTAAGGTTTCACGCTTTATATATATATATATATATATATATATATATATATATATATATATATATATATGTATGTATATATATAATAAACCAGTTTGATAAGCATGTATCCCCCTCTCCCGGTAAAACCTTTAAAATAGTGAAATGGGGTCGTGAACTCACCCTTGACGCGTGAAACCGCAGGTGTAGGGTTGAATCGGGCTCGGGACTTCGGGGACCGGAACAACTTCGAGGATTGAGAGAGTGATTCAGAGAGAGGTGTGCATAATGGGATCTGCATTGCCTTCTATTTATAGGTATGGAATTTTGGTGCGTGTGACGCGAGGATCTTGCGCGTCACACATGATCATCATGGCTCCATCCAGAGAAGGCCATGTGTCACTTCCCTAATTTGCCAAGTCACTCACAATCTACTCGAATCCGGTGTCTGGTGCGCGACGGGCAGATGCGTGCACAAAATGATTTCGCGAAAATCATAACTCTTTCGTACGAGCTTCGATCTAAGCCCTTTTTATATCTATGTGAAGATCTCAAGGAGTACTACAACTCTCCTTTAGGTTGTTTTAGCTACTTTTGACTTTCATTTTTGTGTCTAACGGGGGTAACAATAAATGATTTTACAAAAGTCATATCTCCTCTTTTCACTTTTAGTCAAAACTCGACCAATATTTAAGTACCGTTTCGACGTAATTAACTTTAATTATGCGGTTGATTTTTATTTTTATAAAAGATATAACTCTCTTATTTGGAGTTGGATTTTTACAAATCTTATTTCCTTGGAATCATGTTAATGAGTACAATCCAAATACATTAACCAACTTTGAAAACGGTACATCTATTTTTTCTCCTAAATCAATGGTGCATTTGATTTTTATTATCTCCTAAATCAAATATTATAATATTAAGCTATTACATCTATTTTTTCTACTATTTCCTAGCGGTGGTTAGTGACGGAATCCTCTCGGTTGTCACAAGCCAGTATGCCCCCTTTCCAACTTCTTAATCTATAAGGTAAGGACCTTCCCCATTTGGGAATTGTTTTCCTGCATTAAGTTCCGATGTGTTTTGGAAAACCTTTCTAAGGAGAAGATCCCATACATGTAATCTTCTTATTCTGATATTCTTGTTATAATATTTAGTAATCCTTTACTGGCAGGCTGCTATCCTTATATTGACAAGATCCCTAAGTTCGTCCACTGTGTCAAGATCTTCAACCAAGATCTTATCATTTTCTTCTTTATTGTAGAATCTTGTCCTAGCTGTAAGGATCATGACTTATAGGGGAATCACAAGCTTAGTTCTAAATACCAAAGAATATGGTGTTTGTCATGTACAATATTTGGTTGTGGTCCTATCTGCCCAAAGAACTAAGGGTAATTCTTCAGCCCACCTTTCTCTTTTTTCTGTGAGTCTTTTCTTTAGGTTGTTGACAATAATCTTATTTCTCGAATCCCCTTGAACATTAGCTTGAGGATGAACATGTGTGGAAGTTATCATCTTGATTCCCAAGCTTGCACCGAAATTTTGTGTCATTTTACCTATAAATTGATAACCATTATCACATATAATTTCAGATGGGATGCCAAACATAGTCAGTATGTTGCGCTTAATGAGGGACATCACATCTTTTTATCTAACTTGGACAAAGGCTTCAACTTCTATCCATTCGGAGAAGTAATCATTCATTGTTAGCATGAAAACTTTACCACCTGGTGTTATGGGAAGTTTTCCAATAATGTCCATGCCCTATCTCATTAATTTCCATGGAGATATAAATGGGTGTAGAGGTTTAGCTGGTTGGTGCAAAATATTGCTCTGTCTTTGGCATTTATCACATTTTTTTGTCATATTCCATTGTGTCTTTCTTCATTGTTTGGCAGTAGTAACTTGTCCTTAGGATACTAGAGAAGAGTGCCCTGCCCCATGTATGGTTTCCACATTCTCCTTAATGGATTTCTTTGAGGATTATCTTAGCTTCATTATCTTTAAGACACGTAAGATATGGACATTTTGCCGATCTTTTGAACAAGGTATCTTCAATTATGTTGAAATTGGAAGCTTTGATTCTGACGGTTTTTCGGTATTTTTCACTTTCAAGAATGGATCCATCTTTTATATATTGGAATATGGGTGAGGTCCAAGATGTGGTGGAATGCGAAGATCCTTCGAGTTCAGGATCTTTGGCTCTAAGATCTTCAACAGGCGCCACTTCTTCCTTGATTTCTTCTATTGTGGGTTTAAGGACATGAGATATTGGAATCTTAATGTTTGAATGAATCTTGAAGGTAGAACCAATATTGACTCATGCGTCTGCTTCAATATTAACTTCTCTACGTACCTGTTTTATGCTAAAATCTTGGCACTTGGATGCCAAGTTTTTTACAATCTTCACGTATGAAACTAGTCTTTAGAGTTTTAGTACCTGAGTTCCACTAAATTGGTTAGTAACTAATAATTAATCCACATGTACATCAAGATTTTGAATCACAATATCTTGGGCAATTTGTAATCCAAGATTAGTGCTTCATATTCTGCCTATAGGGTATAATGTCCCCTTATGGCGATTTTAGTATGACTCCGAGACATGATCCTTTAGAATTAGAAGCTCCATTTGTAAAGAGGGCCCATTTCTTTGGTTTTTATGTATCTTGAAGCCATTGAACTTCTTTTTCTCCTTCAGGTTTAAGATCTGGACTAAAATCAGCCACAAAGTCTGCTAATATCTATGATTTTATAGTTGATCTTGGCTCGTATCTTAAGTCATATGTCCTTAATTATACAGACCACTTGGCCATCCTTCCTGACATTTTAGGCTTTCTCATCACATTCTTAATTGGAAAGTTAATTCTTACAGAAATAGGATGAGTTTCAAAATATTGACGAAATTTAGTTGAAGCACAGACAAGAGATAAGATTAGATTTTCAAGATGTGAGTACCTTGTCTCAGCATCCAAGAAACTCTTACTTATGTAATACACTGGATGTTGAGCACCATCTTGTTCCTTGACCAAGAATATGCTTGTTGCATTCTTGATTACAGCTAGATATAGGAAAAAAGGTTCTCCACCTTTAAGTTTAGCCAACAAGGGACCGGAAGACAGAAAATTTTTCAGCTCTTGGAACGCTTTCTCATGATCCATCATCCATTCGAACATTTTGTTCTTTCTTAAGAGATAAACCTATTTAGGGTTGTAACTCTACCTATCAACCTTCAAATATATTTGGTCGAAGACGGGGATTGAAGATTCAAAATAGCCTTGATCTGTTCTGGACTGGCTTCAAACCCTCTTTTTGTCATCATGTAGCCCAGGAACTTCTCCGCCTTTACACCGAAGTGGCACTTAGAAGGGTTGAGCTTCATGTTTAACTTATCCAAGATATTGAATGCTTCTTCAAGATCTTGGATATGATTCTTAGCTTTCTTGGACTTTACTACCATGTCACCTATGAAGGCTTCCATGGTCTTCCCAAGTTGTTTCTTGAATATTTTTTTTCAAAAACCTTTGATATGTGGCACATGAATTTTTTAAATAAAAAGGAATTACTATATAACAATATATAAATGTTAGGGATATGAAAGTTTTATCTTCTTGGTCTGAATACTCTATTTGGATTTGCTGAAATCCTGCTGAATCATCCATGAAGGTAAGGATTTCATAACCCGCGGTTACATATACCAAAGAGTCTATGTGAGGGAGTGGAAATGGATCTTTGGGACAAGCTTTTTTGATATCCATGAAATCTTCACAAAATCTCCACTTCACATTCTTTTTTTCGACCACTACCACGTTGGCTAGCCATCATGGGAATTTTACTTCTTTGATTGTTTTATCCTTGAGCAATCTTTTAACTTCTTCTTGGACGATCAAGTTCCTCTCAGGGGAAAACTTTCTTCTTTTTTGATGTATTGGCTTGAAACTTTGATCAATATTTAATTTATGGATTGTTATATATTTGGATATACTTGTCATATCCTCATGTTTCCAAGAAAATGTTGATTTTATGTCATTCATGAACTTGGTGAGGTTTTGCTCAAGATCTTGGTCACGATCTACGTCTAGTAGCACTTTGATGTCAGGATCCTTTGAGGTTAGTATGACCTCTTTGACTTCACTCTCTTTGGTCTCCAGAACATCCCATGCCTTTTTCTTTAACTGCTATGCTTGCCTGGGTATGGCTGAGTTTTTCATCAAAGTGGTATAGCAGTATTTAGATCTTGTTGGTCATTTTTGATCTTGACCACTCCCTATGGCGTTGGCATCTTGACACATTGATGGTAAGTTGAGGGCACAACTTTTATGTCATGGATCCAAGGCTTGCCTAAGATAATATTTTATCAAGACAAAGAATAAATAACACAAAAACACTGAATAAAATTAACTCCCTCTATATATGTTGGTAATATAAACTCTCTAATGTATTCTTGGTCTCTTCACTGAATCCCACTAAGACTGAAAATCTTTGAACTATCTCAAAATCTGGGATGTTCATCTTGTTGAGTGTTTCAAGGAGAATGAAGTTGACTGAACTGCCACCATCTATCAAGTTTCTTCGAACAAATTGGTTGGCCACATACAGTGTTATGACTAGACCTACATGGTGTGGGTCTTGAACATCTTCCCTGTCATATTTGTCGAAATATATCTCCTTTTTGTTGGTCTAGAATGCATTCTTTCTTGGCCTATCTTCTCTTTCCATATTAGAACATTTTGCATGTCTCTTGCATGCAAAATAAGAGGTTCTACAGATGTCAGATCGACCATAGATAAAGTTAATTACCATGGCATCTGAAGGTGGATATGTTATACTTTGAGGAATGATTTTAGGATCTTGGACTTTCTGACTGATTTTGCCTTTCCTTCTTCCCAAGAGTTCCTTCAAATGTCCTTTTCCCAACAAGTAACTAATATATATTATGAGAGTGAAGAAATCTTCGAAAAGATGTCCAAAATCTTCGTGGTATGCACACCACTTGGATTTGTCTTTCCATTTTGGTGTTTTATCAGCTTTCTTGGGACATCTTTCTTTGTCCCTAAGATTTTGCATTGCACAAAGCAGACCTACTAACATAATCCCTCAATGATTCATCATTGCCTTGAGTTACTATTTAAGATCCATTTCATGTGGATCGTGTAAGGATTGAACCAAAACCCTTGCATAAACAATCCTCCTTAAGATGTTGAGGAGTTGAAAATATCTCCATGCGTTCTCTATAATGGATGACGTGCTCTTCAGAATCCATGGTCTCATCACACATCTTCATGTTGGGCGTCTGAATCCTTTCTGGAACTTCAATGTCACATATAGGTTGTGCAAATCTTGAGACCCTATGGTTGATAGATGACACCTCTGGTATAGGTTGAATGATGTCTGATACACTTGATATTGTATCTCTTAACTGCCTGAGTTTCTTTACCATAACTGGACATATCCCAAGATCTTGGGTACTATATAGGATAATGAATAACCCTTTCTTGGGAGGCAGGATCTCCCATACTATGAGTCACACCATCAGTGAAGATAGGCATCTATCTTGATATGAAGTCTCCTGGTTGGCGTCTGAACATGCACCAGTTTTGAAGTTTAGGATCCTGGGCTGCAAGAATGAAGATGGATCGAGTTGGTGTAGTTTCCACAGGTCTTCTTTAATCTAAACTCAATCTCTCCATTCTTTCAAACAATATCTTCTTGGTTTCACTTCGCTTAGTGATATGGCGATCCATTCGAGTCACCATGGATATGATCTCATTGTTTGAGATCATAACTAATATTTCTTGGGTTCTACCTCCTTAATATTGGACTGGTGAAGATGTCGAGACAATCCTCCTGGGGATTTCGACGTTTCTTCTTTGTGGGTTGACAATCGGAGGCGGGGTAAGCTCTGATTAACAAAGATGGATGGAATAATGCTAGACGGGGATTTTGGTAAAGAATACATTTTAGTGCAAAAATGTGTAAGTGATTCAAAATCCAAGAAAAAACTTTTTTGAATAAACTCAAGAAAAAATGTAATAACACTACTTGTCCTACAGATGGCGCCAAATTGTTTTGGTTAAAATTTGATAAGCTAATTTCGTAACCAAATTAGTAAGTGTGGTGTGATGTTTTAAATAAAATGTTTGTAATTAAAGTGCTTAAGATCTTGATATATGTCGAAGATCTTGGTTGTGCCCAAGATCCTGGGAGGAAAATAATGATATTCAACAAACTGTTTAATAAAGTTAATTTATTTTGAAATGCAAATAAGAGTAGCTAAAGTTTTTGGGACAAAAATAGTGTTAATGTCATAAATAAACGAATTTAGACAATTAATCTTAAGATACTCAAAAAGGTACCAAGATACTACAAAATATCTTCGTGGTTTTGACTATAAAGTTAGATAAACAATCAGGTAAACACGAGAAAATATTGTAATCGATCAAACAATGGTAAATAAGTAAAAGCAAGTGCAAGAAGACAGTAATGTACGAGGAAAGCCCTTAATCCTTTTGGATCTCCAGCATAAAACATCGGGAGGTGATGAAATCAGCTTCCCTAGAACTTATATTAATCAAAATAAAATTACAAGTGTTAGCTGATCTTGATGTGTGTAACATCCGGATTCCCAGGTATTTTATTTTAATCTTTGTTTTTGAGTTAAAGGGAGGGACTCGACGAGTTGACGCCTAGACTCGTCGAGTAGGGTCGTGATTCGCTGACTGGATTAATGAATGGACTCGACAAGTCGGCTAGGTGACTCGACGAGTCTGTGCTAGTGACAAAAACCCTAAATCTTTGGGCCTGTGCCCTATTTAAAGGTCCTTATGGCCTTCATTTGCGGCCACTTACTCCCCTGAGAAACCCTAGAGAGCGAAGAGAGCTTAGAGAGCAAGGGAAAGGCTAATTCTTCATCCTTTTGGTGTAATCTTGCAAGAAGGAGTGGGAAAGACCAAGCTAGATCGATTGTGGAGCTTGGATCTGTGTTGTTCAGACTAAGACTCGCTTCTGGAGGTACAAATCCTTTCCCAAATTCGTGTATTTGATATATTTCTTGAATCTAGGGTTCTTTGCATCTTTTTGAGATGGATCTTGAAGCATGTGATGCCCCAAAGTGGTGTAGATGCTAGATCTGGACCATGAGAGGTCCAAAAAGTCCCAACCTTCCAGCTTTATGCTGTTTCATGAGGGTTGTGAGAGTAGGTTATCATTTTAAGGGATATTTCTCCATTCATGGCTTTGTATGTGTTGCATGAACGTAAAGTTTGAACCTTTACGTGACTTTTGAGTGCTAGAAGGTTAGATCTACTAGTTAGAGAAGCAGATCTGACCTTAGAAGGTCGTTTGAGTGTTGCCATGGAAGGGACTCGCCGAGTCCATAAGGGGACTCGACGAGTCGAGTCGGGTTACCTCGCGATTCATGACCAGTGGTAACTCGTCGAGTGGAAGGTTCACTCGACGAGTCGAGTGAGGTTTAGAAAGACCCAGAGGACACGCTTGGACTCGCCGAGTCACCTATGTGCACTCGACGAGTCTGGTCAAAGTTGACCGTTGACTTTCGTTGACTTTTAGAGTCTAGTCAGTGTTTGGACTATTGAGCCATTGGAGGGGTAAAATGGTCTTTTACCCTCTTGAGAGAACTTAGAGAGAGAATAAACTAGCCTTTGAGAGTCATATTAATTAGAGTAATTATTTTATGTGATTAGGCGGAGGCTAGATCAGTATTTTCGAGATCGAGATTTACCGAGTTACCCGAGGTGAGTCTTCTCACTATACTTTACCTTGAGTGGTAAATAGAGTTATGTGACAGAGTATTTTGTATGCTATGTGTGTGATGTGTTGCACTGCATTATTCCTATGTGATTTATGCTGTGTGTATTCCAGAGATACAGAGTTAGGACCGGAAGGTCCACAGAGTTAGGGCCAGAGGGTCCACAGAGTTAGGACCAGTGGGCCCACAGAGTTATAGCCTCGAGTGGCTAATATGTGTTATATGTGGTATTTTGGGGAACTCACTAAGCATTTATGGTTACAGTGTTTTGTGTTATGTGTTTCAGGTACCAGTGAGGATCGCGGGAAGGCGCCGACATGATCAGTACACACTATTGGAGTTTTTATACATTTCGATCTTGGGATGCTTTTTTATGGATTTGATATGTGATACATTGAGATTTGAGAATATTTATGAATGAAATTAAATTTTAAAAGTGAAAAATTGTTTTAAAATTTACGGTGTTACAAGTTGGTATCAGAGCCTTGGTTTGAGGGATTCGGATGCACCTTCGGGCGCATTTGAACTCAAACTGAGGATTTGATAAATCTTTAGAAATAAAACAAAATTTTTCTAAAGGAATAAAAGGTTTTGAAAAGAGCAGAGCAGAGCAGTGTGTACGATCAGCCAGCGCCCGAACGGTGATTTCCCAAAATACCCTTATATTATGTGTTATGAGATATGATATGATATGTTATGCTTGCTAGAGTAGGCTAGGTATTCTTATTAGGACTAGAGTGGCCTGATTCGTGATGCCTTAGCCTAGGGGTTTTGCTGCTGGGAGATGCTTGAGAGTGAGTAGATAGCAGCGAGGAGCTTATGAGAGGTCTGCTAGAGAGTAGCCTATGCATAGTGAGAGTAGAGTACTTGGGATTTGGGATCCTAGGAGGAGGACTTGGGGTGAATACTGATGCGGTGTGGACGGTAGTATTGGGCCCGTACTACTGAAGACATCGGATCAGTGCGCAGTCCAAGTAAGAATCCTTAGGGTACTGAAGAGCAAGTAGGGTTGAGTTATCGAGTGCGAGTATGCTCGAGCAGGTCTATGATATTTTTATGTTGCATTTCAGAGAGACATCATGGTTGGGATACGCCACAGACCAGAGACCAGCGGTGTGAGTGACGAGGAGCTTCGTCAGATGATCCACGAGGAGGTGGCTGCGGCTATCCGCGCTGAGATTCCGGAGATGTTTGGGTCTATTAAGACCACATTGATTGAGACCTTTGATGAGAGATACGCAGCGGTTACTGAGGCTGCAGCCGTTGCAGCTATCGCAGCTGTTGCTACTGCTAGACCTCAGGGTGGTGATGCGTTGTTGTTCCGGGAGTTCAGCAACACGAAGCAACCAGAGTTTGACGAGACGCAGGATCCGATTGCTGCGATGAGATGGGTTTCTGACATCGAGGGATGCTTCTACACGTGTTCTTGTCCGGAGCATCTAAGAGTTCGGTTCGCGTTGAACCAGCTTCGCTTGGGAGCGAAGGACTAGTGGAAGTTTGTGACAGCGCACTATTCTTCTGCAGAGCTTGCCGCGGTGACCTGGGAGAGGTTCAGCGCTATGTTCCGTGATGAGTACGTTCCCCCGGTGGAAAGGGAACGGTTGGCCCAGGAGTTCTTGACCCTCAAGCAGGGTACTGAGTCTATTACTGTGATCACCAGGATGTTCCATGAGAGGGCGATGTTCTGCCCTGAGCACGTGTCTTCCGAGCAGGCACGCATGAGTCGGTATCTGAGCATTTTAAGGAGAGACATCCGCGAGTTCGTGACGAACTCGTCGTACCGGACATTTGCCGAGCTTCAGGCAAATGCTCGGAAGAGGGAGATAGAGCTTGAGACTCAGGCTAGGGAGGAGGCGGAGTCTCAGGGGAGGGATCAGCGACCGGTACAGTCCCAGCTGGCAGCCAAGCGGGCCAAGCCCGCCGATTCGAGATCAGGGAACCAGAAGGGCCGCACTTGTGGCAAGTGTGGCAAGGGTCATGAGGGGATTTGTAGAGTAGGGTCTTGTTACAAGTGTGGCAAGGAGGGGCACATGGCCAAGGATTGCCCCAAGGGGTTTGCAGTCTGTTTCCACTGCAACCAGACCGGACACCGGAAGGCCGAGTGTCCGCAGCTGCGGGGGTCAGCACAGGGAGCATCTCAGGGATCTGCCCATGCTACTGTACGAGCTACCGAGAGTCAGCGGGTGAAGGCCGAGGCACCGAAGGCACGAGGGAGAGCCTTCTAGTTGACAGCGGAGGAGGTCCGTGCAGCGCCCGATGTCGTGGCCGGTATGTATTCTTTCATGTATTTATTTTGAGTTTGAGATATTGTGCTTATATTATGTTATGCGTAGGTACTTTTCTTGTGAGTTCTGTACCTGCCTTGGTGTTATTTGACTCGGGTTCGAGTCGATCTTTTGTATCATTAGACTTTATTCAGCACATTAGTATCCGTCGAGAAGTGTTGAGTCGACCTCTGCGAGTTTCCATAGCTGACGAGAGAGCGGTGTATGCCACGGATGTGATTCGAGGATGTGTACTCGAGATCTTCGGCGTTGAGTTTCTGATTGATTTGGTCCCGATTGCGATGGGAGATGTCTGTGTCATCGTGGGCATGGACTGGTTGAGCAGATTTGGAGCGGTTATCGACTACGAGCGACAGCTGGTAACCATACGAGACCCTAGTGGGGGAGTTCTTACGGTGTACGGCGAGGGTACCCGTTCTGGGGCAGCGTTTTGTTCGGCCGCTAGAGCGAGGCAGAGCTTACAGCAGGGCTGTAGTGGGTTTGTGGCTTATGTGATGGATACGAGGTTGGATGCGGAGAGGCCGAGATCGGTCGATGAGGTTCCGATAGTGCGTGAGTGCCCAGATGTTTTCCCCGAGGAGTTGCCGGGTGTGCCTCCGGAGAGGCAGGTAGAGTTCCGTATCGATTTGGTTCCGGGGGCAGCGCCTATCGCCAAGGCGCCCTATCGCCTTGCGCCACCAAAGATGCAGGAGTTATCCTCACAGCTGCAGGAGCTGCTGGGGAAGGGGTTTATTCGGCCGAGTAGCTCGCCGTGGGGAGCGCCGATCCTTTTTGTCAAGAAAAAGGATGGTTCACACCGGATGTGCATTGATTACCGGGAGTTGAACAAGCTAACGGTCAAGAACCGTTACCCCTTACCGAGGATCGACGATTTGTTCGATCAGTTGCAGGAAGCGTCTTGGTTCTCCAAGATTGATCTGAGGTCTGGATATCATCAGATGAGAGTGCATGATGAGGATATCCAAAAGACAGCGTTCAGGAATCGTTATGGGCATTACGAGTTCGTGGTGATGCCTTTCGAGCTCACCAATGCACCGGCGGCGTTCATGGATCTCATGAACAGGGTGTGCAGGCCGATGTTGGATCGTTCGGTGATCGTGTTCATTGATGATATATTGGTGTATTCGAGATCCAGAGAGCAGCATGAGGAGCGTTTAAGGGAGATCCTCAGAGTTCTGAGATCGGAGAGGATTTACGCCAAATTCTCCAAGTGCGATTTCTGGTTACGAGAGGTCCAGTTCCTAGGACACCTCGTCAACCAGAATGGGATATTGGTCGATCCGGCCAAGATTGAGGCTGTGATGAGTTGGGAGGTGTCGAGATCCCCTTCAGAGATCATGAGTTTTCTGGGGTTGGCCGGCTATTATCGGAGATTTATCAAGGATTTCTCCAGGATTGCTGTTCCTCTCACCAGGTTGACCCGGAAGGGCGTGGCTTTCAGTTGGGGCCCGGAGCAGCAGGCCTCATTCGAGACACTTCGCCAGAGATTATGCAAAGCCCCAGTGTTAGCCCTTCCAGAGGGGATGGAGGATTTTGTGGTATATTGTGACGCGTCGATATCGGGATTGGGTGCGGTGCTGATGCAGAGAGGGCATGTGATAGCATACGCATCGAGGCAGCTGAAGCCTCATGAGACAAGGTATCCTACTCACGATCTGGAGTTGGGGGCTGTGGTGTTCGCCCTCAAGATCTAGCGTCACTATTTGTATGGGGTTCGGTGTACCATATACACGGACCACAAGAGCTTGAAGTATCTGATGGATCAGCCCAACCTGAACATGCGCCAGAGGAGATGGTTGGATGTGGTAAAGGATTATGAGTGCGAGATCCTGTACCACTCGGGCAAGGCTAATGTTGTAGCCGATGCCTTGAGTCATAGGGCGGAGAGTGCCCCGATACGAGATGTTTGTCTGAGGTTGACGGTGATGACTCCGGTGTTGGACACCATTCGGGAGGCCCAGGTAAAGGCCATGACACCGGAGAACCGCAAGAGAGAACGGGTGATCGGGCAGGTATCTAAGTTCATTGCCGATACCCGAGGGCTTATGACCTTTCAGGGTCGGATTTGGGTGACATTTGAGGGAGGGGCACATACCATTTTGATGGAGGAGGCGCACAGATCGAGGTTTTCGATCCATCCCGGGGCCACTAAGATGTATTTGGACCTAAAGAGAGACTATTGGTGGCCCTGTATGAAGAGGGATGTTACGTGGTTTGTGGAGAGGTGCTTGACCTGTCGCAGGGTTAAGGCTGAGCACCAGCGACCGCATGGCAAGTTTCAGCCACTTGAGGTTCCCCAGTGGAAGTGGGAACAGATTTCCATGGATTTTATCACCAAATTGCCGAGGACTGCGAGAGGTGTCGATGCAATTTGGGTGATCGTTGACCGGCTGACGAAGAGCGCTCATTTTCTTGCTATCAGTGAGAGCTCTTCTGCGGAGAGGCTGGAAGAGTTGTATGTGAGAGAGGTGGTATCGCGGCATGGAGTACCGATCTCAATCGTGTCGGACCGAGATGTGCGTTTCACTTCCAGGTTCTGGAAGAAATTCCATGAGGAGTTGGGTACGAGGCTGCATTTCAGTACCGCATACCACCCACAGACGGACGGTCAGAGCGAGCGGACAATTCAGACGCTCGAGGATATGCTTAGGGCATGTGTGTTGGACTTCGGAGGAAGTTGGGACATGTATCTGCCGTTGGCTGAGTTTTCTTATAACAACAACCACTATTCGAGTATCGGCATGCCTCCCTTTGAGTTGTTGTATGGGAGGAGGTGTCGGACTCCCATCTGTTGGGGAGAGGTCGGGCAGCGAGTGTTGGGTAGCACTGAGTTAGTGCTTCAGACGATAGAGCAGATACAGCAGGTTACGCAGAGGTTGTTGACAGCTCAGAGTCGTCAGAAGAGTTATGCGGATAGGCGACGGTCCGAGCTTGAGTTCCAGGTGGGAGACTTCGTTCTCCTGAAGGTATCTCCTTGGAAAGGAGTGATCCGATTCAGGAAGAGGCGCAAGTTGGGACCCCGGTACATTGGTCCGTTCCGGGTGACCGCGAGGGTGGGCAGTGTAGCGTATCGTTTAGAGCTACCTGCGGAGTTGAGCCAGATACATGATACCTTCCACGTGTCTCAGTTGAGGAAGTGTATAGCCGACGAGTCGGCGGTGGTGCCGCTGGAGGATATTCAGGTGGATGCGAGCCTGAATTATGTTGAGAGACCGATCGCAATCCGGGATCGGAAGGTCAAGGTTCTGAGGAACAAGGAGGTGCCCCTGGTTCAGGTCCAGTGGCAACATCGGAGAGGGTCCGAGCTGACTTGGGAGCCGGAGTTGGAGATGCGGGAGCAACATCCAGAGTTGTTTGCAGAGTAACACTTCGAGGGCGAAGTCTGATTGTACTGGGGGAGAATTGTAATATCCGGATTCCCAGGTATTTTATTTTAATCTTTGTTTTTGAGTTAAAGGGAGGGACTCGACGAGTTGATGCCTAGACTCGCCGAGTAGGGTCGCGATTCAGTGACTGGATTAATGAATGGACTCGACGAGTCGGCTAGGTGACTCGACGAGTCTGTGCTGGTGACAAAAACCCTAAATCTTTGGGCATGTGCCCTATTTAAAGCTCCTTATGGCCTTCATTTGCGGCGACTTACTCCCCTGAGAAACCCTAGAGAGCGAAGAGAGCTTAGAGAGCAAGGGAAAGGCTAATTCTTCATCCTTTTGGTGTAATCTTGCAAGAAGGAGTGGGAAAGACCAAGCTAGATCGATTGTGGAGCTTGGATCTGTGTTGTTCAGACTAAGACTCGCTTCTGGAGGTACAAATCCTTTCCCAAATTCGTGTATTTGATATATTTCTTGAATCTAGGGTTCTTTGCATCTTTTTGAGATGGATCTTGAAGCATGTGATGCCCCAAAGTGGTGTAGATGCTAGATCTGGACCATGAGAGGTCCAAAAAATTCATGGATTTGTATGTGTTGCATGAACGTAAAGTTTGAACCTTTACTTGACTTTTGAGTGCTCGAAGGTTAGATCTACTAGTTGGAGAAGGAGATCTGACCTTAGAAGGTCGTTTGAGTGTTGCCATGGAAGGGACTCGCCGAGTCCATAAGGGGACTCGACGAGTCGAGTAGGGTTACCCCGCGATTCATGACCAGTGGTAACTCGTCGAGTGGAAGGTTCACTCGACGAGTCGAGTGAGGTTTAGAAAGACCCAGAGGACATGCTTGGACTCGCCGAGTCACCTATGTGCACTCGACGCGTCTGGTCAAAGTTGACCGTTGACTTTCGTTGACTTTTAGAGTCTAGTCAGTGTTTGGACTATTGAGCCATTGGAGGGGTAAAATGGTCTTTTACCCTCTTGAGAGAACTTAGAGAGAGAATAGACTAGCCTTTGAGAGTCGTATTAATTAGAGTAATTATTTTATGTGATTAGGCGGAGGCTAGATCAGTATTTCTGAGATCGAGATTTACCGAGTTACCCGAGGTGAGTCTTCTCACTATACTTTACCTTGAGTGGTAAATAGAGTTATGTGACAGAGTATTTTGTATGATATGTATGTGATGTGTTGCACTGCATTATTCCTATGTGATTTATGCTGTGTGTATTCCAGAGATACAGAGTTAGGGCCGGAAGGTCCATAGAGTTAGGGCCAGAGGGTCCACAGAGTTAGGGCCAGTGGGCCCACAGAGTTATAGCCTCGAGTGGCTAATATGTGTTATATGTGGTATTTTGGGGAACTCATTAAGCATTTATGCTTACAGTGTTTTGTGTTATGTGTTTCAGGTACCAGTGAGGATCGCGGGAAGGCGCCGGCATGATCAGTACACACTATTGGAGTTTTTATACATTTCGATATTGGGATGCGTTTTTATGGATTTGATATGTGATACATTGAGATTTGAGAATATTTATGAATGAAATTAAATTTTAAAGGTGAAAAATTGTTTTAAAATTTATGGTGTTACAATGTGAGTGTAAGAGAGCTTAAGTTTCAAAAGAATGAAAGTGAAAGTAGAAGTGATAATGTCTCCGTGTATGATGATCAACTAGGCTTTTTATACATAGTCACAATAACAGATATTCTGATTTTCTTGGGATCTTCCTTGATCCATGATTGACTTTGTTTTCTCAATGTTCTTCAACATTCACAAGGCTTTTGACCACATGTTTTTAACCTGGTCTCTCCCTTTCTAGTCAATCCCGAGATACTTGCATCAGATATTACAAGAAATCGAAGCCAACCCCAAGATATTGACTAAATCTAAGATCTTGAGCTTGCTCGGGATGCTATCATAAGTTCAAGATATTAAAAATTATAAGTAACTTTTTTACCCATAACAGAGACCATGACCGGCATTTCTTCAATTTCTCCTCCTGGATGTTGGGTTGGCCAAGATGTGAAGGTAGTCCTACTGGGAACTTCGATACTCTTTCTTTGTGGGTTAATAGCAGGAGGTAAGGAAGGATTTGACCAACAAAAATAGATGGAATAGTGCTAGAAGTAGATTTTGGTAAAGTATAATTTTTTAGTGCAAGAAAGTGTGAGTGAATAAAAATCACAGAAAAAGGTTTTTGAATAATCTCAAGAAAAATATAATAACACCACTCGCCCCATGTAAGACGCCAAATTGTTTTGGTAAAAAATTGATTAGCTATTTTTTTAACCAGATTACTAAGTGTGGTGTGATGTTTAGTATAAAATGTTAACTTGTGAAGTGCTTAATATCCTTAAATACAATTAAGATCTTGGTCATATCCAAGATCCTGGAAATAAATCAGTAGTATTCAAATTGTTATTTGAAGATGTTGATTTTTTGAGAAATGTAAATAAATGTGTATGTGTTAAAACGTGTCGTAAACATCTATACAAATAAAAATCACTACTTAGTTGCACTATTGGGTAGCTCAGGGAAGTAGGGTCAAATCCATAGGGACATGACCCAAAAGTCAATGCCTCTTTATGCAAGGCACATACTAGTCAAAATCATAAAATGTAAAAAGGGGGATTTTGTTGTAAAACTAATAACTAAAAATTGCAATGACATAACTACAGGAAATTCAATAATAAAAAGATGTTTTAGTTCTATTGTGACTCCCCCAATTATGCAATCAATCCATATCTGGTTATTTAAGACGCATTCTATCTAAGTTGGTATTGAAAACTACTAACAAACTCTACTAAGTTCTCTTTTACCTAGTTAATTAACCAAAACAAGCTCTTCAGTTAATCCTAACTTTTCACTAACTTAATTAAACAAGCTCTTAATCAAATCAGAAAAGCAGTATTATGAATAGTGTAAATACCCAGCAATATTCAATACTTCTTACAAGCTCGGAAGCGTGAAACATGTGATTTTTAGTTTATAGCAGAATCAAATCCCAATGCGAAACCGATATGTTACTTGTTACTTATTACCAAATGATTAAAACAATTACGAATTTCAACAATTGATTAACTAGAATGATTCAATCCTAAATTAGGTGATCAAGCTAAAAAGAATCAAAAATCAAATATTCATGAAGAATAAAACTGAAACTACTAGATAGAAACACAAATTAAAAACCAAATCTTAGATTAACAGCATAAAAATTATGAATCTTTGTAGAACTGAAAACTATGATTTTTAGCCGGTCATGGCTAAAAACGATCTAAAGGTAATAAAAAGAAAGACTAAACAATTAAATCTTACTAAACTAATTGAGACAGTCGATCCACAGCCTTCAGATCTTCATAAATCAATGGAAAGGGGTAGAAATCGCCAAAAAAATATATTTTGGAAAGGGTTTCTCAAAGTCTTTCACAAACTTGGAATAAATGTGGGGTAATTATATGCAAGACAGCTGCTTCTGGAGAGCAGAATTGGAAAACTCTACATGGGCGTGTTGTGCTTTCTGAAGGCACATCATGCTTCTCAGTAAAATTCGACGTTGTTTTGCGTTTAATGAAGTATGTTGCTATTTTGTACATTTTCAACAACATCAAGATTGTGCTTTTTGAGAAACACGATCGTGTAAATCCTTCGAGGTTTCAAAATCGGTTTTACGCTCAGAAAATTTGTGATCATGTAACATGATCAGAAACAAGTTGTGGAATGAAAAACACGATCATATAAATTCGTAAATGCACGATTCGGATGCGAACTCTTTAGTTTCATAAATTTTAATCTAGATTCCAGCTTTCTTGGGTATTTTAGATTCATTAACCTCTAAAAATGCATCCGATCCACTACCAGAATACTGCTCCACTCGAAATACCTGAAAAAACGACATAAAACTGATATACCTGCAGCAGGTGGTGGAGGGGGATGGAAGAGGTGGTGTTAGGGTTTATGAGTTCTTTAAGCTCATGAGAAAATTTAAAATGGTTTGAAAGTGTTTTTGAACTTTGAATCTATCAAATGTAGTGTTTAGAGTTTGAAAGTGTTTTAGAACTTTTAATCTATCAGATGTAGTGTTTAATGGTTGTAATGATAGAAATATATATTGACAAAAATACCTTTAATAAAAAGGTCCTTAGATGGGTTTTAAACTTTAAGGGTTCTCATTTGATTTTTTATCTATATATATATATATATATATATATATATATATATATATATATATATTACTAAGAATATATATGAGAAGTTGCATAATGAATGATGTATCAATACATTGTACAAGATAGATAATTGGGTATATATGGTAATAAGTGGAGGTTGTTTCAATAAGGTTTTCTTTACTAGAGGTACACTTTAATCGGTTATATATCAATACGATTGGGATTATCATTCTTATTTTGATAGTGATATGGTTGGATTGGTATTGTCGGTTTTTATACTAATGTGGTTGGGATGACGTATAAGTTCGGAAACTATTCCCTTTTTAGTTCAAAACGTGGTATGCTGATTTCTCCAGCGTTACTCTAGGTGGATTGGGATCCTGGAATGAGTGACATGTGTGAGTTGAATAATGGCGTATATATTGTTTTGCATTCAAAAGATATATCTTTATATAGTTATACTTATAGTTTCTATACTTCACACAATTCAATTATTTACTTATGGTATTATGATATGAGTTATTATGTCATTACTCACCTAGATTTATTCTTATGCATTTTTGGATCTCATATGTTACAAGTTTAAATACAAATAGTCTTTTAGTGGACTATTAATAGACCATGCTTACGTGATAAGAATACAAAGTAATGCCTATTAAGTAAGTGGCAAAGTAAGTGGTGCCACATGTGGGGCAATTTTCCCTGGAAATCCCTATGGAGGCTGGCAATCCCTATAACATTCATGTTTATTTTCAAGCAATCTATATTAGAAAAATGGAAAGAGAAGAGAATAAAATATGAGTAACCTAACATAGAAGATAATGTTCTTATATAGACAAAATATCATAATTAATCATTTCGATAAATAAAAGCATTTGAAGAGTTATAAAGTTTCAAATGAATATGATTGAAGATACAAGCCTATTTTAAACCATATTGATTTGGATGGTCTCCTTTATAAGATATATATAGATATAGATATAGATATAGCTAGTCTTTTACATATAATTATGTATGGAAAGTTATAATAGGCTTTTCTACATTTATGTTGTAGCTATGCAATGTCCCAGCTAGAAATATGGTAAGAAATTTAGAATTTGTTTTGGTGTAGCTTTTGTAGAAAAAAGATGTGAGAAATTGTAAAGCATGATTTATGAACATTATATATATATATATATATATATATATATATATATATATATATATATATATATATATATATATATATATATATATAGAGAGAGAGAGAGAGAGAGAGAGAGAGAAAAAAAAATTTAATAGAGAATCATAATTATTGGTTCTCCAAGGAACCAATTTTTTTTTTCATGTTTTAGAGCTTATTGTTTATCGAAAAAAAATCTAAGAATTTTTAAATTAATAACTTCACATTGTGAATGCTAAAAAATAAATTATATATTTTTCAAGTTCACTGTGTGAATTCAGATTCACACTGTGAATTTGACGATTTTTTTATTGAATTTGACATCATTAGAAAAAGGATAAAAAATTATGAATTTCTATATTTAATTTTTTTTTATATAAAAAAACAAGCGCTCTCTCTCTCTCTCTCTCTCTCTCTCTCTATATATATATATATATATATATATATATATATATATATATATGAGCTTCACTACTAATGAAATAAATTTTAAGGTATATTTAAAATGTAAAACCGATGGATGTGGTATCACAACTCATCACACTTTTAGTCTCTTATGTTAGTGTCACATCATTTTTCCCTCACTCTCCTCTGTGACATCCCCAAATTTACGGTAATTTTAAAAAAAATTATTTATGTTTATTTTAAACAAAGTATTTCTTTTGTCGCAGAACTTGGTCCCAAAAATACTATTTTAATGTGAGATAATATTTACATTAAACATTTCCGAAGAAACGTTCATTATTGATATTCTTTCAAAACTTGGGATGTCATAACTGATACAAAACATAAGCCTAAACAGACCTTACATTAATTCACATTAATGATCTATATCTCATTTAGGGGTCGTTTGATTTGCACTTACCCGGTCTGGTCAGAGCTGACTGCTGACCCGGTTAGTAGTCAGACTGTTTGATGGGCCTCCATTGTGGCTGACTCGGTAAGCAGTAAATGACCAAGCGGCTGACTCGGTCCAAAAAAAAAGAGGCTGACCGATAGAACAAGCAATTTCCTCTCCTGCGCCCTAACAAAAATCGCCGATCGTTCTTCCCTTCCTTCAATATTCAAGGCGACAACAAGCAACAAGATTTCTCCTCCAACTTCCGGCCACTTCACCTCCTGCGCCGAAGACGACACAGCTCCGACGACGACGACACAGCCCCGATGAGGAGCTCGACTGCAGGTAACGTTTCTTCGTTTTTTTTTTCTGAAATCACAAAACCCTTCATGTTTGCTGTCAAATTGATGATTTCATTCTGAAATCAAAGTTTGAAATTACTTCTTTCATTATTCTTGGATTCAATTAGATCGAAGGGTTAGCATGAAATCAATTCATAATGTGTTTTTGTTTATGAAATCTGATTTTATCTATATGAAGGAATGAATATTTGTGTATGAAATCTGTATGAACTAATGTGTGATTTTAACATGAACTAATGTTTGAATAAAATCAGATTTTAGGTTGCTGAAATGAACTTATGTTGAATATTATGTTGAATATGTTGTACATGTTTGTGTGAAATCATAAATTAAAAAGTGTTATATGCTTATGAGATCAAAAGTTAATTGTATGAAATCAAAATATATGTTGTATATGCTGTTAAGAATGTGATGAAATCACATTTATGCTTGATTTATTTGTAAATGTGTGTTATGTGGATGATTAGCTATTTTCCCCCCTTTTTATAATAGACATGACAGATAAAAGAATTAACAAGCAATGGCCGGGAGGGTAGTGGCCTAAAAGCAAGCTCATGGGCTGTGGTCGCGGAGAAATTAAAAACAGATCATAATTTTGTTGTCGAGAAAAAACAAATGAAAAACCGATACGACTATCTAAAAGCAAAGTATGCAGTGTGGTTAAAACTTAAAAACAAAACAGGAAATATTTATGATCCTGTAACGAATTCTTTTAACATGACTAATGAAGAATGGGAAGCGGAAGCGAAGGTACATATATACATATTTTTTAAATTAGATTATTTTTTTAATATTTTAATAATATTTATTAAATTTTCAAACAGTTGAACAAGTATGTAGATAAGCTGAGAAATGCACCCCTCCTTTGCCCTGAACTTTGTACCCAACTATTTGAAGGGGCGACCTCGACCGGTGTTCACAGTTGGGGGCCATCTTTGACACTACCTCATCCCAATGAAACATTCAGTACACATGATTTTGAGGATACAGAGATGGAAGAGCCAGCACCTCATGCAGATACCCCAAGATCAACAGTACCTCAACCTACTAGTGAGGAATCATCTGGGCGGACAAAAAACAAGGGGGGCAAATGAAATGGTCCTAAAGAAACCACACTTGATGATGAGTTGAAAGAAGTTGGAAAAGAAATTATCAAGGCTGCACAAGCATTCACGGAAGAAAATAATCTTGACAAGGAGATGGATGCTTGTATGGCGAAGTTGACAAGCTTGGAGTGGGGAGAATATGATCTGAAATACACTACTGCTCTTATGTTATTTGCTGAAAGTGCTGGTAATAGGAAAATTTGGTTGCGGCTTAACTTGTCAACTTGTGAGTCGTGGGTAACAAATGCGGGAAGAAAGTTTGGATTAGTTGGTTGACTTTAGTATGTTATGGTTCATTGTTTGACATTAGTATGTTATGGTTCATTGTTTGACATTAGTATGTTATGGTTCATTGTTTGACATTAGTATGTTATGTTTCATTGTTTGACATTAGTATGTTATATGAATTTATATGTTATGGAATGCTATGCTTTTAGTATTTACATGTTACAGTTTGTTATGTTATGGATTGTTATGTTATTGAGTGTTATGTTATTGATTTAAATGTAATTTGTATTTGATATCTAACAGGACACATGGATAAAGAAGGTGAATTTTTATATTTCCTTATATTCTCGTGGTATTGGTTGATGTTGGTCCTACAAAGGCAAAGAATAGTTAAAAGAATAAGAGCTAGCGAACAAGTAGCAAAGGGGTTTGTGTATACGCAAGATTTGATACACGGATGTCCTATACAATGTTACGATATGATACGTCTTTCACAAGATGCATTTGTACTATTATGCAATCACTTTACACAAAGAAATTGGTTGCAATGTAGTAGGACGATAAGCGTTGAAGAGAAGATGGCTATATTTTTACATGTTATAGGACATAATGACGTTTTCGAGCCGTTAAAGAAAGATTTCATCACTCCACACAAACGATTCACCAATGTTTTCATGAGGTCTTACGTGCAATGATGTGTTTTGCACGAGAAATTATAGTACCAACCTCGTCTAATCCAACAAGAAATACCGCAGAACGACATAGACGGCTAATGCACATATTTCCCGGAGCAATAGGTGCACTAGATGGAACACTTATACATGCAGTTGTGCCTGTTGATCAACAAACTCGTTATAGGGGAAGAGGAAAAGGTGAATGTTATCAAAATGTAATTCGAATTTGTAATTTTGATATGATATTCACCTTTGTATGGGCTGGATAGGAGGGCATAGCACATGATTCTAAAGTTTTGAAAGAAGTTGCATTTAACCCGACTTCCGGATTTCCATTCCCTCCACCAGGTTTGTAACTTTACTATACGTTTTATTATCTATATTATTTATATGATAAATTTGTCAATCATCTACAGATAAATATTACCTTTGTGATGCCGCATACACCAACACACGTGGATTTATGGCTCCCTACCGCAATACTAGGTATTGGTTAGCCGATTTTCGAAGAAACAGAGCTTTAACAAAGAAAGAAAAGTTCAATCACGCTCATGCACAACTTAGAAATATCATTGAACGTGCTTATGGTGTATTGAAGGCGAGATTTCCAATTTTAAAACAAATGGCTCCTTATCCTTTTCCAGTGCAAAGAGACATAGTCATTGCTTGTGTTGCGGTCCATAATTTTATAAGGAAATACGATATTGAAGATGAATTATTTACGAACTTTGAACAAAACACTATGGTTACTCCTAATGTGGGTGGTGGAGGAAGTGAGGGCCAAAACATAGAAGGCATAGAATGGGGTTCAGAAGCCGTTGACTATATGACTACTTTGCGTGACCAGATTGCTAATCAGTTATTTTCAAATGGTTGACGTTAAATGATGTACTTTTTTTATTATGTATGACAATTTGTATTTGGATTTTGTATTACACTTTGTATTTGGATTTTAATTGATGTATGTTTAATTTGGATTTTATATGATAATTTGTGTTTTTATAATTTTTTTATCCAGCACAAGAAACAACACAAGGGTTATATGGTCATTTTTTTTATTCAGCACAACCATTCATATAAATAATCAAACATCATAAACTCAGTCAGATATGGACTCAGTCAGCATTTCTAACCCAGTCAGCTTCTAACCCAGTCAGCAACTATCAAACGACCCCTTAATCTCTCAGTGTAATGTATCTTCGCATCGATACCTATGATACAAGTTAACTGAGTGGGTCAGGTTGGGAAACCTGGTGAGTATATATGGTTTTCAACCTACAATAATATAGTAAATATGTTTAATTATCAAACAATTAACCCAATTACCCATCCCCATTTTATTATTTATTCTTCCCTAAGGATTTATCCCAAGGGTCATCACTTACATCATATTTACCTTATATGTTTGTTGCTAAGGACTTTTCATAAAGATCATCGCCTATATTGCATAGACAGTACTGTTTTGGGGATTACTCCCCCCATACGTGTCCAGTAATGGTTAGAGTATCATCGCATGAATACGTGGTTACAACATCGCCTGAACTCGTAATTCATCACCTACATGTTATGAACTTGCGGGTGTTTCCACATGACTCGTTTAGGTTAGTCAGTGGTCGTCATCTATACTCTGGTAGATGACTACATCGTAACATTGCAAGTCTAGGTCAGGGCATATCCTAGTCATATTCTATTTATCATCACCTATTTATCATTAAATATCTACCATCACCTATTTATCATCTCGTATTTACCATCCCTTATGACTACCCAATACATATTTATAAGTGTATAATACTTATATGATTAAATCAATTTAAATGTCATCTCATATTATTTTATCTAACACATAACATTTATCGGCACAGATGATAAGCACATAAAGCATGTGATTATCTAGATACTTCATATCTATTTTTAAGATGAAGGTAAGTATGCACTCACTTGATAAAAGTGGATGCCTTGGAATTTGAGCAGAACCTCACCTTAGCAATTTTAGTGACCTAAATGTATAAAACTAAGTCTTAGTCTAGTTTCGTAATCCTGGCGACTATAATAACTATAGTCTATATTCCTCACTAATCCCAATGTCTACATCAATATCTATCAAGTAAGGATCAGCCAGGCAGGACAGTTGAGTAGCAGGATCATTTCGGCATAATAGCTTTTCTAAATTCCAACAACCAAGCCAAAATGACCATTTTAGACACTTCTCCCATAAGTAGATCAATTAGTATAACGACATGGAATTATTGATAAATCTTATTTATAGATTCAAAACAACGACTATGACTATCAATACAAATTACACTAAAATGGGGATGAGTGTAATTTAGCTTACAAAGATTTCCTAGATAAAGTCTGAAATTGCACTGGCAGGGTTTCTAATGGATAACTACTTATCAGTCGGGCACTCAAGGATTGTAGGGCTTCAAGAAAATGCATAAAACTTAAGGGAAAGTAGGCAAAAATCAAGAGAAGCTCGAGAGGAATGAATTGAAGAGGTGTGAATGTCGAATGGTGGTTGAAGCTCTGTTTATATCCAAATTTGGGGTGCACGTCGTTCGTTTTAAGGCGAAGTCTCCCCAGACGCTTTGTGCCACGTGTCAGGTTCTCCGTGGTGCATGTTTTCACATTCTAGAAGCGTGCATCGCGCACTTGGCGCGTGTGGGGGCGGCCTAAAATGCATATTTTGTAAATTTTGCAACTTTTCATACGAGCTCTGTTTTGACATTCTTTATATCCTAGGAAAGCTCTCGAAGAGATATACAACTTTCATTTGGACTCCATCGACTAATTTTGACTTATTTTCTATCCCTATTTTTATACCATCAATTGGTTTTGCTAATATCATAACTCTCTCGTATGGACTTCGTTTTTGGCGTTCTTTTTCTCAAATTTTCAATCTTAAAAGTACTATGATTTTCCATTTGGTGACTTTAGCTAAAAGTCAATCATTCTCTTCGTAACTTTTTACGTCACACATTCGTTGTGCGCGACTGACTTTTATATCTTAATAAAAATCAAATCTAATTCATACAGAGTAAGATTTCTATGAAATTTACATTTTTGGGATCGGGACGACGTGTACTTTCTAAATATTATATATATATATATATATATATATATATATATATATATATATATGTATGTATATGTGTGTGTGTGTGTGTGCTTTGGTGCACTTATTTTTACGATTTACGGACGATTCAGTTGATTTTTTCTATTTTTCTTAATACGAAACTTATATTATATCTTAAATGCCTATCCCCATTTTATGAGCGTTACAATTATCTCCCCCTTAGGATGATTACGTCCCGGAATCATCAACAACACATGGCTTGTATAATGACTCCGCACGTTACCTTCTCATCTTATGCAATAACCATAACTCTTATGTATTCTCTATTGAGTTTCCAACTCATAGACTTCTTGACTATTGACGGTGCTCAATCATGCTCCTTCTTTTCTTTCTTATTTCGATCGCTATTGGGGGTTCTTGTTTCTTCTTAGAATTGACTTAATCTAAGAAAAGGTCTTTTTACTTTGACTATCACATTAGACCGATGGGTCATGTTCTAATGACCTCTTATTGAATTATGAAACAGATGGACTCAAGTCTCTTTAAGTCAGACTCCTACATGGAGGATATTTTCCTTCATGTTTTAATGTGATATAATCACATTCTATCATGTAGCACTTCTAGCTACAGGCTGCTTGATCTTAACGACGAACCTGATAACTCTACTGATAGCTTTGATTATCTTTTCCTTCAATCTAAAATTGGATTCTACGTCAATCTTACTTCGTGGATTAGTCAGACTCGATTCGGTATGACCATTAGGGTTGGATTAATAATTATCTTCGTAGTCATTACCAAAACAAAGATAATGATGGAAATTTATAAAATAGCTCAACTACTTAGAGACTTAGTGACCTTGTGGCTTTCCCTGATCCAAGTGTGAGTCATGTGCTTCCGGTAGTATAGACCTCTATTCTCTTTCACAACTACTCATACTCGTCCCAAGAATTTTCTTGCAATCCACTAAGTCACCATACAAGAAGATTAGACAACAACTTAGCACATTGAGTCATTTAACATAATTAGGGATTATACTACTTGAAAACGATTACAAGATTTATTTATGATACATTCCTATTACATTAGGCCACACACCCTAATACTACTCATCTTCTTCTTCATATCCCATACTTGAATAATCTGTCCTCTATTCCCGACCTATTGATGTCTCATAACAGATCATATGATATGCCCTTGCCTTCGGCTTTCGCGACACATTTTGCCTTGGTGCTTCATTTTTATTTGGGTAGTTCTTCGAAATATGCCCACCATCTCCACATTCGTAACACTTCTTGTTATCGAATGTACAATATATGGAATGGTGATTGGTCATTCCACACTTATAACAAGTCACTTATGCATCGCATCTTCTGAAGTGCTTCTTCTTGTACTTCTCACACCACTTGGCTTCGCTGCTACCCTCAAACTTCTTGTCGTCCGGGTCAGAATTTGTGAATATCCCCTTCTTATTGGATCTAAGAGATCCCTCCATCTTCCTCTTTTCTCCTGTCCCCGTTCTCTATACACCTTTCTCTCGAAGTTGGGTCTCCACATTCTTGGCTGCTCTAAAGACTATCTTCAAAGTAGTTTCCATCAACTCGTTAGCAAACCTCTCTATCTTAGAGAGTTCAGTAGGCATAAAGTAGGGGAATAGCTTCATCTTCTTGGTGAATGAGGTGGTGTACTCATCAACTCTCATATTCCCCTTCTTTAGGTTCTGAAACTCATTGTTCATGTCTATCAGATCCACTTCCGAGGAGTATTGCATCTTCAGATGCTCCAAGAACGCTTCCCAAGACATCTTCATGGCTTCTCCCTGTGACATTGTGTAACGCCCGTGTTTCCTGCCAGATTAAGTCGTATTCAGTAATCACTTTGGTCAACCATTGTAACCTTTATATGAATGAATAACAAAGGATTATTCATATATTCTTGTGCTTACGTGTTATATAGGATATTAGGTGTATTTAATAATAAATTAATTTAAATTAAATACGCATCAAATATAAAATATTACTTAGGCCATAGAACCTTAAACTAGTTGTAGTACGTGTCATAAGGATTTTGGAGATATAAGGAGCATTCAAATCCGACTTCATATGAAGAAGTTATGCTTCTTCTAAGTTTCACGATTAAACCGACCCGATTCTGCGTATTGTAAAAAGTAGATTTGGATAAATTAATTTTTTTTCCTTATTGATGTAAACAAAAGTCGTAGTAATCGTTAAACCAAAAGCGTGCATATAGAGAGCGTCTAAATTTGACTTCGTGGGAGTAAGTTGTGATTTTTCTAAGACTCGTCATAGCAACGTCCTACTCAAAAATCGAATTTTAGATTGGTCGAATTTTAGCTAAGATGATCTAAACGAGATTTGAATATCTTGTTGTTAGGAGTCTGACGATAAAAAGTCTGTCAAAAATGAACACATAATGAGAGAGTTATGCTTTTTATACGGGCTTTAACAGTCTAAGCATGTGTGAAAAATATAAATTCAAAAATAGCCAACGTGTCTAAACGAAAATTGTAGATCTCATCGAGGGCTACGTGTGAATATAAAGAACATCGAAAACGGAGTTCGTATGAAGAAGATACGCAATTTTGAAAATCTAAAATTTGGCACGTGTATACGCGACACGCAGAAGATTCTAGAAACTTCTACGCCGCCCCACCCAATTCGTGGTACGTGTCAGCAGGTGTGAGTAGCCACACCACCCTGTGTGCAGCGCATCACCAAGATGTACGGCGTGCATCCTAAGAGTTCACCCTATAAATAGCAGCCTATTCTTTCATTCTTCCTCACACCATTTTAGTTGAATTCTCTCTGAAATTTTAGTTATTTAACCCATTTTTCCTACATTCTATTCCGCGGCGAAGCCCTGTGATGCCCGTGGGTACTCATCTGAGTAGTAGCGTTCGAGTAGGAGATCCCGAGTCAATATTCTGCCCGCGTAGATCCCGGTTCTCACCAATAGTACTTTGTAAGTGAGCAACACTTACTTTGCGTCCGTGTAATTTATAATCGTAGTTATAAGTCGTTACTAGGAACTTATAATTAAATTTATCTATGATCTAATTGATGGGTTTTGAGCATCCTAACAACCTTCAAATGCACATACAACCCTAAATGCTTTGGATCTATATTTTCTTTAATTATACATGCAATTTTATTTTCCAAAACATTACCCTAACTTGCATACAAAACATGGGTACTTGTATATCAAAACTAGTTAGATGACATACCTTTTCTTGTAGCTTGATTCCTTGGACCTTTAAGAGCCTAGCACCCCAAATGTGATGCCTCAAATTCTTCACACACCACCACCAACAATGGAGGACTTGAGAGAGGATTACTTGCACTCAAAATTCGGCTATGCTCTTCCAAAGATCACTAGTGGCCGATTCCATGTGCTAAAGGGGTTCTTATATAGTGTGGTAAGGATTAGGGTTACATCCATGTAAACCCTAATGTGCATGACCTTTCACCTTACTTAGGCTCCATGGGCTAAACCTCCATGGACTATCCATGGACTACCATGTTGGTTTAGCCCAACCTAAATAACCATAGGCCCACACTATAAGAGTCATTGATTTACCAAATCAACCCGTTACATTTAATTAGTCTCTTTTTATCACTAAATTAATTCCAAATTAATTCTTGATCAATACTAATTAAATAATGTGATTTCATATTAATATATTAGAACTTATAATATATTAATAAATCATAAATAGCCTCTACTCAAAAGTCCATCCTTACAAATGTTCTGTGACATGCAACCCAAATGGACCATGCTACTCTCGGGTCAAGTACATAACAATTATATTTATGGACTTAGACACCTTATCCAACAGTCTCCCACGTGGATAAGTCTAATAACTATAGCTGCAAGTATGACCTAAAACACCGACTAGCAATCGTAGCTCTTAAAAGCCTCTGTCGAACTGTGACATTCCATTTTAGATAAGGCATCATATAATCCTCTGTTCTCAAGATATCAGCCGGACAAATACAAGGAACAACGTCATACTTATTGTCCAGCAGTTTGTTTCCCGATTTCCAATTTGTTTGACATAGAACTTAATCGAACACATCAATTGAGTTCTGACCGAGACCGACACATGAGTCAAAACAAAATCATCGAGGGGCCCAAGATATCGCTTTTAATCCTCCAAGGACTAAAAGGAACAGATAAACTTCGACTCATATGATTGTACTAACTACTCGTTAAATTGTACACAACACGTTTTATAGCATCAAGTTACTGATGTGGTTTCGTACTATCAATGTACAACCAACTCATAGTCAACAACTCATATCTCTTGGTTTAAAGACTTATATGATATTTTCGTCTCACGATCACTCGAGATAAATTCCATGAAGTGATACAAGTGAGCGTGGGTTTAATCCAATACTCAGACCTTATGAGCACTCATGAATGTTGTAGCAAATCCTTTGCTATGTCTAATACAATTCAAACAATATATAAGCCAAATTCATGATAGTCTTGCCTCAATACCTACTTCCAAAGTATGATCAACTGTGGATAGTTTGAATAATATAATTATTCAGGAAGTCAAAACATGCAAAGTGAAACAATAGTAAATGATTGACACAAGATAGTAACATTACTTATAAATAAAAAAAACATTTTATTTAATCATCAATGTCAATTACATTTCAACTATTACAAGTTTCAAAACTATCTAATCATTAAAACTAATATCGTCCTTCAACCCAATGCGCCTCGCATGTTGTAAGTGCTTAACCCTACTCAATCCCTTCGTGAGGGGATATGTTGGGTTCTCCTCTGACGATACCCTCTTTGCTACGAGGAGACCTTCTTCTATTCGATGTCTTATGAAGTTATATTTTCTGTCGATGTGCCTGGATCTGCCATGATCCCTTAGTTCCTTGGCTAAGGCAACTGCACTCTCGCTATCACAGAAAATCTACATAGGTTCCTTTATAGCTGGTACAACTCCAAGGTCTCCGATGAAGTTCTTCAGCCATATTGCGTCCTTCGCCGCCTCGCTTGCTGCTATCTACTCTGATTCCCACGTTGAATCAACTACTGTCTCCTGCTTGGAACTTTTCCAATTTATTGCTCCTCCATTCAGGGTAAATACCTAGCCCGACTGAGAGCGGAAATTATCTATGTCGGTCTGAAAGATGGCGTCACTATACGCCACCACTCTCAAGTCATCACTCCCACCTAGGGTAAGGACCCAGTCCTTAGTCCTCCGCAGGTACTTGAAAATGTTATTTAACGTAGTCCAGTGAGCCTTGCCAGGATTCCCTTGATATCTGCTGACCATGCTCAAAGCAAAGGCCACATTAGGGCGAGTACAAATCATAGCATACATGGTCGAGCCAACAGCGGGAGCATATGGTACTTGAATCATCTCACCTATCTCAGCCACTGTACTCGGACTCTGAGTTTTACTCAGTTTGGCATTGCTGTGGATCGGTAAGTCACCTTTCTTGGAATCCATCATGCTGAATCTTTTCAACACCTTTTCCATGTAGGTACTTTGACTAAGTCCAATTAGTCTGTTACTCCTGTCTCTCAATATCCTTATCCCCAGAATATAGGCAGCTTCTCCGAGGTCCTTCATAGCGAAACACTTCCCAAGCCAGGACTTAACCTCCTGCAAAGTTGGGATGTCATTTCTTATGAGTAAAATGTCATCCACATACAACACCAGGAAGCTAACTGTACTCCCATTAGCCTTGACATATACACATGACTCATCTCCGCTTCTCGAAAAGCCAAACTCTTTGACTTTCTCATCGAAACAAAGATTCCATCTGTGGGATGCTTGTTTCAATCCATAAATGGATTTTTCAAGCGTACACGATCTATTAGGGTACTTTGCATTGACAAAACCCTCTGGATGACTCATGTAAACATCCTCAGCCAACTTTCCATTAAGGAAAGCGGTTTTGACATCCATTTGCCATATTTCATAATCATGAAATGTAGCTATGGCTAGCATAACCATGATAGACTTAATCTTCGCTACTGGTGAGAAGGTATCATCATAGTCAACTCCCGGAGTTTGAGTAAAGCCCTTCACAACCAGTCACGCCTTATATGTGTGTGCCTTTCCATCCATGCCGGTCTTCTTCTTGAAGATCCATTTGCACCCGACTGTCTTACGACCCGGTACATTGTCATCCAAGTTCCAAACTTGATTGTCATACATGGACTGAATCTCGCTGTCCATCGCCTCTTTCCATTTAGCAGACTCGGGGCCTGCCATGGCTTCCTTGTAATTGTTAGGTTCATCCAAATTTACAAGTGTACTATCACTGATAAATGTATCACCCTCAGATGTTATATGGAAACCATATAACACAGGTGGAACACTAACTCTACTGGAATGCCTCAGAGGTATGAACTCGTCAACTGGATCAACAGGAGTTTCCTCCTCAGGTTGATTGCTAGTGTTTGAGGTTCCTTCACCGTTTGACTCTTGAAGCTCTTCAAGGTCAATATTCCTCCCACTGTCTCCTTGGCCTATGATGCGGGCCCTAGTGTGGAGGATCAGGCCCTTGCGTTCCTAGAGGCCCACGATCGTGTGACTAAAGGGGCTTCACGGAAATGGCCATAACTTTGGCTACGAATCTCCGTTTCGGGCCTACGACCAGTCAAACCGAAGGGGACTTACCCATTTTTGAGTCCAGAAATCGCTTTCTAAATGGAGTTATGAACAATTTTGTTATTTTTCCTTAATTTTTGGGTTTTGTTTTTGGGTTTGTATTTGGCCCATGGACTTTTAGGGTTTCATTTTAATTTCTGCTTCTTATTTAACTGTTTTTGATGTAATTTGGATGGTCGATCATCAATTTTATGAACTTTCGATTTTCTCCCAAATTCTGTATGTTAACCCAGATTTTGAAGCCAATCCCACGGTATTCGTAGAATCAACGTGGTTTTGAAGAGATTGTCCTGGCTATTCTTTTAGAATCAACAGGTTCATTCTTGGTTATCTTTGTGTTGTTTTTTTGCGCTGCATCAGCCTATGAGCTCTCTCTCGCGAAAGACTCCTCTCCTCGCAACGAAGACAACATTTTCACTCGGTCTGTAGAAGAAATAACAAAAGGATTTATGTGGGTAGCCGATGAAAATACACCACTCACTATGAGGTTCGAGCTTGTCGTGAGTCTCGCGTCTCACGAAAGCCTCGCAACCCCAAACCTTGATGTGTTCTAATGAGGGAACCTTCCCTGTCCACATCTCGTGAGGTGTTTTGGCAACCTTTTTAGTTGGGACTAGATTGAGGATATGGGCGGCAGTCTCTAAGGCATACCCCCAGAATGAGATAGGTAACGATGCCCGACTCATCATGGAATGAACCATGTCCAACAAGGTTCGATTGCGCCTCTCAGCCTCACCATTAAGCTGTGGTGTCCTAGATGGCGTCAATTGTGAAACAATACCACATTCCTTAAGATAGTCTAGGAACTCGATACTAAGATACTCACCATCCCGATCGGATCGGAGCATCTTTATCTTCTTGTCCAGCTGATTCTCCACTTCTTGTTTAAACTCTTTGAACTTTTCAAAGGTTTCTGACTTATGCTTGATTAAGTAGACATAGCCATATCTACTGTAATCATTAGTAAAAGTCACATAGAAGCGGCTAGCATCCCTTATGGCAGTTCTGAAGGGCCCACACACATCGGTGTGTATGAGATCCAACAAACCTTCACCCCTTTTACAAGTACCAGTGAAGGGTGACTTGGTCATCTTTCCAAGTAAACAAGATTCACAAGTGTCATCTGACCTTAAGTCGAATGACTCCAAAACTCCAGCCTTTTGGAGTTGGCCTATGCGCTTCTTGTTGACATGTCCAAGACGACAATGCCATAAGCATGCCTTATCCAAATCATTGGAAGAATCAATGTGAAACACATTATTTCCTAAGTTGTCTACAACCATCACAGTTTCATATACACCATTACAAGGTAATGCTTTAAAATAAAAAAACACCATTATAAAAAGCATTAATAGAACCAATTTCATTATCAAATGAAAAACTAAAACCTTGTTTGTACAAACCATGAAAGGAAATAACATTTCTCGCCATTTTAGACGAGTAGCAACAATTATTCAAATCTAATTCTAACCCACTACTCAGCAATAAAGAATAAACTCCAATTTAGGTGACAGGTGAAACCTTCCTATTCCCCATGATTACGTTCATCTTCCCGTGCTCCACATCCTTACTTCTTTTTAGTCCCTGCAAATCAGAACAAATGTGAATTCCACAACCTGTATCATGGACCCAAGAACAAGAATGTGATGACTTATCAGATATAATAGTATAAAGACTAGCATGGGTGGGTTTAACCTTCCCATCCTTTACATCCTACAAGTATTTGGGACAGCTTCGCTTCCGGTGCCCTTTATCATGATAATAGAAACACCCTGCTTCCTTCGGAATGGAAGAGGGAGCAGTAGAACCAGCCTTGGTCCCACTTGAATATGACCCATCAAGAGACTTTCCCTTGCGGCTCTTGGAGGGAGCCTTCCTCTTCTTCACCTTCCCTTGTCCAATTTCCAGAACAGGTGTAACACCAGTCAAAATAGATCAATAGACAATCACATGTGATTATGCCAATCATGTAATGTGATTTTGTTAAACTAGTAATGTGATAAAAGTGATATGTAGTCATGATAAATTCTAATACAAATATGAACTTTCTTTATGATGCAACTCAAAGTATACGTCCATACGATTCCAAAAATATAGAGAACGTCTGAATCTGACTTCGCATGAAGAAGTTATGATAAACCGAACACTATAAATCTCTATAATAAGAGGAATTTAAAATAGAAATAGAATTAGCTATTGGAGTCTAAAAGAGAGTTGTAGTACTTGTAAATACCTACGTGTGCATATAAAGAACGTCAAAAACGTAGTTCGTATGTGAAAGTTACGACCTTCCGAAGATACAGCTGTCAGAAACCCTAATCCGACTGAGCTCACGACGTGAGCATAGAAACTCACGACGTGAGGAGACAATTTGCCACATTTTGGATCTAGAAGGTGCGTGACGAGGCTACAAAGGGATAAGTTCCAAACTCACGACGTGAGCAAGGATATCTCACGACGTGAGGACTCATCTGGCCACCTTCCCAAGCTAGGGACACAAATGGCAAGTCTACGAGATAATCATGCTTGACTCACGACGTGAGTCTTATAAAACTCACGACGTGAGAGTCCAAAAACTTACTATAAATAACAAGTTCGACCCCAGCCATTCTTACACCTGAACTTCTTTCCTTTCTCTCATTTGCTGAAGCCCTCTTGCATCCCGAGCCCCGACGACCTCGTCCCGCTGACCGTTTCTGCTTAGATTACATAAAATCACGCTATTAGGGTGAGTTTCACGGCCCCACTTTCTAATATTTTCGGGGGAGAACGCATGCTAAATATTGTATATACGTTACTATTATGTCTATATGATGGTATATTAGTATCAACGTAAATAGTTATATTAACCGGGATATAGTTGTTCTAAATATAATATTTTGAATATATACAACTATTATCAACTTGTTAGCATGTTATTATACTAATGTAGATCTTGAGTTATACTTAGAATTCTATATATATGTTGTGTGCGATATAGTTCCGAAGTTGTATTCGGAAGTTTTATATGTTAATTTATAAAGTATGTTGTTATTATTGGTTTTATGTCAAGATAAAACTTGGTATGTTATATGTTGTTGATGGTTTTATGATAAAACCTGGTTTTTCCTCAAGTTATAGCTGTTATACTGCCTAAAGTAATATGAAATTAGGAGTAATGTTTAAAAGCAAAGTCTAATAACTTAGGGTTTTAGACACGAAAATGCTTTTGTTGTTAGAGCTATAAGAAGCCGTTGAAGTCTACATGAGTAATTGTATTCATCAACAAAGATTGGGGATCTTAGCAGAAATCCTATGAACTGTAACCGTTAATCCCGTGTGAGCGAGGAAGTCGTGTATAATTAGTATACGGGTTGACAACCCCACTTGTGGTTGCTAGCTACAATCAAATTTAAGTGAGTGACGAACTATCCTTTTATTTGTTATTTATTCCGACGTCGATGAAGCGTGCGGTGTTCCTCATGGAAATCATGAGTGGGTTGTCCTCATGGAAATCATGAGTGAGTTTTATCAGAGGTATTATGTCAAAGCAGCGGTTACAGGCTCATGGTAGCAAATTGTTAGAAACATTATACTTTATCGTCATACAAGTATAAATGTTAAGTATAAGTTTCCCCATACTTATACCCTAAGTACATGAAACGTTTAGGTATATCACTTAATTGTTAAGTAAACTATTATACCTAATATATCTACTAATCGTTGGAGAGTCAAAATGATACTTTCAAAACTATACTTTTGAACTTGGAAAATGTATTATTTTCATAGGGAGTCAAAACCTATGGACTCACCAACTTTATGTTGACGTATTTTTAAATGCATGTGTTTTCAGGAAATTGAAAAGCTGGTATGTATTCGAACAGGAGAAGTTTTACTATTACCTTTCTGTTCATTAAGAAGTATGTCATATTCGGATATTATGTAATAAGTACTAGGAAAACAATAATGTAACTTTCAATCATCTATAAAGGTATGTATTTTCTTTATTACTGTTCAGTGTATGTTATACAACTGTGATACGAAGAATGACGTTACACCACCCGGTGTTTCCGCCGACGGTTGGGGGTGTGACAGATTGGTATCAGAGCTATTAACTATAGTGAACTAGTACTTTCTTAGGAAAGCACGTCTATAGTTTAGGGCTTACTCTATTAGGTTTAGGTATATCCCTTAGCCTACATTAAAAAGTATTATTAATTATTCTACTGAAGGACTACTTACGGGAGCGGTGACAGGATAGACATGTCGATTTGGGTTGTTAGATTCCAGAACGGCTATATGCTAAAATGATCCTTCCCTTTCGAATGTCCTGACTGGCCGGAGCCTTATCAGATAGACCTGAAGTAACAAACAACAATTAAAGCGTGAATACAATAAATAAGAATATAGAATCATATATAAAGACTCAGACCCGCGATGAGAATACACCTTAAATACACAGAATTTTTTTGATCTCAAGGATTTAGATCAAATATTCCAACTAAAGTTTATATGTGCGTATGTCCTATCACAACTAGGTGTAGGTGCGTAACTACATTTTATTATGATCAGATCATATGAACTATTTAATTTGGGAGTAATATTTGATATAATAAACTCTTGGTGATCCAAAATGTATAGGAATTCGACATGGCACATTCACGAGAATGGATAATCATCGAGGATACGGATGAAGAAGAGGAAGTTTCATTCCCCATGATGGTAGGCGATCCTTACTACCCTATAAATCCAACCACCTTTCATCCAATACCTTCTGATGATGGAGCACCTTTACCTTCCAACGAATGTGAAGAGAGTGAACCAATGGAAGAGAGCGAACCAATGGAGGAGACAGAATCGGTGGCATCATCTTTACCACTAATGAACACTCTTTACCGTCAAGTTCCAGGAGGAGCAAAGATGAAATGCACGACACGTAAATCCATACCAATATGGAAAAGGATTAAGAAGAATCAGAAGGCGACATCTTCAAGAAGTCATAGAGTTCAATATGAACCTGTACGGATCGCACAAACCGTTGATAGGTGGGTGGCAGAAGAAAGAGATGCTAAGATGTATGAGACTGGTCAATCATCTCGACCACATCCCCCACATTCTTCCGAAGTTAACACTTTATCTCAATTGTTTGAGAAAAGTGTGAAAATTGAAGATTGGATGGAAATTGTCAAAGGAAGGGCTACTCATCTCTCCGGAAGAGTACGAAGGCTAGAAGGACAAAGGACGCGAGATCAGGAATCGGTGATGGATGTCCATCATCGTATAAATTTCACTTATAATGACATGATTACTCACGATACAAGGATTGCAGAGTTAGAGATCTATAATCAAACCTCAAGAAATGAAGAACACATATGAAGTCTTGAGCAGAGAACTCAAGCACTAGAGGAGCAAGTGGTTAATGTCACTGACGTGCTAGGTCATCACTTAGGTTTCTGGTAGATAAACTAAAACTAGTGGTTGTGTAAATAGAAAAATCAGACTAGTTAAGGCAAGAAGAGTAAAGTTTATAGCAAGGATGTAGAAAACCTTGCAAATTTTGCAATGTTTATAGAAACTTTTCTCTTATAAGCCTAAATAAACTGATGTAACCGCTGGTAATAAGATGAAGCATATATTACAGTAATCATTGTGTTGTCCATTATGTTTTACATTTTGAAGAACAATTTAGTACTTATGTATTAAATGACTACCAAAACTCATAAAAATTCTTATTATTTATAATAGGAACTAAAACAAAATGCCTAGAAGGAGTAGTGCTCGGCTAAACCCTAACCAATGATCAGCACCACAACAACAACCACCAGAACCAAACCCCCCAATAAGTACAACATAATTTAAAGAAATCATAGCTCAAAGAATTGTTGCGGCTCTATCTAATGTCACAAGAGGTGGAGTTATAAATGAAGGCAATGTAGGGACCGTTAGAACGTGTACCTACAAAGACTTTATGAATTGCAGGCCAAAGAGCTTTCATGGAAATGAAGGGGTTGTTAATTTGACTAGGTGGATAGAAAAGACAAAGTCCGTCTTTAAAATAAGCTTCTGTCCAGATGATTGTAAAGTACGATTTGCAGCATATACTTTCGTTGATGCGGCACTTACATGGTGGAACAGCCATGTGAATACAATGAGAATTGATACTGCAAATTCCATGAAATGGGAAGAGCTAAAAAAGATGCTAGTAGAGGAGTATTATCCTAGGGAGGAAATACATAAGCCGGAACAAGAATTGTGGACCCTAACCATGAAGGGTTCAGAGATAAAAGCTTATATCGCTAGATTTAATGATCTTGCAGTAATGTGTCCAACACTTATAACCCCTAAATATAAGAAGATTGAGCGATATATCTGGGGTTTAGCATCGCAAATCAAAGGCATGGTGATCGCATCAAAGCCTACAACCTATGACAACACCAAGAGAATAGCTCATCAGCTAACCCTCACAGAGATACAAGGAACAGTAGTGGTGTCAAAGGCTGAGTCTCCCAAATCTGGAACAAACAAGCGCAAGTTTAATGGGAAGAATCCCAGACAGTCATCTGAGAAAAGACAAGAAGTGGCAACCAATTATGTAGCCACGACAGCAGTACCCACACAACCAAAATCTTCATGGTGCAGTCAGTGCAACCGTCATCATCCAGGTGACTGTTTTGTTTGCACGAAGTGCAAGAAGAAGGGGCATACTGCTAGTCACTGTAGGTGCACAACACCTGCAACAGTCAATCAACAAACAAATACTGGAACAGGAAAAGATGAAGGAAGAAAGTGTTTTGAGTGTGGATAGGTTGGACACATCAAGAGAGAATGTCTAAAGTTAAGGAATCAAGGAGGCATAGGGCGTGGCAGGGCATTCATGATCGGAAGCAGAGAAGCTATCCAGGACCCTTCGGTCGTATCTGGTACATTTCTCATAGATAATTTATATGCTACCATACTCTTCGACTCTGGAGCAGATAGAAGTTTTATAACTCCGACGTTTAGAAAATTGTTAAGTCATGAGTCTAGCAAATTAAAAGAAACCTATGAAGTAGAAATCACTAACGGTCAAACCGAGAAAACACATGAAATCCTAGAAAATTGTTTATTAGCTCTTAATAACTACCTTTTTCACGTCAACCTCATGCCAATGCCTATCGGTAGTTTTGATGTCATAATTGGCATGGATTGGTTATCTTCACACCACGCCGAAATTCTATGTCATGAGAAAGCCATACGACTACCCTTACCAAACGGCGAAGCCCTAATTATCTATGGTGATAAATCTGGGAAGAACCTCAAAGTCATCTCTTGTACCAAGACCCATAAATATCTACATAAGAAATGTAGCGCATTCTTAGCCCACATTGTAGATAAGAAGAGAAAGACAAAAGAAATCAAGGACATACCTCAAGTATGTGATTTCCCTGACGTGTTTCCTGAAGATCTACCTGGAATACCTCCGGTCCGACAAGTCGAGTTTCGAATCGACTTAATTCCAGGAGCAGCACCAGTAGCGAAATCTCCTTATCGGTTGGCTCCATCCGAAATGCAAGAATTGTCTAGCCAACTACAAGAACTTCTTGACAAAGGCTTTATCATACCAAGTTTTTCACCTTGGGGTGCACCAATCTTGTTTGTCAAGAAGAAGGACGGATCCTTTCGAATGTGTATTGATTACCGGGAACTGAATAAGCTAACAATCAAGAATCGTTACTCGCTTCCAAGAATTGATGATCTATTCGATCAACTGCTAGGATCCAGCTACTACTCAAAGATAAATCTTAGATCAGGATACCATCAACTTAGAGTACAAGAAGATGATATTCCAAAAACAACGTTTAGAACTCATTATGGTCATTATGAGTTCTTAGTTATGTCTTTTGGATTGACCAATGCCCCAACAGTGTTTATGGATCTCATGAATCGTGTTTGCAAACCATACTTGGATAAATTCGTGATCGTATTTCTCGATGGTATATTGATATATTCACGAACCAAGGAAGAACATGGTCAACACTTACAAAAAATCTTGGAGCTACTGAGAAAAGAAAAGTTGTATGCCAAATTCTCCAAATGTGAGTTTTGGATTAGAGAAGTACAATTTTTAGGTCATGTAGTTAGCAACGAAGGAATTCATGTTGACCCATCCAAAGTTGAAGCAATTAGGAATTGGGAAGCACCAAAGACGCCAACAGAAGTGCGTCAATTCCTAGGACTTACTGGCTATTACCGCAGATTCATAGAGAATTTCTCCAAAATAGCCAAGCCGCTTACAACACTAACACAGAAGGATACGAAGTTCAACTGGGAAGACAAACAAGAAGCTGCTTTTCAGAAACTGAAGCAAATGTTGTGTAGTGCACCAATCCTATCCCTTCCAGATGGGACATAAGATATCGTCGTATATTGCGACGCATCAAATCAAGGATTAGGATGTGTGTTGATGCAAAGAGGAAAAGTTATCGCCTATGCATCACGACAACTTATGGTGCATGAGAATAATTACACTACCCATGATCTTGAATTGGGAGCTGTAGTTTTTGCACTAAAAATCTGGAGACATTACTTATATGGTACTAAGTGTACTATTTTTACCGACCACAAGAGTCTCCAGCACATCTTCAACCAAAAAGATCTTAATATGAGACAACGAAGATGGGTCGAATTGTTGAATGATTACGAATGTGAGATTCGTTATCATCCCGGAAAGGCAAACGTGGTAGCAGATGCCTTGAGCTGGAAAGAATATATTAAACCCCATCGGGTACGAGCATTAACTATAACTATCCATTCTAACTTTACCGCACAAATTAGAGAAGCTCAACTTGAGGCTCTAAAAGAAGAAAACAACAAGAACGAAGCTTTTCGAGGAATGCAAAAGCAACTTATACAAAAAGATGACGGAACGCGACACTTTATGAACCGAATTTGGACGCCTAAGTTCGGTGGAGTCAGGGACTTGGTCTTAGAAGAAGCCCACAAGTCCAGATATTCCATGCATCCAGGCTCTGACAAAATGTACTTAGATTTAAAAGTACATTATTAGTGGCCAAACATGAAGGCAGAAATTGCTACTTATGTGAGCAAACGCTTGACTTGTTCTAGAGTAAAGGCAGAACATCAAAAGCCTTCAGGTTTACTTCAACAACCGGAAATACCTGGATGGAAATGGGAGAAGATATCATTGGACTTCATCACTAAGTTACCTAAAACTCCTAGTGGGTTCGACACTATTTGGGTAATAGTCGATAGATTGACTAAGTCCGTCCATTTCTTACCAATTAAGGAGAACGACAAGATAGAGAAGCTGACTAGAGTTTAACTTAAGGAAATTGTCAGATTGCATGGAGTTCCATATTCTATTATTTCTGACCGAGATAGTAGATTCACTTCACGATTTTGGCAATCTCTACAAATATCCTTAGGAACACGTCTAGATATGAGTACATCTTAGCATCTACAGACTGATGGTCAGAGTGAGAGAACCATTCAGACTTTAGAAGATATGCTCTGAGCCTGTGTAATAGACTTTGAAAATGTGTGGGATACTCATTTACCGTTAATTGAGTTTTCCTACAACAATAGTCATCACACCAGCATCAAGGTTGCACCGTTTGAGGCTCTTTATGGACGAAAACATCATTCCCCAATATGTTGGGCAGAAGTTGGAGATACACAGATGGCCAGAGAACACACAGGCGATGCCTTACGTACTGGACCAGAAATAATCCACGATACAACTGAAAAGATCGTGCAAATTAAGGATCGATTAAAGGCTGCACGTGATCGTCAAAAGAGCTATGCTGACGTAAGACGTAAGCCTTTAGAATTCCAAGTTGGAGATAAAGTAATGTTGAAGGTCTCACCTTGGAAAGGCATAATTCGATTCGCGAAATGAGGCAAATTAAATCCACGGTATATAGGACCTTTTAAAATTCTAGCAAGAATTGGTTATGTCGCATACCAACTCAAGTTGCCTTAAGAATTAAGTAATGTATACGATGTTTTTCACGTATCAAATCTAAAAAGATGTCTATCCGATGACACTCTTGTTATACCTCTCGAAGAGATACAAGTCAATACGAAACTCAACTTTGTAGAAGAACCTATTGAGATCATGAATCGAGAAGTTAACCGATTAAAGCAAAGTCGTATTCCCATAGTGAAAGTTTGATGAAACTCTTTACGACGACCTGAATTTACTTGGGAACGTGAAGATCAGATGAAAGAAAAATACCCCCAACTGTTTGACAAAACCCCATCCATAAGATAAATTTCGGGACGAAATTATTCTAATAGGGGGAGAATGTAACACCAGTCAAAATAGGTCAATAGACAATCACATGTGATTATGCCAATCATGTAATGTGATTTTGTTAAACTAGTAATGTGATAAAAGTTCTATGTAGTTCATGATAAATTCTAATACAAATATGAACTTTCTTTATGATGCAACTCAAAGTATACGTCCATACGATTCCAAAAATATAGAGAATGTATGAATCTGACATCGCATGAAGAAGTTATGATAAACCGAACACTATAAATCTCTATAATAAGAGGAATTTAAAATAGACTTAGAATTAGCTATTAGATTCTAAAAGAGAGTTGTATTACTTGTAAATACCTACGCGTGCATATAAAGAACGTCAAAAAGAGAGTTCCTATGTGAAAGTTACGACCTTCCAAAGATACAGCTGTCAGAAACCCTAATCCGACTTAGCTCACGACGTGAGCATAGAAACTCACGACGTGAGGAGTCAATTTGCCACATTTCGGATCTAGAAGGTGCGTGACGAGGCTACGAAGGGATAAGTTCCAAACTCACGACGTGAGCAAGGATATCTCACGACGTGAGGACTCATCTGGCCACCTTCCGAAGCTAGGGACGCAAATGGCAAGTCTACGAGATGATCATGCTTGACTCACGACGTGAGTCTTATAAAACTCACAATGTCAGAGTCCAAAAACTTACTATAAATAGCAAGTTCGACCCCAACCATTCTTACACCTGAACTTCTTTCCTTTCTCTCATTTGTTGAAGCCCTCTTGCATCCCGAGCCCCGACGACCTCGTACTGCTGACCGTTTCTGCTTAGATTACATAAAATCACGCTACTAGGGTGAGTTTCACGACCCCACTTTCTAATATTTTCGGGGGAGAACGCATGCTAAATATTGTATATACGTTACTATTATGTATATATGATGGTATATTAGTATCAACGTAAATAGTTATATTAACCGAGATATAGTTGTTCTAAATATAATATTTTGAATATATACAACTATTATCAACTTGTTAGCATGTTATTATACTAATGTAGATCTTGAGTTATACTTAGGATTCTATATATATGTTGTGTGCGATATAGCTCCGAAGTTGTATTCGGAAGTTCTATATGTTAATTTATAAAGTATGTTGTTATTATTGGTTTTATGTCAAGATAAAACTTGGTATGTTATATGTTGTTGTTGGTTTTATGATAAAACCTGGTTTTTCCTCAAGTTATATCTGGTATACTACCTAAAGTAATACGAACTTAGGAGTAATGTTTAAAATCAAAGTCTAATAACTTAGGGTTTTAGACACGAAAATGCTTTTGTTGTTAGAGCTATAGGAAGTCGTTGAAGTCTATATGAGTAATTGTATTCATCAACTAAGATTGGGGATCTTAGCAGAAATCCTATGAACTGTAACCGTTAATCCCATGTGAGCGAGGAAGTCGTGTATAATTAGTATACGGGTTGACAACCCCACTCGTGGTTTCTAGCTACAATCAAATTTAAGCGAGTGACGAACTATCCTTTTATTTGTTATTTGTTCCGACGTCGATGAAGCGTGCGGTGTTCCTCATGGAAATCATGAGTGGGTTGTCCTCATGGAAATCATGAGTGGGTTGTCCTCATGGAAATCATGAGTGGGTTTTATCAGAGGTATTATGTCAAAGTAGCGGTTACAGGCTCATGGTAGCAAATTGTTAGAAACATTATACTTTGTCGTCATATAAGTATAAATGTTAAGTATAAGTTTCCACATACTTATACCCTAAGTACATGGAACGTTTAGGTATATCACTTAATTGTTAAGTAAACTATTATACCTAATATATCTACTAATCGTTGGAGAGTCAAAATGATACTTTCAAAACTATACTTTTGAACTTGGAAAATGTATTATTTTAATAGGGAGTCAAAACTTGTGGACTCACCAACTTTATGTTGACGTATTTTTAAATGCATGTGTTTTCAGGAAATTGAAAAGCTGGTATGTATTCGAACAGGAGAAGTTTTACTATTACCTTTCTGTTCATTAAGAAGTATGCCATAGTCGGATATTATGTAATATGTACTAGGAAAACAATAATGTAACTTGCAATCATCAATAAAGGTATGTATTTTCTTTAGTAATGTTCAGTGTATGTTATATAACTGTGATACAAAGAATGACGTTACACCACTCGGTGTTTCTGTCGACGGCTGGGGGTGTGACAACAGGGGCGGTGGTAGGAGTAGTAACAACCTATTTACCTTTGAGACTACTTTCAGCAGTCGTCAAAAGCCCTTGAAGTTTGCTAAGTGTGACCTCCTCCTTGTTCATATGATAGGTCATGCGGAACTGATCATAACATGAAGGTAAGGAGTGTAGAATAATATCTATAGCCAACTCCTCATCAAATTTCACATTTAACTTCAGCAAACGGTCCACAAACCTTTGCATTTTCTGTAAGTGGGTCGTGATGGGTTCACCATCCTTCATCTTGGTTGTTATCATGGAAGAAATGATTTCATACCTCTCTTGACGAGCACTCTAATGGTATCTTTCCATCAGGTATTGGTGCATCTCAAAAGGGTAGAAGTCCTCATAGGACTTTTGGAGTTCAGCTGTGATGGTGGCCAACATGATACAAGACACCTTGGTGGCATCCTTCTCATGAGTCCTAAACTCAGCGATCTCCTCAGGAGTAGCAGAAGACTCATCGATTTCATTAAGCTCCTTGTCTAGCACATATTCCTTGTCCTCATGCGATTGACCATCCTAATGTTCCTAATCCAGTCATTGAAATTAGTGCCATCAAAGATGACTCTCCCACACAAGTTCATGAGAGAGAAGGAGCTAGTAGGGTTTGAGCCAGAAGCAGTGTTGGAAGACATCTGAAAAGAAAGAAAGACAAAGTTTAGATTAGATAAGAGTCCTTAATATAACACCCAAATGAAATATTAAGGCTAGGACCCAACACAATATTTTACAATTTGGAAGAGGGATGCCGTAATCCAATTTACAACGTATTTGAAGGTAGGTAAATGGCGATTTACCAATTTTCACCATGAAAAACGAAATAGATTATTAAGTTTTAATTGGATTGAAATTCCTAGATTCCTTTGAGATTCATTGAAATTTTCAGTGGCATGTTTAAATATTGATTATGCCCTTCAAGTTTGTGACACTTGATGTCGATGTGCCGGTTAACCATGAAAATTAACTTGGTACACTTGATGTTGATGTGCCGGTTAACCACACACGCTCAACCGATCTATGACAAACATCAAGCTACCTTTTTCCTCCCTTACTAGTCCATGTCAATGTTCTGGTTAACCACACACGCTCCTCTAACGACTTGGTAAGGTGAAAAGTGTAATTTCATGGATTAGCATCAATTTCACATTTTCCTAAAGTAACTAATATTGGGAATTTAATAAAAGTTTAGTTACTTTATAATTACCATTATACTTTTAACGAGAATTATTGTCCTATCCTACCCGTTCAGCTAACGACCATCCACCAGTCAAGGAAGCGGTGGGTGAGAGTGGACAGCCATTAAACTGCCATTTTATAGGCAGTAACCTTATACCCCTCTCATAGACCAACTTCGTGAATGAGACCTACTAACGGTAAGACTGACTTGTCTTATACATATATATAATTATTAAACTTATAATATTATAATAGTATAAGGGTTGAATTTTAAACTTTTAAAATTCTAAGGTTTGGAATTAAAGTATTCATAAGTGTGACTTTACAAATTCCAAAACTTGAGGGCATGTTTTGAAACTATTCAAAACTTTTCATTTCCATAACTTATGAGTTTAATGACTTTTAAAGAAAAGACTTTTGGTTTTCCATAACTTGAGGACAAGTTATGGAGTCCATTAAAACCATTTAGATCATTATTTTAATTAACATAATAATCAAAAATACATACATGATCTAGTTAAACTCATAAGCACAAGATAATTCATATCATCAATCTTCAAGAAATTAGCCTAATCATATAAACTAATACAAATCTTGAAATTATGACAATTATCTTTTAATTGGAAAAGCATGATCATTACCTTATGGAAAAACAGATTTTATGGTTCAAAAAACAGTTTCGAGTAATGATCCTAATCCAATTTCTGGCCAAAACTCAAAAATCTGCACACTGGACCACCAACTCGACGAGTACATGAACTGGACTCGTCGAGTTGGTCCATTTCTGAGTGGACTCGGCGAGTCACCTAGTGGACTCGGCGAGTTCACCTGACAGAATGCAGAAATTTGATTTTTCCAACTTTGAAAACCAATAAAACATCAAGTATAATAGAAAACAATCCTAGTCTCTGATACCACTGATGGGTTTTGAGCATCCTAACAAACTTACGGTGCACATACAAAACATGGGTACTTGTATAAAAAAACTAGTTAGATGACATACCTTTTCTTGTAGCTTGATTCCTTGGACCTTTAAGAGCCTGGCACCCCAAATGTGATGCCTCAAATGCTTCACACACCACCACCAACAATAGAGGACTTGAGAGAGGATTACTTGCACTCAAAATTCGGCTATGCTCTTCCAAAGATCACTAGTGGCTGATTTCATGTGCTAAAGGGGTTCTTATATAGTGTGGCAAGGATTCGGGTTACATCCATGTAAACCCTAATGTGCATGAACTTTCACCTTACTTAGGATCCATGGGTTAAACCTCCATGGACTATCCATGGACCACCATGTTGGTTTGGCCCAACCTAAATAACCATAGGCCCACACACTATAAGAGTCATTGATTTAGCAAATCAACCCCTTACATTTAATTAGTCTCTTTTGATCACTAAATTAATTCCAAATTAATTCTTGATCAATACTAACTAAATAATGTGATTTCATATTAATATATTAGAACTTATAATATATTAATAAATCATAAATAGCCTCTACTCAAAAGTCCATCCTTACAAATTTTCTGGTGACATGCAACCCAAAGGGACCATGCTAATCTTGGGTCAAGTACATACCAGTTATAGTTATGGACTTAGACACCTTATCCAACACTAAATCGTTATACTACTTAATCTACTTACGAGTGTAATTCCTAGGATGGATTTAGTGAGGTGTTTAAAGTGGGATTTCTAAACAGTATACTCTGTATACCAAACGGACCCTACCTCCGATATGATACTACCGGGTTATTCCTTGCTCAGATCTCTAAGTAGACTTTGGGATTATTGAGGAATCTAAACCCTTAGGATAATAGACTAAGACTTAGTGTTATGTACATCTAGGTCTTTTGGAAAAGGTGTAAGGCGAAGCTCTGCCCGATTCATCTATAACTAGACACTTTTGTCAGGTGAGTGTGTAGTTTCTATCAAGATCATAATCTAAAATAAAAGTATTGTTTATATGAGTCATTAATTTCTTACATGTATTATCTGTGCTACATGCTTTTTGTATAATTAGGATAATACTATTGAATTAGAAGTTGTATTGGGAATCGATTGCCTTTAGTTATAATTCTTGCCTTAGGTTTAAGAATAAGACTTTTAAAGGACACTTAGTTGAAATTAAGTTAGATATCGATTAGGTCTCATGACTGGGGTAAGGTGTGTGAGATCAGAGCGAAGTGTTTCTCCTCTTTCTAGGATGACCAGAAATGGTGGGTCCATATCAGACAACTGGAAAGTATGTCTGGGTTATCGACCATAGTTGATGACAACACTGGACTATTCTAGGCAGTCTAGTGAATTACGTTGCTAGCATGGACTTATAACCCATGGACATAGTTAAAATGGGATACCATATTTATCAAATCTCTGAACATTGGTTGCCTTATATGACATACGTTGAACAAGGACACCCCTAGATGTGTAGTCAAAACAGCTGCTCAAACGATTTATCAGGTTGGGTGATTCCTCCAGATAAACGTTGCTTTAGGATCTGTGAGGATCGGTTGGGTTGCATAGCTGATCTTAGGTCAAGATTTCGTATATATAATTTTGACGTCATTGTTTTTAGGAATGATATTATTTAATATCATTAAATTATTATGGGATTGAAAACCCTACATATCTCACAAGGTTTTCCATAACCTGAGCCACTCATTTTTATGCATCATAGGTAGTGGAACCTAGGTTGTTATAGTCTAGTTAGGATGTTGAGTGGAATAAAGAGATGTACCTAATAGTTTTAGGACCTTTTAGTATTTACGTTTTAATGTATGTTTGGATATGAATGATGACATCCTCAAGGTTTTTAAAAAAATGAAATAACTTTTGTTATCTCAAAATGTTTTGTTTAACTGGAAATTCCTCATATCAATTTCATAAAGCATAAAGAAAAATGTTTTAATTGGTTCTGAAAAATGGGGGATGTTACAATTGATATCAGAGCATTAGTTTAAGCGAACTAGGAATTTTGGAATATTAGTTACTTAAACTTAGAAGCTAAGTATGATCAGTGACGTGTGTGATAGGATACTTTACGATAGGTGCCTTAGTTGTCTTTGACTCTAGCATATTATAGGAATATGCCTTAACTCCTAATTAGGTGCTATATATATATATATATATATATATATATATATATATATATATATATATATATATATATATATATATATCTTTATCCTAAACCTTCTTGCCTCTACGACTATAGAACGCCATGACGATCACTAGGAGCAGAAGAGACGTCAATAACGAAGGAGGTCCAGAACCTCAGATCGTCGGAACAACTGTCATTCAAATCCCGATGAATGAAGCTCGGGAAATCATGCAAGAAATGCTCAATCAGCAGTGACGTGAGTTTAGCGAGATCTTGGCTTATGAACTAGCTAATGCTAGAGGAGGAGCGCTTGTGATCAAAGAGCCGGTAGTTGTTGAACAAGTCAACAACGGGCGAATTCCTTGTCATCCAGAGATGGTCCAGGAAGAAAATGATGACTCGAAAATTCATCAAGGACTAGAGCAACCAGAGATCCAGATAAATGTTGAACCGAGAGGATATTGCAAGTATAAGGACCTCATAAACTATAAGCCATCATCATTTAACGGGAAGGAAGATCCTGTAGGAGTAATGTATTGGGTCTCAGAGATGGAGATGACGTTTATCACATGTGGTTATACGGGGAAGCTGCAAACCACCTATGATGTGAGGCAATTGAAAGACTCAACACTTCGTTGGTGAAACGTGTTGGGGAAGATTGTGAGCCCCAAAAAGACATTGTAGCTGACATAAGACGAAATCTTGACCCATTTTAAGAGGAAGTTCTGTTAAGCTAAGAAGATGCTGGAATTGGAGAATCAATTATTGTCTTTGACAAAGGGAAGCATGTCGGTGGACGAGTACACCAATGTTTTCACTGATAAGATGGATTTCGCCTTCCGAATTGTTCCGAACAAACTGACCAAGATTGATTGGTATGCAAAGGGAGTACACGGTGCCAGTGAAGTAGGCACCTATGTCACACCCCCCCAACCGGAACGGCGGAAACGTTTAGGGGTGGAGGACGTCATGCTCAGTATCACAACAATTCCATAATAGTAATCAAAGCAAACACAACCATTACTTTGATTGAATATAGTATTTACATATGTTCAATACATAATTTGTATGACATCAAAAATGTATAACAAAAGTATAAAAGACGCGACTCTAAAAGTTCCGTCTTCTCAAAACCAGCGGGTGTACCTGTCTACCGGTTCGCTGAGAATACAAGTGGTTTTGAAAGTGTATCAACATTTAAGTTGGTGAGTTCATAAGTATGTTTTTGTAATGAAATCTTGTCTTTGAATCTGTGAAAATGGTTGTATGTTTTTCAAGAAAATCCAATATTTTCTTTAGTAGTGAAAAGTAGTCTTAGACCTTAAGACCAAAATGTATGTTTGTTACTGTATTCTGTAATTGTATATGAATATCTTTGTATGAATGCTTGGATTCCACCAGTTGTTTTGCATTGTATTGTTCTGTATGAAAACTCTTGTATGAATTCCCTGGATACCACTAATAGTTATGTATAGTATTGTTCTGTATGAAAACCCTGGATACCACCAGTAATGTATAGTAGTTTTGTTACTTAAAATAAAACCATGTTTTGTATTCCATGGAATCCTCTAGTTGTAGTGTATAGTAAATCTATTAATTAAAATAAAACTAATTGAAAAGTTGAAATCCTGTAAACAAATGTTTTAGTTTATATTGTTGTGAGTTTCGTATAACCATGCTTGATATGACCTAGTGACCTCTATGACATTCTTCAGGCGTCGGAAACGTTATGACATTTGTCACCCCAGACCTATCGGCCTAACTGTAGCTAGCAGTTCAGGTGTGGGATTGTCAGGCCCGTATAGATCTATACACAAATTCCACGCTCTCCCTCCAGGAGACTCTGGTTATATTGTATAGGATTTAATTATGTACCCTGATGGGTACAATTGAAGTAGTGCCTCACAACCCTGTATTAACAAGTTTACGTGTAGTATTGTAGTGTTCTCTTGTACTTGAAACTGTATGTATAACTTGTAGAGTAAAAATAATTATACTTAAATAATTATTTAGTATTGTACTCTTGTGTTCGGAAAATAGTATTGTATACCATAAACTATAACTACCATAGTTTATATATTTGTTTCTGCATAAAGCTCTTGAATTAGTAAAACCATGTAATGTATCCCAATTTATACCTATTATAGTTTGTAAGTATGTTCTTGTTTCATGTACTGAATTCTGTAAAAGTTCTGTAATGTTACCAAACTATATCTACCATAGTTTGATTGTATGTTATGTATTGTATTGAAAACTTTGCAATTATGGTTGTATGTTGAAAAACTACCCTTATGCTCAGCATGTTACTAAAGGGTAAAAATATCTGAATATTTTTATAAAATGTAGTGATTTATCGGTTTGTATCAATTGCAAAAGTTTTTAATCTGTTTGAAATCGTTTGTATAAAAACCCAAAAATCCTTGTGTTTTACTTATATTCCCCTGAAAACATTAAAAACAGTGAAGATGTAGGGGTATGAACTCACAGTTGTTTATGTGTACGCGTTGGACAGCGAGACTGGAAAGATGACCCTCGAGTTGGCGTACGCAGAACTAACGGTATCCTAATAATATTTAAACACATAATTTTATTTAAATTAGCAAAACCATTAATTAAACTGTTAGAAAACACTTGTTTTTGTGTTAGGATATGTTACCGAAAATTGCACAAGTGTTGAAGGGTTTTCGGTTCCAAGGAGTTTTCGGCCAAAAACGGTTCTCGGCCGTAAACGGTTTGCGGTCCTAAGCTGTTTTCGGTCACTTGAAGATTTGAAGACTGTTCTTGGTGTTCTTGGTGAAAAATATGAAGATTCAAAGGATTGTTCTTGAACATATGAACGTTCTTGGATGATACATGAGAGCAAAATGAGAGTATTTTCGGGTGGAAATGTGTGAAAATGACTAAGTTTTCGAGTGAACAACTTATATACGGTTGGGTTTTCGGCCGGAAAGGGGTTTTTGGCTGCAAAGAGTGTTTTTGGCCGCAAAATGTTTGTTGTCACGAGGTTTGCGGTTTCAAGGGAAAAATCTACGTTTTTCGAATGTTTTTGATTTCAAAAACTTATATAAACTTGTATAAACTTTATTTATATAATTTAAACTATTTTCTAATCTTTACGAACTTAACGAAATAAATAAAGACTCGAATTTTATTTATCGGATTTGACTTTTTTTGACTCGGAAAGTAACGGGTTGTTACATTATCCCCCCCCCCATTAGAGGGAATTTCATCCCGAAATTCTTTCTAGAGAGTAGACTATGGACTAGGGAAAAAGATGTGGGTACTTTTGTTTCATCTGATCCTCTCGCTCCCAAGTGAATTTAGGTCCCCGCTTGGCATTCCAGCGAACCTTCACTATTGGTATGCGACTTTGTTTCGTTCGCTTGACTTCCCTATCCATGATTTATACTGGTTCTTCCACGAAGTTAAGACTCTCCTTTATCTCGATTTCATCGAGTGGAATCACAAGAGTCTCATCGGACAGACACTTCTTTAAGTTTGACACGTGGAAGATGGAGTGTATGTTGTTAAGTTCTTGTGGTAGACGGAGTTTGTAAGCTACGGGGCCGATCCTAGCAAGGATCTCGAATGACTCGATGTACCTCGGATTTTGCTTCCCATGCTTTCCGAAACGTATCATGCCCTTCCAGGGTGAGACCTTCAATAGAACGCGGTCACCAACCTGGAACTCCAAGGGTTTTCGTCCATTATATGCGTAGATCTTCTGTCTATCCCTCGAAGCTTTCATCCGTTCGCCGATTTGTACGATCTTTTATGTGGTTTCCCGAATGATTTCCGGGCCAGTGAGAGTGCTATCAGGAACTTGCCATTTAGCTAGTTGCGTGTCACCCACCTCAGCCCAACACAGAGGGGATCTGCACTTACGGCTGTAGAGGGCTTCGAATGGAGCACCCTTGATGCAAGTGTGATAGTTGTTGTTATAAGAAAATTCGACAAGTGGAAAATGGGTATCCCATGCTTTACCAAAGTCGATCACACAAGCTCTCAGCATGTCCTTAAGGGTTTGAATGGTTCTCTCACTCTGCCCTTCAGTTTGAGGATGGTAAGTTGTGCTCATGTCTAGCTTAGTTCCAAGAGCCAAAATCTCGAAGTGAATCTACTATCTCTATCCGAGATAATAAATATAGGCACACCATGCAGTCGTACTATCTCTCAGATGTAAGTTCGGTTCAACTTCTCCATCTTGTCGGTTTCCTTGATTGGCAGGAAGTGGACAAATTTGGTTAATCTATCGATGATTACCCAAATGGTGTCATGACCGCCCGATGTCTTGGGCAACTTGGTTATGAAGTCCATCGTAATTCGCTCCCACTTCCACTCAGGTATTTATGGCTGTTGAAGTAAGCCTGAGGGCTTTTGGTATTCTACCTTAAGTTTGGCACAAGTTAGACACTTTCCCACGTAGGTAGCAATCTCTGATTTCATGTTTAGCCACCAATACAGTTTCTTGAGATCCAGATACATCTTACCTGAACCTGGATGAACAGAATTTTGTGTCTTATGGGCTTCATTCATGACAACGTCTCTGTAGCCACCAAACTTCGGTGTCCAAATCTGATTCATGAAGTAGCGAATTTTGTCACCCTTGATTTCCAAGTTCTTCTCCATTCCTATCAAGGCTTCATCTGCCATATTATCCGGCTTCAAGGCTTCTAGCTGAGCCTCCTTGATTTGTTTGGATAGATGTAAATGGATTGTCATGGTTAGTGCCTTCACTCGATGACTTGAGTACTCCTTTCGACTAAGGGCATCCGCTACCACATTGGCTTTACCGGGATGATAGCGAATTTGGCATTCGTAATCATTGAGTAGCTCTACCCATCGTCGTTGTCTCATGTTAAGTTCTTTCTGGTCAAAGACATGCTCAAGGCTTTTGTGGTCGGTGAAGATAGTGCACTTAGTACCATAAAGGTAATGCCTCCAGATTGTCAGTGCAAAGACCACTGCTCCCAACTCAAGATCGAGAGTAGTGTAGTTCACTTCGTTTGACTTAATCTGTCTCGAGGCATAAGCAATAACTTTTCCTCGCTGCATAAGCACACAGCCTAGCCCCTGATTGGATGCATCGCAGTAAACTACGAAGTCTTCTGTCCCTTCTGGAAGAGACAAGATAGGTACGCTGCACAGGGCTTGCTTCAGAGTCTGGAACGTAGTGTCTTGTTGTTCTCCCCAACTAAATGTTACACCCTTCTGAGTCAGGGTAGTAAGCGGCTTAGCGATTCTGGAGAAATTTTGTATAAATCTTCGATAGTAGCCAGCAAGTCCCCAAAATTGGTGGATCTCTGTGGGCGTTCTCGGTGCTGACCAATTCTCGATTGCCTTAATTTTGGAAGGGTCCACGTATATGCCTTCTTTGCTGACCATGTGACCAAGGAAATTTACTTTCGTAATCCAAAACTCGCACTTTGAGAGTTTAGCATAAAGCTTTTCCGCTCTTAAAGTTTCTAAGACTTGTCTCAGGTGCTGACTATGTTCTTCCTCGCTTCGTGAATAGATAAGTATATCATCTATGAACACTATCACAAATTTGTCTAGGAAGGGTCAGCACACCCGATTCATTAGATCCATGAATATTGCGGGTGTGTTGGTCAGACCAAAGGGCATTACTACAAACTCATAGTGACCATAACGAGTTCTGAATGTTGTTTTGGGAACATCATTCTCAAAGACTCGTAACTGGTGATACCCTGATCTCAGGTCTATCTTTGAAAAGTAGTTGGCTCCTTGGAGTTGATCGAAGAGGTCATCTATACGCGGGAGAGGGTATCGGTTTTTAATTGTAAGCTTGTTCAGTTCGCGATAATCTATGCACATTCAGAAAGATCCATCCTTCTTCTTAACGAACAGGACCGGTGCTCCCCAGGGTGAGAAGCTTGGTCGAATGAATCCCTTGCTAAGCAGTTCGTTTATTTGGATAGATAATTCCTGCATCTCCGCTGGAGCTAGACGATACGGGGATTTGGCTACGGGAGTAGCTCCAGGGATTAAGTCGATTCGGAACTCGACTTGACGTTCAGGAGGAACTCCTAGAAGATCTTCGGGGAAGATATCAGGAAACTTACAAACTTCGGGAATGCTCTCGAGGTCTTTAGCTTCTTGTTTTTTGTTGACCACATGGGCTAAGAATGCATGACACTCTTTTCGCATGTATTTTTGGGCTTTATTTTAAGATATGATGCGAAGGTTAAAACTGAGTTTGTTGCCATAGATAACAACGGCTTCGCCATTTGGCAGATTAAGGCGAATGACTTTTTCGTAACAAAGAATATCAGCACGATTGGGGCTCAACCAATCCATGCCGATGATGACATCAAAGCTTTTTATGGAGACCGGCATAAGGCCAATGGAAAAAGAGTGGTTGTTTAGAGTGATGGTACAACCTATGAATATGTCGTTAGTGCTCTCTTTCTTCCCGTTAGCCATCTCGACGGTGAATGTTTCACTTACTGATTATGGTTTGTGTTTGAGTAGATGTTTGAATTTATGGTTAACGAAAATCCTCTCAGCACCACTATCAAAGAGCATGCATGCATAAGAGTTATCGAGTAGGAACGTACCCGTCACTATGGTAGGATCAGCTACTGCTTCCTCCTGACCCATAGCAAGCACTCTTCCTGTGTTACCAGCATTTCTTGCCTTCGGTCAATCCCTCTTGTAGTTCCCGCTTTCACCACATCCATAGCAGGCTTGGCCTACTCCAGCTCTGGGGGTTTGGTTGGTTGGTTATGCTAGTGTCTTGCAAAAAACGGGCTGTGTACCCCTTTTTGTTGCAGTTATTGCACTGCATCTCACGGCAAGGCCCGTGATGATGGAAATTGCATTTGTCACACCTTGGCAGATTCCCAGCATATCGACTGGGAGGTATTTAAGTAGTGGGAGCAGCGGCAGGAACGGTAGCGGCGGGACCGCCACTATTTGCTGTTTCTTCGAGGGCTCTTGCGAAGCTTGCCCTTTCCTTTTGTTCCAGAACTGTTTCTTGATGCCACTCTCCTGCGGCTGCTCAGGAATGACTGTCACGGAGTCTTTGCTATCTCCATGATCGATCAGTGTCTGTGCTAGACGCTTGGCATTGTCAAAGGTAAGGGGTTTAGCGCCCAGAACATTCCATTGGGTTGGGGGAGTTAGTCCTCAAATGTACCTCTCTACTTTCTTGCTCTCCGGGGTGACCATCCCGGGACAAAGTAGAGCCAGGTCACTAAGCCTTGAAGTGTAAGCAGCGATGTCGAAACCCTTCATCTTTAGGTTCTAGAGCTCCTGCTCCAGTTTTCGCATTTCGCCCCGCGGGCCGTACTCAGCGAGCATCAGTTCTTTCAAATCGTCCCAACTCATAGCGTTAGCTACCGAAAGAGTTAGGGATTTGACTTGGCTGTTCCACCAAGTTAGAGCTCTATCGGTGAAGGTGCATGCTGCAAATTTTACTTTGCTCGACTCAGGGCACGCACAGATGTCAAAGATTCATTCGGTCTTTTCGAACCAACGTGTTAAGGCAATGAAACCTCCAGTGCCATCAAAGGATTTGGGTTTAGAGGTTGTGAAATCCTTATAGGAACACTCTTTCGGGTGTCCTTGACTACCTCCAAGGTTAAGGGGATTGGTACCACTACCCGACCCGCTAGTACCGCTGTTATTGATCTGCGAAATGGCGGAAACCACAGCGGCGGTTACTGCTGCTTGGAAGACAACAGGGTCAAATTGGGGTGGTGGTGGCGGTGGTGGGTTTGTCGAGGTGTTGCTTGTCTTTCTGTTGGACTTCTTTGGAGGCATATTTCTCTATAATGATTAAAGAGAAGTAACAATAAGTCCTCTATAGGGGTCATGAGTCAGATGATAATGAACGAGATATATCTAATCCTAACATTTATAGTGTTCTATTAAGTGATTTACAAAGGGAGTCTACTAATACAAGTAAACAATCGCCATGAAATTAATAGCAACACTTGGAGTGAATTTGAATAGTGTGGTTCGTGCTTGATCCCCCTATAATCACATAGTGTACACAAACTATATATAACTAAAATTAAATAGACCTTCGATTAAGTGATCCTACTCTAAGTCCACAACCAAACAAGGAATAGAAAGTAAAGTTAAACCACCTATTCTGAGTCTATGAAATCTTACTTATATATAACTTAGATGTATACACTTAGCAATTATAGATCTATTAGTAAGAGGTCTTTGTTTTCACGTGTTTGGCTCTAGACTTGTAGTGCTATAAATTACTCCTATAGTATTTTAACGGTATTTTAGGTTCTAGTATTTCCTTTGTATAGAGTTTGGTAAGTTTTACTCGTGTTGCAAAACCACTATCACTCCCAAACACATGTTGGTCGTATCTCTAATAAATACAGTTGATCAGGTTATATTTATCCCAGATATGATTACCTAATTGTCCCGGTTTAACCATAGTCTACAACATCTAAATACTTATGTTTTGTTCTTCTTGTGATACTGTTTCTGGTATGTAGGTATACTTGTATACTTCCTATAAAATACTTAGATTTTAAAAGTATACTTTTAGTTCAGAGCGCTTCGGCCCTATAGTGTTTATAGTTGTATATCTTGTAAGGCTTGATATACTTAGTTCACTATAAACAATGCTCTGATACCAATCTGTCACACCCCCAAACCGGAACGGCGGAAACGTTCGGGGGCGGAGGACGTCATGCTTAGTATCACAAAAATTGCATAATAGTAATCAAAGCAATCACAACCATTACATTGATTGAATATAGTATTTACATCTGTTCAATACATAATTTGTATGACATCAAAAATGTATAACAAAAGTATAAAAGACGCGACTCTAAAAGCTCCGTCTTCTCAAAACCAGCGAGTGTACCTGTCTACCGGTTCCCTGAGAATACAAGTGGTTTTGAAAGTGTATCAACATTTAAGTTGGTGAGTTCATAAGTATGTTTTTGTAATGAAATCTTGTCTTTGAATCTGTGAAAATGGTTGTATGTTTTTCAAGAAAATCCAATATTTTCTTTAGTAGTGAAAAGTAGTCTTAGACCTTAAGACCAAAATGTATGTTTGTTACTGTATTTTGTAATTGTATATGGATATCTTTGTATGAATGCCTGGATTCCACCAGTTGTTTTGCATTGTATTGTTTTGTATGAAACTCTTGTACGAATTTCTTGGATACCACTAGTAGTTATGTATAGTATTGTTCTGTATGAAAACCCTGGATACCACTAGTAATGTATAGTAGTTTTATTACTTAAAATAAAACCATGTTTTGTATTCCCTTGAATCCTCCAGTTGTAGTGTATAGTAGTTCTATTAATTAAAATAAAACTAATTGAAGAGTTGAAATCCCGTAAACAAATGTTTTAGTTTATACTGTTGTGAGTTTCGTATAACCATGCTTGATATGACCTAGTGACCTCTACGACGTTCTTCAAGCGTCGGAAACGTTATGACATTTTTGAACTTAGGCCTGCCGGCCTAACTGTAGCTAGCAGTTCAGGTGTGAGATTGTCAGTCCCGTATAGATCTATACACAAATCTCACGCTCTCCCTCCAGGAGACTCTGGTTATATTGTATAGGATTTAATTTTGTACCCTGATGGGTACAATTGAAGTAGTGCCTCACAACCCTATATTAACTAGTTTACGTGTAGTATTGTAGTGTTCTCTTGTACTTGAAACTGTATGTATAACTTGTAGAGTAAAAATAATTATACTTAAATAATTATTTAGTATTGTACTCTTGTGTTCGGAAAATAGTATTGTATACCATAAACTATAACTACCATAGTTTATATATTTGTTTCTGCATAAAGCTCTTGAATTAGTAAAACCATGTAATGTATCCCAATCTATACCTATTATAGTTTTGTAAGTATGTTCTTGTTTCATGTATTGAATTCTGTAAAAGTTCTGTAATGTTACCAAACTATATCTACCATAGTTTGATTGTATGTTATGTATTGTATTGAAAACTTTGCAATTATGGTTGTATGTTGAAAAACTACCCTTATGCTCAGCATGTTACAAAAGGGTAAAAATATCTGAATATTTTTATAAAATATAGTGATTTCTCAGTTTGTATCAATTGCAAAAGTTTTTAATCTGTTTGAAATCGTTTGTATAAAAACACAACAATCCTTGTGTTTTACTTGTATTCCCCCCTGAAAACATTAAAAACAGTGAAAATGTAGGGGTATGAACTCACAGTTGTTTATGTGTACGTGCTGGACAGCGAGACTGGAAAGATGACGCTCGAGTTGGCGTACGCAAAACTAACGGTATCCTAATAATATTTAAACACATAATTGTATTTAAAATAGCGAAACCATTAATTAAAGTGTTAGAAAACACTTGTTTTTGTGTTAGGATATCTTACCGAAAATTGCACAAGTGTTGAAGGGTTTTCGGTTCCAAGGAGTTTTCGGCCGAAAACGGTTCTCGGCCGTAAAGGGTTTGTGGTGCTGAGCTGTTTTCGGTCACTTGAAGATTTGAAGGCTGTTCTTGGTGAAAAATATGAAGATTCAAAGGATTGTTCTTAAACATATGAACGTTCTTTGATGATACTTGAGAGCAAAATGAGAGTATTTTAGGGTGGAAATGTGAGAAAATGACTAAGTTTTCGAGTGAACAACTTATATACGGTTGGGTTTTCAGCCGGAAAAGGGGTTTTCGGCCGCAAACTGTTTGTTGTCACGAGGTTTGTTTGTTGTCATGAGGTTTTGATTTCGAAAACTTATATAAACTTATATCAACTTTATTTATATAATTTAAATTATTTTCTAATATTTACAAACTTAACGAAATAAATAAAGACTCGAATTTTATTTATTGGATTTGACTTTTGTTGACTCAGAAAGTAACGGGTTGTTACAACCTACTTTTCAGGAGGCCGTGTAGGAGACAAAGTCTGTGGAAGGTATGATGAAGAAGAGAGCTGCTAAAAGGATGAAGGTTGGTGAAAATAGGAAGGAGGAGGGAAGCAACAACAACAACAACAACAACAACAACAACAACAACAACAACAAGAAGTTTTTGAAGCCGATCAACAAGTCTAGGAGCAGCCAGGAAGGGAAGTGGTGCGACCAGTGCAAGAAGAAGCATTTCGGCTATTGTGTCATCTGCTTTAAGTGCAAGAAGCCCAGACATATTTCTACAAATTGACTAGTCAAAGGAAAAGTTTGCTTCAATTGTGGAGAGGAGGGGCATATGAAGGCAGAGTGCCCAAAGGTTGAGAAGCCGATCACAATGATCATGCCACCAAAGCTCAATGGTCGAAGCTATCAGATGACCCTCAATGAAGCAAAGGAATAGACCGATGTTGCTTTAGGTACATTCTAAGTTAATCAAATTCCTGGAAAGATATTATTTTATTTTGGAGCAAATCATTCATTTATATCACATAAATTTGGTAGGATACTTAAGTTATCACCACTTAGGCTAAGTAGCCCTATCTTAGTAGAAGTAGTTGGTGGTAGCAATGTATCTGTTAGCAATAGGTTAGCGGCTGTAACTATCGACATGAACTGAAACAAAATTTTTCGTGAGCTTTTACCTTTTGAGTTGAGTAAGTTTGACGTAATTCTCAGCGTGGATTGGTTTGGAGAAAACCTCGCAAACATCTTATGTGGTAGGAATATGGTACATATTAATCCCCCTGGGAGAGAGCCATTCATGGTTTATGGTAACAAGAGTAGAGTAAGATCTGGAGTCATCACGATGATGAAAGCCAGAAGATTCCTATCCAAGGGATGTTCGGCATTCTTGGCGTACGTGATAAACGCGAAGAAGGAGAATAGGGAAATGAATGATATACCTATGGTGCGAGATTTTCTTGAGGTATTTCCAGATGAATTACCAGGATTGCCACTAGAGAGACAGGTATAATTTAGGATTAACTTATTTCCAGGCACGATGCCAATTGCGAAAGCACCGTATCGTTTAGCGCCTACAGAGATGAAGGAGTTAATGATACAACTTCAAGAGTTCTTGGAAAAAGGTTTTATAAGACCTATTTCATTACCCTGGGGAGCTCCAGTACTATTTGTAAAAATGAAGAAGGACAGTACTATGAGAATGTGTATTAACTATCGGGAGCTAAACAAATATATGATCAAAAATAGGTATCATTTACCTAGGATAGATGCATGTTCGCTCAGTTGCAGGGAGCAACTGTTTTCTCCAAAATTGATCTCAGGTCAGGCAATCACCACTTGAATATTAGGGATCAAGATATTGAGAAGACAGACTTTAGAAAAAGGTATGGGCAGTATGAATTCCTTGTTATGTCATTTGGACTAACAGAAAAAGGTATGGGCAGTATGAATTCCTTGTTATGTCATTTAGAAAAAAGCATCTTCGAGAAGTATTGGAAGTCCTAAGACGGAAAAGCTTTACGCAAAGTTTTCCAAGTGTGACTTTTGGAAAAGGGAGATACAATTCTTAGGTCATATTGTTAATCACGAAAGAATTATGGTTGACCCAGCAAAGATAGAAGCTGTGATGAAAAGGGAGACGCCAAAGAGTCCCACTGAAATTTGTAGTTTTATCGGATTGGCGGGTTACTATCAAAGATTCAACCTAAGTTTCTCTTCTATTGCGACTCTATTGATAGCCCTGACCAAAAAGGGAGTTTCATATACATGGAGCGAGAAGCAGGAAAGAGCTTTTGGTGAATTGAAGAAGAGATTGTGCGAAGCACCAATCCTCTTCCTACCGGAAGGAACTGATAACTTTGCGGTTTTTAGTGACACTTCTAAGATTAGATTGGGGTGTATCCTTAACTAAAGGGACAAAGTAGTAGCTTACGCCTCGAGACTGTTGAAGACCCACGAGTAGAGTTATCTGACTCATGATCTAGAGCTTGCAACAGTGGTTTTTTCCTTAAAGATATGGATAAATTATCCTTACAGAACCAAATGCAAACTATATACGGATAATAAGAGCCTTCAATATCTCTTTGCTCAGAAATAATTGAACATGAGACAAAGGCTATGGATGGAGCAACTTAAGGATTATGATTGCGAGATATTTTACCACCCAGGTATATCAAATATCATAGTTGACGCCTTAAGTAGAAACATGATTCCAGAAGGGAAAATATCTAGATCGTTGAAGATTGAAGTGATCTCACTGATTGTAGAAAAGATAAAGGGAGCTTAGACAAGGGCTCTGACAGGAGGAGATAAGAAGGAAGAACGTCTAGGCAAGACGTTTGTTTTTGAAGAAGATAAGAAAGGGTTGAAGACGTTTGGGTGCCTAAGTTGGGTGGTATACAAGATCTTCTTATGGAAGAATCTCATAAGACCATGTATTCTATACACCAAGGCAGCACCAAAATGTACATGTAGCAGAGTGCATAACATGTGAAAGAGTAAAGGCACAACACTAGAATCCATACGGGGATTTGGAACCCTTACCAGCACCCGTAGGTAAATTGGATGATGTTACCATGGATTTTATAACAAAGTTGCCAAATACAAAGAGAGGTTACGACATGATTTAGGTTATAGTAGACCGACTCACCAAGAGTGTGCATTTCATTGCCTCACGAGAGAATTGGTCTATAGAGAAGTTGGGTGAGACCCATGTAGAGGAAATCGCCAAAATACATGGAGTACCCTTATCTATCGTGTCAGATAGGGACAGTCGATTCAATTCAATATTCTACAAGAGTTTGCAGGAAGCAATGGGCACGAAGTTGTGCTTAAGTACTTCTTATCATCCACAAATGGATGTATATAGTGAGAGAACTATTCAAACCTTGGAATATATGTTGTGGGCATGTGCCTTAGAGTTTCCTGGTAGTTGGTATGACCATCTATCACTGGCCGAATTTGCCGGCAACAATTGGTTATCACTCAATAATTAAGATGACTCCTTACAACGCACTGTACGGAAGAAAGTGTCGTACACCATCGTGTTGGTTAGAAGCGGGAGAGAAACATTTTGCAGGACCTGAGTTAGTACACCAGACCAATGAGAAGCTAAGAGTCATCAAAGAAAGGATGCTAGCTGCTCAAATTCGTCAGAAAAGTTACGCATATAAGAAGCGACGACCAATAACATTTGATGTGGGTGATCAAGTGTTACTTAAAGTCTCGCCATGGAAGGGGATTATTATATTCGCAATGCTTAGGAAGTTGAGTCCTCATCTTATAGGACCATTAAAAGTACTTCAAAGGATAGGCAATCAAACCTACAAGCTTGAATTGCCCGACGAACTGCAACATATTCATAATACCTTTCACGTTTGTTATTTCAGGAAGTACTCGGGAGAAGAAGTTGATATGCTCCCACTTTTAGAGTTAAGGATCGATAAAGATAGAAGGCTAGTTGAAGAGCCTGAAGCAATCGTTAACCGTAAGAGAAAGAAATTATGACACAAGATGATTGACATGGTGCTAGTGTGATGGAAACGCACGACAGGGCCGAATCTCACATGGGAAACAGAATGTGAAATCAAAAGTCACTACCCTCATCTGTTTGCTATTGCATGATTCCGGGGACAAAATCATCCTAAGGGGGAAATAATTATAATGCCCACGTTTCCTGCTAGATTAAATCATAGTCTGTAATCACTTTGGTCAACCATTGTACCCTTTATATGAAAGAATAAGAAAGGATTATTCATATATTCATGTGCTTATGTGTTTTATAGGTTATTATATGTATTTAATAATAAAATAAATTAAATTAAATATGCATTAAAGATACAATATTACTTAGGACACATAACCTTAACCTAGTTGTAGTACGCGTCATAAGGACTCCAGAGATATAAGGAGCGTTCAAATCCGACTTCATATGAAGAAGTTATGCTTCTTCTAAGTTTCAAGATTAAACCGGCACGACTCTATGTCTTGTAAAAAGTAGATTTTGATATATTACTCTTTAGCCTTAGTGATCTAAAAGGAAGTCGTAGTAATCGTTAAACCAAGAGCGTGCATATAGACAACGTCTAAATCTGACTTCGTGAGAGGAAGTTATGATTTTTCTAAGATTCAGCATAGCAGTATCCCGCTTAAAAATCAAATTTCAGATCGGTCAACTTTTAGCTAAGATGATCTAAATGAGAGTTGAAGATCTCGTTGTTAGGAGACCGACGATAAAAATTTTGTTGAAAATGGACACTGGAAGAGATTTATGTTTTTATACCGGTATTAATAGTCTAAGCTTGTGTGAAAAATATAATGTCAAAAGTAGCTAACGAAGTCTAAACGAAAGTTGAATATATCATCAAGAGCTACGCGTGGATATAAAGAACTTCAAAACCAGAGTTCGTATGAAGAAGATACACAATTTTGAATATCTAAAATTTGGCACATGTATATGCGACACGTAGAAGGTTCTAGAAGATGCTAAGCCTCCCCCATCCAATTCGAGCCACGTGTCAGCAGGCCTGAGGAGCCACGCCACCCTATGCGCGATGTGCCACCATGATGCACCGTGGGCATCCCAAGAATCTGCCCTATAAATAGCAACTCATTCCTTCCTTCTCCCTCACACCATTTCAGTCGAATTCTATTTGAAATTTTCGTTATTTAGCCCATTTTTCCTTTATTCTATTCCGCAGCGAAGCCCTGCAATGCCCCTGGGTACTCATCTGATTAGTAGACTTCGAGTAGAGATCCCGAGTTAATATTATGCCTGCGTAGATCCTAGTTCTCGCCAATAGTACTCTATAAGTGAGCTACACTTATTATGCTTCCGTGTAACTTATAATCGTAGTTATAAGTTGTTACTAGGAACTTATAAGTAATATTTATCAATGATCCTAATTCGTTATACTGCTTGATCTACTTACAAGAGTAATTCCTAGGCTGGATTTAGTGAGGTGTTTAAAGTTGGATTTCCAAAAAGTATACTTTGTATACCAAACGGACCCTACCTTTGATATGATCCTACCTGGTTATTCCTTGCTCATATCTCGAAGTATACTTTGGGATTATTGAGGAATCTAAACCCTTAGGATAATTGACTAAGACTTAGCGTTATGTACATCTAGGTCTTTTGGAAAAAGGTGTAAGGCGAAGCTCTACCCGATTCACCTATCACCAGACACTTTTGTCAAGTGAATGTGTAGTTTCTATCAAGATCATAATCTAAAATAAAAGTATTATTTATATGAGACATTAAATGCTTGTCTTTATTATATGTGCTACATGCTATTTGTATAAGTAGGATAATACTATTGAATTAGAAGCTGTATTGGGAATCGATTTCCTTTAGTTATAATTCTTGCCTTAGGTTTAAGAATAAGACTTTTAAAAGACACTTAGTTAAAATTAAGTTAGATATTTATTATGTCTCATGAATGGGGTAGGGTGTGTAAGATCAGAGCGGAGTGTTTCTCCTCTTTCTTGGATGACCTTAAATGGTGGGTCTAAATCAAACAACTGGCAAGTATGTCTGGGTCAACGAGCAGAGTAGATGACAACATTGGACTATTCTAGGTAGTCTAGTGAATTACGTTGCTATCATGGACTTATAATCTATGGACGTAGATAAAATGGGATACCATATTTATCAAATCTCTGAACATTGGTTTCCTTATATGACTTATACTAGCCAAGGACACCCCTCGCTGTGTAGTCAAACAGTTTCTCAAACAATTCATCAGGTTGGGTGATTTCTCTAGATAATCGTTGCTTTAGAATCTTTGAGGATCATATGGGCTAGATAGTTCATCTTAGGTCAAGATTTCGTATATAGAATTTTGACATCATTGGTTGCAGGAATGATATTATTTAATATCATTAAATTATTATGGGCTTCAAAACCCTACGTATCTCACCAGGTTTTCCTAAACCTGGCCCGCTCATTTTTATGTATGACATGTAGTGGAACTAAGACTGTTGTAGTCTAGTTAGGATGATGAGTGGAATAAAGCGATGTGCCTAGTAGTTTTAGGACCTTTTAGTATTTACCCTGTAATGTTAGTTTGGATATGAATGATGACATCCAAGATGTTTTTAATAAAATGAAATACCTTTTGTTATCTCAAAATGTTTTGTTTAACTGGGAAATTATGCATCTCAATTACATAAAGTGTAAATAAAAATGTCTTAAATGGTTCTGAAAAATGGGGGATGTCACACATTGCGTCCACCAAAAACTTCCACCAACTTAAAGCCCCGGTCTTCAGTTGTCTGACTGCAAAGACAGTTTTCTACTTGGTGCTTCAGTTGCAGCTCTCAAGTACCTTCTCTATCTCGGAGATCCGGTCCATAATCTCTACTGGCTTTGGGCTTCCCGAAAGACTTGGTGGCTTAGCATCAAAGAATTCCTTATACTTACACCCATCCTTGTCAATCCCTCTCTTGGATCGTTTTTCCTTACCACTCGGGGTTCAGCTTGACTCATAGTTCGGCTATCATTCCCTTCCTCCGGCTGCTCCTCCTCCAACTCACGTTGCACAACGGGTGCAGTAGGTTCTATTCCATTTTCCCGAAGTAGATTCCTTGTCTCTTCCATTTGACGGTCTAACATTGCTTGTATCGTTGCCATTGTGATAGGTTCAGGTGCAGGTGCAGGTGCAATTACTGGTGCGCGACCCATCGCTCGAATAGGCTGTTGGTCTCCAATGTTGTTTCCTAATCCGCATCTTGTCCTCACCATGTCGTTCTATACACCAAATTGCGATTTAGTGTGCCGAGACGATAATATAGATATGGAAGGTTTAGACGTGTGATCCTCCTTATCATTCCAAAAAAATACATTCCTTATCTAATACCGTAATTAAACGTTTAGAAACATGAACATACAAAATTTCCTAACTCTAGGTCGGCAGCATACCTTAAAGTTAGTAATATCAATTCATATAGGATACCTAAGGCATCTTATAGATATAACATGCAAAAGTCATTTAGCACAATAAGAAAATTTGGCATCTAATCCTAAAGTAAGCTAGTGTTTGTGTCAATTCAGATGTATTACCTAAAATATAATAGGCACACTCCTCACGATCATCGCTTAGCATTCTAAGTTTAAGTCTAGAAATACAACAAATTCCTAGTTCGCTTAAACTAGTACTCTCATACCAACTGTGACATCCCTAAATTTACGGTCATTTAAAAAAAATGTTTACGCTTATTTTTAAAAAGAATATTTCCTTTTTTGCGAAATTTGGTCCCAAAAATATTATTTCAATGTGAGATAGTATTAACATTAAACATTTCTGATGAAACGTTCGATATTGATATTCTTTCAAAACTTGGGATGTCATAACTAATACAAAACATAAGCATAAACAGACCTTACATTAATTCACACAAATGATATATATCTCCTTTAATCTCTCAGTGTAATGTATCTTCGCATCGATACATGTAATACAAATTAACCGGGTGGGTCAAGTTGGGATACCTAGTGAGTACATAGGGTTTTCAACCCACAATAATATAGTTAATATATTTAATTATCAACCAATTAACCCAATTACCCATCCCCATTTTATTATTTTTTCTTCCCTAAGGATTTATCCCAAGGGTACATCACATTTACCTTATATGTTTGTTGCTAAGGACTTTTCCTAAAGATCATCGCATAGACAATACTGCTTCAGGGATTACTCCCCCAATACGTGTCCATAAAGGGTTAGAGTATCATCACATGAATACGTAGTTACCACATCGCATGAACTCATAATTCATCACTTACAGTTTATGAACCTGTCGGTGTTTCCACATATTCGTTTAGGTTAGCCAATGTTCGCCATCTATACTAAAAGTCGATGACTACATCGCAAGTCTAGGTCTGTGCATCTCCTAGTCATCTCCTATTTATAATTACTTATTTATCTTTACCTATCTACCATCACCTATTTAGTATCTCCTATTTACCATCCCCTATCACTATCCAATACATATATACAAGTGTATAATACTTATATGATTAAATCTTTTTAAATGTGATCTTATATTATTTTATCTAACACATAACATTTTCGGCACATATGATAACCACATAAAGCATGTAATTATCTATATACTTCATATGTATGTGTAAGATGAAGGTAACTATGCACTCACTTGATAAAAGTGGATGTCTCAAAATTTGGGCAGAACCTCGCCTTAGCACTTTCAATGACCTAAATGTATAACTCTAAGTCTTAGTCTAGTTTCATAATCCCGACGACTATAATAATTATATTCTAGATTACTCACTAATCCTAATGTCTACATCAAGATCTATCAAGTAAGGATCAGCCAGACAGGACAGTTGGGAGGCATGACCATTTCGGCGTAATTGCTTTTTTCTGAAATCCAGCAACCAAGCCAATGTGACAATTTTAGACACTTATCCCGTAATTTGATCAATCAGTATAACGACATGGAATTAATGATAAATCTTATTTATAGATTCATAACAACGACTAGGGATGAATGTAATTTAACTTACAGAGATTTCCTATACAAAAGTCTGGAAATTGCACTCACAGGGCTTCTACTAGATAGCTACTAAGCATCAGGCACTTAGGGGTTGCAGGGCTTCGCCAAAATGCAGAAAACATAAGGGAAAGTAGGAAAAATCGAGTGAAACTCGAGAGGAGTGAATTCAAGATGTGTGAATCTCATCGGACCATTCAGGATCATTGCCAGGGTAGGAAAAGTGGCATATAGACTGGATCTCCCAAAGGAGCTTAGTCAGATTCGTAGCACATTCCATGTTTCACAGTTGCGGAAGTGCATTCTGGATGAGGAGGCAGTGGTGTCATTAGATGATATTCAGGTCGATGAGTGCCTGAATTACGTGGAGAGACCAATGGCTATTCTGGAGAGAAAGGTGAACGTTCTACGGAACATGGAAGTACCTTTGGAAAAGGTACAATGGGAGCATCAGAGGGGATCCGAGTGGAATTAGGAGCCGGAGGCAGAGATGGGGGAGCATTATCCGGAGTTGTTCACCGCAGCAGACTTCGAGGACGAAGTCTAGTTCAAGTGGGGGAGAATTGTAACACCCCGACTCACAGGTATAAAATTTGAAGCTTATACTCACATTCTTCGATCTACTCGACGAGTTGGATGCCCCCACTCGTTGTGTAGAAGCGGGTAAGGCCGCATGATTTATGAGGTCTGCTCGACGAGTCGGAGGACCCCAACTCGACGAGTAGGAGCTGGAAAATGAAACCCTAATTTCCAGGGTTTTGCACCCTATTTAAAGGGTCATTAGCCTCCCTCTACCTCCCTTACTGTCCCCCTTGAGCTCAGAAAACCCTAATCGCGCCTACTCTCCATTGTTGTGTGTTAAGAAGCTTGGAAGGTGGATTTTCTGAAGAGAGCTTGAAGTCTAAGGAGCTTGGAGCAAGGAGAAGCTTGTGGATCTGATTTCTACTTCGTCTTAGCATCATCTTGAAGGTAACAAGTCGTTACCTTGACTTCTCTCTAGCTAGATCTCTTCATGCAAAGGTTTAGGACCATTTCTAGTTGTTGAGGAGTTATTTCTGGTTTTCGGAATGATCAGAAGTTGTAACTTCAGATCTGGACTCCTCTAGCCCCTTATAGTCATAAAGTTCCAGTCTTTGGCAAGTCATGGCTTTCTCCTTACCTAGAACCTCTTCCTTAGCTTGGTTTTGGCCTTTAAGACCTTTCATGCACGTAAAGTTTGCAACTTTACGTGGTAACTATGCCTTAAGAGACTAGATCTACAATTTGGAGCTTTGGGGTAGCTTAAAAACATCTGCATGAGAAATGGACTGAAGGGACTCGACGAGTTGCATGGTCACCTCGACGAGTCAGATGAAGATTGGTCGTTTTTGGTTTCTGCATGGACTCGGTGAGTAAGTGAGATGACTCGACGAGTTATTTGGGGTTTTCCTGACATTTTGGACACGACATGGAGTCGACGAGTCAGTGAGTTAGCTTAAAAACATCTGCATGAGAAATGGACTGAAGGGACTGTTGACCTTGACCGATAACTTTGACTTCGATCAAGGGCTAACCAGTTGGACTTCTGAGGGTATTTTGGTAATTTGGGATTTTGATGGACTTGGTCCTATGGTGGTTATAGGTGGTTGAGTTCGTGGCTGTCTTGGGAGTTTGATCTTATCACTACAGTTCGACATCGTGAGGTGAGTTCTTCTCACTATATCAACAGGGTCTACGGCACCAAGGCCGGCCCTTTATGATTTGGATCCTGGTTATAGGATGGTTGCTATGTTAGTGATCTGTTAGATCGGTATCCTGGTTATAGGATGGTTTCTATGTTAGTGATATGTTAGATCGGTATCCTGGTTATAGGATTATGCTATGTTAGTGATCTGTTAGATCGGTATCATGGTTATAGGATGATATTATGTTAGTGATATGTTAGATCTGTATGACTATCTGTACATGCTAGCTAGCGTATGATATTTATGTGCACATGATTGTTGGATTAGGGGTTGGGTTGAGGCAGGTCCTGCTTTGTGCTGAAGGCCAACATACCTAGGGCGGACCAGATAGACTGTAGACCCGGTTAGGGCGTACTAGTCAGGCCGAAGGCTCGACGAGCGGTCCGGATAGGCTGAAGGCTCTGAGAGGCGGTCCAGATGTGCCAAAGGCTCGGAGAGCGGTCCAGATAGACTGATGGCCCTGCGAGGTGGTGTAACGCCCGCAGATCTGGGCTAGTCAATTTAGAAATAATAGGGGTCGAAAACGACTTTTCGACAAAATATTATTTAGAATAAATAATCTTAACCAAGCTGTAGAATATGTCTCAAGGGTTCCGTACATATAAAGAACGCCGAAATCCGAGTTATAACGAAGAAGTTATGGCCCGTCGAAGTTTTTCGGCAAAACCGGCATGGCACCGGGAGACGTAAATAGTGAATTTAAGATAGAGGACTTTTTAGCCTTAGTAATCTAAACAAAAGTTGTAGCATACGTTAAACCGAGAACATACAAAAAAAGAACGCCCAAATCTGACTTCGTATGAGGAAGTTATGATTTTTCTAAGATTTGGCATAGCATTGCACGGCCCGAAACTCGAATTTAAGTTCGAGCGGTTTTTGGCTTACGCAACCTAAATGAGAGTTGAAGATCTCATTAATAGGAACTCAACGGTAAAAAGACAGACGAAAATGGAGTCTTTATGAAGGAGTTACGAATTCTTCGCGGTCATTTAACAGTCTAATCTCCTCCTACTTTTAAATTTAAGATCGGTCGAGAGTTAGCCGACGGAGTCTAAATGAAAGTTGTAGATCTTGTTTTTACCTACGTGTGGAAAAAAAGAACGTCAAAAATGGAGCTCGTATGCGAGAGTTATGATTTTTCTAAGTCGGGAGGCTGCTGTGCGAAATCGGGTGACGTGGCGCAATCCTGGCCATTGCTTCCTCCCCAAGGCTAGCCACCAGATGGTCACACCTGGCCTGGAACTCGACGAGTTGGAGGCCAACTCGACGAGTTTTTGGCATTTCCAGCCTATAAAAAGGGAGTCGGGGCACCCTCATTTCTCACACCTTCCAACTTCTCTTTCTCTGTCTAAACTCTCTCTCTAACCCCCCAAACCCCCCAAAAAGCCTAGGGAACCTCCCTAACACCCGAAGGAAGCCCCGAGGCTCCCGGAGTCCTGAGAAAAAGGGTCTTTCGGCTTGGAAACGCTGCTCCAGCGAAGCCTGGTTTTGTGAAAAACCCGCTGTAAGTGAGCTATGCCTACCCTATCTTTAGTATAGCTTATGTTTTAATATAGTGTGACACCAGTCAAATTTTGGTCAAAAATTAATTGATCAATAATCGTAATTGGGATGAACCAAGTGGTAGAGTTTGTAACAAGGTTTCCAAAAACATAAAGAACACTGAAATTCGAGTTATAACGAAGAAGTTATGACCAATCGAAAATCCGCGGTAAAACCGGCAAAACACTGTTCAGTGTAAAAAGCGAATTTTCGATAAAAGGATTTTTAGCCTTAACAATCTAAATGAAACTTGTAGAATATGTTAAACCGAGAACGTTCATAAAAAGAACGTGAAAATCCGACTTCGTATGAGGAAGTTATGATTTTTCGAAGTTTCGGTTTAGCAGTAGACAGCTAAAAATTCGAAATATAAATCGATCGATATTTAGCCGACGCAACTTAAATGAGAATCGAAGGTCTCGTCAAAAGTAGCACAACGGTAAAAAGACAGACGAAAACGGACGTTGGATGAAGAAGTTATGAATTTTTAACGGATTCCCGTCCCGGTCTGTTTAAAATAATAATATTAAAAATAAAATTCAAAACCAGCAGAAGAAGTCTAAACGAAAGTCGTAGAGTATGATTTTACCTACGTGTGCATATAAAGAACATCAAAAACGGAGCTCGTATGCGAAAGTTATGATTTTCGCAAGTTTTTGGCACAAAAATCAAGAAAATCTTGAAAACCGGGAAATTTCGCATGTCACCCTTCGGACACGTCATCATCACGTGCGAACCTCCACATGTCATCTTCTGGTTGGACCGTGGTACACGTGTTACCTCCTGAGTGGACCGCAGCCGAGGTCCAATGAGCTTCGGACAGCCTCGCATCGGACACCCCAGAGACACCCCCTTCGCATACGTGTCAGTCTTCTATTGGACCGAAGTCCGGTCCAATCCGAGCCTCCCATCTGTGAGCCTGCGGTCCGAAGTAAGCCAGAAACCTCGCCACCTATCCGACGCGTGTCACCTTCGCACAGCTTCGGGTCCGAACCTTCGGACTATATATAGCATGCGAGGGCTTCCGAAGAAACCCCATTTTTCACCCCAAAATTTCCCCTTTTTCACATTTTATCCCCGGAAACTTTCTCACGACCCCCGAAGGCCCTGATATCGCGTCTAAAGCCCGAAGCAAGCCCCGGAGCCCCGGAATTCTCGAGAATTCATCCTCTCTCCTGTCGAAACTCTGCCCGGTTTGAGCCAGTTTCTCGTTAAATAAACTCTTTACGGGAAACGAAACGCTGCCCAAATCACCGCTTATCAAAGTGAGTTCATACCCCTATAATTTACCTTTTCAATGGTTTTTAAATACTTTTTAGGGGGGGGGGGGGAATACAAGTTTAACACAATATTAAATTGTGTTAATAACTGTATGTGATAATAATCACACAAAATGATTCCGTATGCTTTTAAGAATTATCAAATACTTCCAAAATAACGTGAAGCCATGTTAAATCTTTAAAGTCATGTAAAAACTCCGTTAAATTCTTTGAAAAATGTTTTATAAGCTATTTCAAAGTATAAATGCCAAAATCATGTTTATATATGTATAAATATATAAATAAGATTTGAAGGGCTTAGGACTAATGAATTATCATATATCCTTTTCCTTGTTTGGATGTGGAATTAGGGTTGTATTGTTTGTCCGAAGGTCGTTTCCTTCTTAATTATATATATATTATACATATATGAGTACCAAATGTTACTCCTTTTGGTATCTTCACCTTTGTATCAGGTTGAGCAAAGGTGTTCATCCATGAGAAACCATGCTAATCAGATAGAACATATAAATTATAATCGGTATAATTTATCATTCAAAACTAAAGATACAAGTATGAATTACAACTGTATACTTTCCAAGGAAATTACCAAAATTCATTCAACTATACCAAGATATGTATAATACCTTTAATATACGAATAACATATTAAAGAAGTAAAGATACATCATACCTATTTTGCATTAACAAAGGTACGATACAGAGTACCAGGGTTAGCAAACACGTGGTAATGTCGGGTTTGCATTAACAAAGGTACGATATACAGAGTACCAGAGTTAGCAATCACGAGTAATAATACATCATACCGGGTTTGCATTAACAAAGGTACGATATACAGAGTACCAGAGTTAGCAATCACGGGTAATAATACATTCTGCCGGGTTGGCATTAGCAAAGGTACTATACAGAGTACCCGAGTTAGCAAACTCAAGGTAATAATACATCTTACCGGGTTTGCATTAACCAAGGGTACGATACAAAGTACCAGAGTTAGCATTCATCGGGTAATAACAATAATACATCGGAAATCTCGTTGAAACAATAAATTTGTGAGACCCTTCACGGTGTGCTTATCTAAGTACGACCTTTTTAAGTCCTGAACTATTAGCCAGAATCTCTTGGAGGGAGAGCGTGAATTTGTGTATAGATCTATATGGGACTGACAATCCCGCACCTTTACTGTTCGCTACAGTTTGGCCGGCAGGCCTAGGGTGTCAAATATCATACCATTCCGACGCCTGAAGAACGTCGCTGCAGGCATTTCCGTCATATTAGTATGGTTAATAGGACTCACATGGATAAAACAACGAGTGAATTACAAAGTAATATACTTCTCTTATAACAGTAAGAAAAGTTAATTACATCCCGACCAGATATACCTTCAGTAGCTTTTACTTACAGTAAGAGCTATATATCATGAAATCAAGTATTGTACTTCTGGTTTTGAACATTTAAAACAATAAGGCAGTATTATGGATAATAGAATACTCTCCATGATTAATACTAAGGTTGTTACTGTAGAACAGATATAACTAAGAACACTTTTACCAATGAAAAGGTTTATGGGATTAAACCACTTTTACAAATGAAACGGTTTATGGGATTAAACCACTTATACAAAGGAAACGGTTTATGGAATTAAACCACTTATCAAATGAAACTTAGTCACTCAATCTTTGTAAACTAGTATAACATAAAAGACCTTTAGTGGTTAATTCTATAATTCCTTAGTTATTACATCAGAGTCGTACATAAGTAATGTCCGATTGACAGTGAAATGTGTGACTTCCGCCTTACTTCCTGTTCCTTGTTTGGTTGTGGGCTTAGGGCAGATACACCCATTTAACTATCAATTCAATATTATGTTATGTATAATCAGTATAAACTAAGTAATTACAGAGGGAAACTATTGAGGTTATCAGTTAATCACCTCAGGAGATATAGGATTTCCTAGAGAAATCAGTGAACTCATTCAAAGAACTTAGGGTATACTTAACAGAACTAAAATACTTATGAACTCACCAGCTTAAATGCTGATCTACTCTTTTCAAATAACTTGTATTCTCAGGAATCCAGTAGACAGGTACACTCCAGAAGCTTTTGAGAAGACTACCTAGTACCGTACCGCGACTCTTGTCTTCTATTGTACCTACTTTAGTGTTTGAATATGTAATGTTTAAACACTTATGTAAAACTTATACTTATTAATGCAATGGTTTTTTGTACTTTGATTACTATATTGCATGTGTTGTGATACTTACCTAAAAGTCCTCCACCCCCGAACGTTTCCGCCGTTCTGGTTTGGGGGTGCGACAGATTGGTATCAGAGCAGTGTTTATAGTGAACTCAGTATATTAGTCATAAAAGATATACAACTATAAACCCACTGGGATAAAAACACTCTGACCAAGAGTTATACTTTAAAAATATATTAATATTTTATAAAAGTATAAGTACATGCAGAGTATATATACTAGAATGAGTATCACAAGAAGAACAAAACAAAAGTATTTGGATGCTGGACATTGCAGTTAAACTTAGACAGTGACGTAATCATATCTGGGATCAATATAGCCTGATCAACTATATTCATTCGAGATATGACCAACATGTGTTTAGGGGAGTGATTGTAATGTTGCAACTGGTCTAAAACTTACCTAAGCACCAGAAGAATTCTAGAACCAAAGACTAAAATACTATGGGAGTATTTTAGGATGCTATAACAAGAAAACTGAAAACTTGTTAAGTTCTTGTATCTAGAAGTCCAAGAATCAAACTCATAACTAAAATAACATGGAGGTATGTTTCATACCTTTGGGGAAATGTTAAAAGATCTTTTCTGATAGGTCTATAATTACTAAGTGGATACGTTAAGGTTATATATAGCTGAGATTTTATAGACTTAGAACATGTGATTTTCACTCTACTTCCTTTTCCTTGTTTGGATGTGGTTTTAGAGTAGGATTACTTATTCAAAGGTCTATTTGATCTAGATTATATATAATCGGTACACACCATGTGATTATAGAAGGACCAGAAAGAATCACCTTCGTAAAAATTCAAATTTTCTCATAGATTCTTTAGACATTCCCATTCTCGTATAAACCCGTTAGATAAACATAGTTACTCCAGCAATCAAGAGAAGAGTCAAGGAGGATCCAACAGAACTTCATTAGGAGAATCCCAAGAAGAAACATAGGAGAAGTAAACAAACTATAGAAATCATTTAGTGCCCTTACCTTATTAAGGACACCAATGAGAGATTCACATGAACTTCCAAGATTCAAAATCTTCATTACAAAGTAATGGGGATCAGTGTCAGAATCGGAAGTAAGACAGCCCGGGAATTCAATATACCTACAGAGGAGAAGGACACCCTATAGATACCAGGAGAGAACAAATCATTACCACCCAGAATAGAACAAAGGGAAACCACGCATGATTCATGTGAAGTGTTCGAGCACCTTTTCATCTAAGTAATAACTTGTAAATCGGTTCAACCTAGTGAGTTAGTGATTTCATTACTCACATTAGGTTTGGAGCTTATCCTCTTTTCCTGTCACGGCTAATAACAATAAATCAGATCACGGAATCTTAATTGATAGTGATTACTTCTCAAATTCATAAGTCTATTTTATGTAGACACTGTTATGAATTATTTTCGAATATTTTCGAAAATTGGGAAACGATATCCACCAAACAAAGGTAACTTAGTTTGGATAATACTCGGTTCCTAACCATTCTAGAAACTTATTCTTGTTCCTCACCAGGACTGCATCATAGGGATGCAGGTCGAATCATTGAGAACAATATAACAAAAAAAAGATTAATACATAGATACAAATGGTTAGAATACATCTAAAGACACGATAGTCGCTCACGAACTCATTTTCTTATCATGTAACAGAATCATGCCTCCAAAGAAGTGTAACCAACCCACCAGCGAAACACCAATCTTTCAGATAGATGCGGATACGTTTCAAGCTGCGGTCACAGCAGCTGTAGCAGTTGTCATGGCACACCTTAATGCTAACAATACAAATGTTAGTAATAATGCTATCGGTAACCCCGATCGTGGTGATGGCCAAGTACAGCAACGAGCACCTACTTGTAAGAACACCTCGAACCTTAAGCCTAATATCCTTAAACGAAAGTTCGAGAACACGAAAGGGAGTTGTTCAACTCAAGAACCTAGCAGAGGACAACGAATTGGGGCAGTCGATACCCCCATCAGCCCTGTTATTCTAGCACCAACCAAGCCGTACTTAAGAAACCTCCCACACTACAGCAAGTGCAATACCATCATCATGGAGTTTGCCGAGAGCTGCATTGCAATAGATGCAACATGAACGGGCATACCGCCCGCATCTGTAGAACTCCGGTCGAGTTCATCGCTTCAACTGCCAATGTTGGAACCATTCCTATATGTCACCTTTGTGGCGAAATAGGACATTACAAAAGGGATTGTCCAACAGAGAAGAACGACGGGGGAGCAGGAGGATTTTGATCCCAATACATGGGAAAATATCAAAGAACCCTGCTATATTTTGGTACGCTTCCAAACCCCGATATATATCTATAATTACTTATATAAAAATTTGAAACCCTAACAGGTAAGCTATGATAACTTAGTGTATACATAAGGGTCATTTATAATTAAGATTTGTAGACTTAGAGTGAGTAATCCCGCCTCATTTCCTGTTCCTTGTTTGGTTGTGGATTTAAGGCAGGGTTGCTCAGTCAAAGGTCTTACCAATCTTAATTATACATGACTTGTATACACCAAGCGATTATAGAGAGACCTAGTAAGGATTGTTTCATGAAAGTTCATAATTTCAAATTGTCAGAACCCTCGTATTGGTAGTACCCGCCAATTTCGAATCAAAAGGGGTTCGTAGCGATAATAACATAATAAAACTATAAACGCTGAGAACTTAGGTACATAGGATATCATCCTAGTAAGCATTCGTCCCAGAACGACTTATTATCTATTTCATCGAGAAAATTCCGACATCCTCATTCGACATGGTTTGGCCTGGCCCTTACCATGTGAAAATTCTTATGCTGTATAAGAGAACTTTTTCCTTAATCAGCCGTAAGATGAAATTATTTCAATCCATAACACAAAACCCTTAGGTTGTCTCTTGTTTCAAAACTTCAGAAGTACCCATGCGAAGAGTACCCCGTCCTTCTAGCCTACTCAGTAGACAGGAAACTTCAAACGAAAAGCACCGAAGAAGTCATAGAAGTCAGTAACTACCGAAGTACCTCAATAGATCTCATAGGAAAATCATTGTACCGCAGGTCAAGTTCAAGAATAGAGACTAAGAACTCATTAAGTTAATTTATCGCTGCTAAGTGTATACACGAGAGTGGTATATATGTTAGACTTAACAAGATTAAGGATGTGTGATTCCGCCCTATCTCCTGTTCCTTGTTTGGTTGTGAACCTGGGGCAGAGTCACGCATCCGAACGTTTTGTGAAATCTAAATTATATACGACTTGTATACACGAGGTTATGGTGGATGATCCAAGTATGAGTCTGATCATGAACTTCGGAGCAAAATCCAGTATCATGTATTCTACCAGGTAGAATTCAACATGATACCACGACAGTGGGTCGAGCTACTAAATGACTACGAATTTGAAATTTGTTATCATCTCGACAAAGCCAATATAGTAGCTGACACCCTAAGTCGGAAAGAGTACCCAGGTCATAGTTCCAATCATAGACTATGATAACCCATTCAAATCTCTCCATATAGAGTAAGGAGGCTCAACAGGAAGCCTTGAAACCTGAAAATGTGGCAAGTAGATAAGATAACTAGAACGTGTGAGTGCACGGTATGCCAATATATGTTATCTCCATTAAGATAATAGAATCATCTCCTAGTTCAGGCCGTCACTCAAAAACCTCTAGGAACCAGAGTAGTCATGATTCTATGGGATCGGCTATGGTAAAGAATGGGATATCCATTCACCAATTAGTCGAGTCCTTTAACACACTAGCATTTAAGTTGCTCCATTCGAAACCTTCCGTGGTCACAAGTACAGATTCTATCTGCACTGGACTAAAGTAGGTAATACGCAACTAGCTAGAGATCCAATTTCCACACAGCACCCTCGCTGATCTGGAATTCATCCGAAAAACTACCAAAAACAAAATACGAATCAGGAAGCGCCATAAAGCTTCCAGAGTTAACCAGAGAAGCTACGGCTTCGATAAAAGAAAACCCTTGGAATTCCAGGATTGATGACCTTGTCATATGAAGGTCTCACTCAAGAAGGACAAGATGCGCTTGAGAAAGCGTGAAATACAAAACTCAAAGTACATAAGACCATTTAAGGTTATTACCAGAATCGGTCTTGTACTTTTAAACTTAGACTACCACAAAAATTTAATAACATTCATCCTATTTTTCACATATCAAATCTAAAGAGGTGTCTATCCGATAAAACACTTGTTATTTCACTCGATGAAATCAAGTTAAATAAAAGTCTACACTCTATAGAAGAAACAATAAACACCATGGATAGGGAAATCTGAAGAACCACGCTAAGTCTCATCCCGTTAGTGAAGGTTCGCTGGATTAAAAACCAGGAACCTGAATTCACTTGGCATAGGAAAGATTAGACCTAGTCCATGAGTATCACTTTAGACTTAATTTCGGGACGAAATTCCCTCTAACAGGGGGATAATGTGACACCAGTCAAATTTTGGTCAAAAAATAATTGATCAATTATCGTAATTGGGATGAACCAAGTGGTAGAGTTTGTAACAAGGTTTCCAAAAACATAAAGAACACTGAAATCCGAGTTATAACGAAGAAGTTATGACCAATCGAAAATCCGCGGTAAAACTGGCAAAACACTGTTCAGTGTAAAAAGCGAATTTTCGATAAAAGGATTTTTAGCCTTAACAATCTAAATGAAACTTGTAGAATATGTTAAACCGAGAACGTTCATAAAAAGAACGTGAAAATCCGACTTCGTATGAGGAAGTTATGATTTTTCGAAGTTTCGGTTTAGCAGTAGACAGCTAAAAATTTGAAATATAAATCGATCGATATTTAGCCGACGCAACTTAAACGAGAATCGAAGGTCTCGTCAAAAGTAGCACAGGTAAAAAAGACAGACGAAAACGGACGTCAGATGAAGAAGTTATGAATTTTTAACGGATTCCCGTCCCGGTCTGTTTAAAATAATAATATTAAAAATAAAGTCAAAACCAGCCGATGAAGTCTAAACAAAAGTCGTAGAGTATGATTTTACCTACGCGTGCATATAAAGAACGTCAAAAACGGAGCTCGTATGCGAAAGTTATGATTTTTGCAAGTTTTTGGCACAAAAATCAAGAAAATCTTGAAAACCGGGAAATTTCGCATGTCACCCTTCGGACACGTCATCATCACGTGCGAACCTCCACGTGTCATCTTCTGGTTGGACCGCGGTACACATGTTACCTCCTGAGTGGACCGCAGCCGAGCTCCAATGAGCTTCGGACAGCCTCACATCGGACACCCCGGAGACACCCCGAAGACACCCCCTTCGCATACGTGTCAGTCTTCTATTGGACCGAAGTCCGGTCCAATCCGAGCCTCCCATCTGTGAGCCTGCGGTCCGAAGTATGCCAGAAACCTCGCCACCTGTCCGACGCGTGTCACCTTCGCACAGCTTCGGGTCCGAACCTTCGGACTATATATAGCATGCGAGGGTTTCCGAAGAAACCCCATTTTTCACCCCAAAATTTCCCCTTTTTCACATTTTAGCCCCGAAAACTTTCTCACGACCCCCGAAGGCCCCGGTATCGCGTCTAAAGCCTGAAGCAAGCCCCGGAGCCCCGGAATTCTTGAGAATTCATCCTCTCTCCTGTCGAAACTCTGCCCGGTTTGAGCCGGTTTCTCATTAAATAAACTCTTTACGGGAAACGAAACGCTGCCCAAATCACCGCTTATCAAAGTGAGTTCATACCCCTATAATTTACCTTTTCAATGGTTTTTAAATACTTTTTAGGGGGGGAATACAAGTTTAACACAATATTAAATTGTGTTAATAACTGTATGTGATAATAATCACACAAAATGATTTCGTATGCTTTTAAGAATTATCAAATACTTCCAAAATAACGTGAAGCCATGTTAAATCTTTAAAGTCATGTAAAAACTCCGTTAAATTCTTTGAAAAATGTTTTATAAGCTATTTCAAAGTATAAATGCCAAAATCATGTTTATATATGTATAAATATATAAATAAGATTTGAAGGGCTTAGGACTAATGAATTATCATATATCCTTTTCCTTGTTTGGATGTGGAATTAGGGTTGTATTGTTTGTCCGAAGGTCGTTTCCTTCTTAATTATATATATATTATACATATATGAGTACCAAAGGTTACTCCTTTTGGTATCTTCACCTTTGTATCAGGTTGAGCAAAGGTGTTCATCCATGAGAAACCATGCTAATCAGATAGAACATATAAATTATAATCGGTATAATTTATCATTCAAAACTAAAGATACAAGTATGAATTACAACTGTATACTTTCAAAGGAAATTACCAAAATTCATTCAACTATACCAAGATATGTATAATACCTTTAATATACGAATAACATATTAAAGAAGTAAAGATACATCATACCTAGTTTGCATTAACAAAGGTACGATACAGAGTACCAGGGTTAGCAAACACGTGGTAATGTCGGGTTTGCATTAACAAAGGTACGATATACAGAGTACCAGAGTTAGCAATCACGAGTAATATACATCATACCGGGTTTGCATTAACAAAGGTACGATATACAGAGTACCAGAGTTAGCAATCACGGGTAATAATACATTCTGCCGGGTTGGCATTAGCAAAGGTACTATACAGAGTACCCGAGTTAGCAAACTCAAGGTAATAATACATCTTACCGGGTTTGCATTAACCAAGGGTACGATACAAAGTACCAGAGTTAGCATTCATCGGGTAATAACAATAATACATCGGAAATCTCGTTGAAACAATAAATTTGTGAGACCCTTCACGGTGTGCTTATCTAAGTACGACCTTTTTAAGTCCTGAACTATTAGCCAGAATCTCTTGGAGGGAGAGCGTGAATTTGTGTATAGATCTATATGGGACTGACAATCCCGCACCTTTACTGTTCGCTACAGTTTGGCCGGCAGGCCTAGGGTGTCAAATATCATACCATTCCGACGCCTGAAGAACGTCGCTGCAGGCATTTCCGTCATATTAGTATGGTTAATAGGACTCACATGGATAAAACAACGAGTGAATTACAAAGTAATATACTTCTCTTATAACAGTAAGAAAAGTTAATTACATCCCGACCAGATATACCTTCAGTAGCTTTTACTTACAGTAAGAGCTATATATCATGAAATCAAGTATTGTACTTCTGGTTTTGAACATTTAAAACCATAAGGCAATATTATGGATAATAGAATACTCTCCATGATTAATACTAAGGTTGTTACTGTAGAACAGATATAACTAAGAACACTTTTACCAATGAAACGGTATGGGATTAAACCACTTTTACAAATGAAACGGTTTATGGGATTAAACCACTTATACAAAGGAAACGGTTTATGGAATTAAACCACTTATCAAATGAAACTTAGTCACTCAATCTTTGTAAACTAGTATAACATAAAAGACCTTTAGTGGTTAATTCTATAATTCCTTAGTTATTACATCAGAGTCGTACATAAGTAATGTCCGATTGACAGTGAAATGTGTGACTTCCGCCTTACTTCCTGTTCCTTGTTTGGTTGTGGGCTTAGGGCAGATACACCCAATTTAACTATCAATTCAATATTATGTTATGTATAATCAATATAAACTAAGTAATTACAGAGGGAAACTATTGAGGTTATCAGTTAATCACCTCAGGAGATATAGGATTTCCTAGAGAAACCAGTGAACTCATTCAAAGAACTTAGGGTATACTTAACAGAACTAAAATACTTATGAACTCAACAGCTTAAATGCTGATCTACTCTTTTCAAATAACTTGTATTCTCGGGAATCCAGTAGGCAGGTACACTCCAGAAGCTTTTGAGAAGACTACCTAGTACCGTACCGCGACTCTTGTCTTCTATTGTACCTACTTTAGTGTTTGAATATGTAATGTTTAAACACTTATGTAAAACTTATACTTATTAATGCAATGGTTGTTTGTACTTTGATTACTATATTGCATGTGTTGTGATACTTACCTAAAAGTCCTCCACCCCCGATCGTTTCCGCCGTTCTGGTTTGGGGGTGCGACATATAGTAACGTTATTAGGAACTTATAATGAGTATTTGGGCTATTATTATGAGTTATATAAGAGTGTTTCTTAACGCTTATATAATAGTAATAATATCTAGACTATTAATTAGTCGCGGTTAACGTTAGACTAAACTCTAGTGGTAATGATACTAGGTTTTGTCCGAGGGAAATTGTTTTAAGAGTAACGAAGTGCTGTCCGAGTGCCGAATCACCACCTTTTCAAGTGAGTGCATAGTTACTTTCATCTTATACATAGATATGAAGTATTTTAAATAAATTACGTGCTATGTGTGCATATTATCTATATACTTGCTATCTATACTGGATGAACGATTTTATACATGTTTTAAATGATTTAAACTGTATATATATATATATATATATATATATATATATATATATATATATATATATATATATATATATCTACGAGAATATGTTGGGTAAAACATGGGTAGATGTAATAGATGAAATATGAGTTGGATGATGAGTTGAGAGGTGTTATAGACCACGAGGTGAGTGTGAGAGGTGGATGATGTGAGAAGCCTTTCCCAAATGATGGCCCCGTCATCTACCAGAGTATGGATGACAACCACGGACTATTCTAGACAGTCCAGTGGAACACTGGCAGGCTCGCAACATGTAGGTGTTGTGAACGATGTGTTCACCGGTGTACTCTAAAAACCCATTGACATGTATTGCGAGTGGACTCTCGAAAATGATACTGTCAATAAACGTGATAACCCTAGCAGCTGTGCTCGAAGGACAATACTGGTAGCTGCGCCTCACATAGAATGTCACAATTCTGGCAGCTGCGCCTAAGTGATAGAACTAGCAGCTGTGCTTGACAGCTGTGTAATTGACAACGATGGACTTTGTGTCGATTCCTTAGGATGATCCTTAGGAATTAATGAACGATGAATAATTGATTCTTAGGGTAGATCCTTAAGAGTAAAGAAGATAATGGGGATGGGTAATTGGGTTGATTGTTCGATGTTTAAACATAATAATTATATTATTGTGGGTTGAAAACCCTATGTACTCACCAGGTTTCACATCCTGACCCACTCAGTTTATTTGTATCACAGGTGTCGATATGAAGTTACATTACACTGAGAGATTTAAAAGAGATGTAGATCATTAGTGTAAATGAATGTAAGTTCTGTTTATGCTTATGTTTCTGTATTAACGATGACATCCCAAATGTTTTAAAATGAATAAAAATACATTTCTTCGGAAATGCTTTGATAACGTATTTATCATGTTTTTCTGGGAACAAATTCCGCAAGATTTTTATTAAAACAAGTACTCTGATTTTTATAAAGCATAAACAAAATTGGTCTTTTCTGGCCGTGAAAATGGGGATGTCACAGGTGGTCCAGTCAGGCTGATGGCTAATTATGCATGTTGTTTGTTTGTTTGATATGATATGGTTATATTTGTATGGCGTTGGTATTTTGGGGGAACTCACTAAGCTTCGGGCTTACAGTTGTTGATTATGTTTCAGGTACTTTTGATGATCGCGGGAAGGCGAAGACGTGATCCTGCACCTCCTTATGTTTTTATGATTTGATTATGGGGATACTCTGACATGATACTATTTTGAAAACAAGGTTGTAATAATTGATGTTTTTGAATGTTTGAAAAAGTTTTAAATCGGCATGATTTTTAAGGGTGTTACAGTGTCGCCATCTCATTCCAAGCCGTGGGGAAGAAGTTGCGGCCCAGATCGCGCCACGTATCACTTGCAGGTTTAGCCCAAAATTAATTATCTTCTGAAATCCGTAACTTTCGCATACGAGCTCCGTTTTTACGTTCTTTATATCCACGCGTATGTAACGACGTGATCTACAACTTTCGTTTAGACTCCGTCGGCGAATTTTGACTTTATTTTTAAAGTTATATATTTTAATAGGCTTAGACAGATAAAGTTCATTAAAAATTCATAACTTTGTCATCTGACGTCCGTTTTCGACTATCTTTATATCGTTGAGCTCCTGCTAATGAGATCTCCAATTCTCATTTAGGTTGTGTCGGCTAAAAATCGATCGATTTAAAATTCGATTTTCGGGCTGTATACTACAATGCAAAATCTTAGAAAATTTATAACTTCCTCAAACGAAGTCAGATTTGTACGTTCTCTCTCTCACTCTCTCTCTCTCTCTCTCTATATATATATATATATATATATATATATATATATATATATATATATATATATATATATATATATATATATATATATATATATATATATATATATATATTCTCGGCTTAACTTCTATTAATACTTTTGTTTAGATTGCTAAGGCAAAAAAGTATTTTATCAAAAATTTACTTTTTACGATACGTGGAGCTGTGTCGGTTTAATCGCAAAACTTCGACGGGTCATAACTTCTTCGTTATAAGTCGAATTTCAGCGTTCTTTATATGTACGGAATCCTTGTGACATATACTATAACTTTGGTTAAAATTATCTATTCTAAATAATCTTCTACCCAAAAGTCATTTTTAACGCTTATTATCTCTAAATTGACTAGCCCGAATATGAGGGCGTTACAATTATCTCCCCCTTAGGATGATTACGTCCCAGAATCATCAACAAAACAGGGCTTGTATAATGACTCCACATGTTATATTTTCATCCTAGCTAATAACCGTAACTCTTATGTCCTTTCAAATGAGTATCTAACTCTTGGACTTGTTGACTACTGGCGGTCCTCAATTTACACCCGCTCTTCGTACTATGTCGTACTTTCAATCGTAACCTTCGAGTAACAAACTCGTAACTTATTGGAGACTCCCGCTTCTTCTTAAACAGACTTAACTTAAGATAAGTTCTTTACTTCGGTTACCGTAACAGACCGATGAGGCATGTTCTGTTGACCTCTCATCGTATGATGCAACGCTTAGACTCTTGTCTTTTTGAGTTAGATTCTAGAATGGAAGATAACTTCCTTCATGTTCTAATGTGATATAATCACATTCTAGCATGTAGCACTTCTAGCTACAAGCTTCTTACTTTTAAGGTGATTGCGATACTTCTATTGATCGCTTCGATAATCTTTCACTTCAATCTTCTGGTTTAATTCGGATGCTACATCGAACTTGGTTCTCTGAACCACGTAACATACATATCTTATCCGGAATCAATTTGATATGAACACTAGGGTCGGAATATCAATCATCTTCTTGGTCATTGCCGAAACGATGGTAACGACGTACATGAACAAAACAAAATCTATTACTAGTGCCTTGGTAACCTTGTGAATTTCCCTGATCCAAGTACGAGTCATGTGCTTCCAGTAGTATAGGCCTCTACTACCTTTCACACCTACTCATACTCGTCCCAAGAATTATGTCTTAGTTTTCCAAGTCACCATACAAGAATTTCACATAGTCATTTAACACATCGGATAACATAACTAAGGTTTATATTATTTCTTGAAACGATTACATAGATATTCAAGTTCACCCTATACTATGCCTCTTATATTAGGCTACACCACATGATACTATCTATATGACTACTTTATATCTCGATATTCAGATATATATATAGATCCTTACTCCTGATCCCTTGCATTGTCACCTGCTTCATTAAGGATCACCTGGAATCCTCTTGCCTTTGGCTTCGGTGGCGCATTCGGTCTTGCTGCTTCATTTTTCTTCGGGCGGTCCCTAAAAATATGCCCTTCTTCATTACATCCGTAACACACCCTCTTGTTGAATGTACACTCATTGGCGTAATGCCTAGTTTTCCCACACTTGAAACAAGTCACCTCCTCGCCATATTTTCCAGAGTGTTTCTTTTTGCACTTCTCACACCATTTTGCTTCACCTCCTCCTCCAGACTTTAACAACATGATGTTCTTGTTGGACCTTGAATATCCCTAAAATTTCCTCTTCTCGCCAACTTCAACCTTGTTGGCGGTTCTGCCTTTGATCATTTCTTCAACAAACTTAGGAGCCCAGATGGCTGCCTCAAGAGTAGTTGTCTGGCGTACTAGCACAGTGTACTCCCATGGTAGTCCCTTTGTATACTTATCGATTTTTGTTAGCTCGTCAGGGACGATGCACAAAGCAAACTTCATCTTGTCCGTGAAGGCATTGGTATACTCATCAATGGACATGTTGCCATTTTTCAACGTCAGAAGTTGGTTCTCTAGTTCTAGCATGTTTTGGGATGAGCAGAACTTGCGTTTAAAGTTTACCAAGAATTCTTCCTATGTCAGTTGTAGTGGCTCATTGGGGCTTATGATCTTTCCCAAAGTGTGCCACCAACGAACAACCCCACCCCTAAACTGACGCACATCATAAGTGGTTTGTATCTTGCCCTTGCAACCACGTGTTATGAAATCTAACTCTATTTCAGAGATCCAGTCCATAACTCCGATTGGATCTTATTTCCCGGTAAAAGTTGATGGTTTTCAAGTCATAAAGTCTTTATACTTGCATCTGTTCCTTTCAATTCCTTCATCCTGGTTATTTCTTCTCACCACTTGTATTTCGGCTTAACTAACGGCTCTACTACAATTTCCTTCTTCTAATTGTCCCTCATTCAGTTCAGGTTGCACAACTGGTACAGTGGGTTCATCCCTATTAAGCAACATTTGTCTCATCTCCTCCCTTTGTTCGGCCATCATAGCCCGAATCATTTCTTGGACTCCTGCCATCATGATTGGCTCGGTGCAGCTGCTACCTCTGGTGCACGCTCAATCACTCGTGGCTTAGGCTGTTGGTTTCCATTATAATTTCCTAATTTGTTGCGAGTTCTCACCATTTCGATCTATATAGTCTAGTAGATGTACAGTGTACAGCGACGAGAATTAATATAGGAAAATATTTATTTACGACAGACGTATAAACCTCCTTATCACTCCGAAAAGTTATATTCCAGTTCTAATACTGTAATTAAACGTTTAGAAATATGAGCACATAAAATTTCCAGATCCGTTCGGCAATAGACCATAGTACCGATCAAACGATAGCATCATAAAGAATATAAGGCATCTTATAGCATAAATCATTTAGCACATAAAAGCAATTTAGGCATCTTCCCTAAATAAGCTAGTGCTCATGTCTATTCAGGCATACATCCTAAATATAAAAGACACTCATCTCACAATCATCGCTTAGCATTCTAAGTTTAAGTCTAGAAATAAATCCCTACTCCAAGTTCGCTTAAACTAAAGCTCTGATACCAACGGTGACATCCCCAATTTCACGGCCGGAAAAGACTGATATGTTTATGCTTATTTAAAAATCAGAGTATCCTTTTTGAAAAATAGTATTGCAGAATTTGTTCCCAGAAAACATGATAATGATATTATCTAAGCACATCCGAAGAAATGTATTTTTATTTATATTAAAATATTGGGATATCATCGTTAATATAGATACATATGCGCAACGAAATATTACAAGCCTTACAATAATTAAACTAGTGGCCTAATACTCCTTGAATCTCTCAACAGAATGTATCTTTCATATAGCCACCTGTGATACAATAAACTGAGGAGGTCAGGTTGGGAAACCTGGTGAGTACATAGGGTTTTCAACCCACAATAATATAATTATTATGTTTAATCATCAAACAATTAACCCAATTTCCCATCCCCATTATCTTCCTTATTCTTAAGAAACTTCCCTAAGAATCATCTATTCTTCATTCATTCATTCCTAAGTATTGTCCTAAGGAATAGGCACAAAGTCCATCACTTCCAGGGTTTATCTAACAGGCACTAAGTCCATAGCTACCGATGTTATCTATTAGGCACAACTGTCAATGTTATATATTAGGCACTAAGTCCATAACTGCCAATGTTCATTTATAAGGCACTAAGTCCATAGCTGCCATGGTTTTAGAGTACATCTGGTGAACACATAGTTCAAAAACACCTACAGGTTGCGAGCCTGCTAGCGTTCCATTGGATTGTCTAGAATAGTCTGTGGTTGTCATCTATACTCTGCTAGATGACTGGATCAACTTTAAATTCAAGGCTTATCATCCTCTTTCACCTCTCATCATCTATTTCAACTTTCATCTCTCATCATTCATATCATCTTTCATCTACCCATCTTTACCCAATATATTTATAGGTATAAAAATACATATACAGTTTAAATCAAGTAAAACATGTATAAATCGTTCATCTAGCATAGATATCAGGAACACATATATTAAGCACATATAGCATGTATTAATATTAAATACTTCATATCTATGTGTAAGATCAAAGTAGCTATGCACTCACTTGTTAAAGTGATAACTCAAAAATCGGACAACGCTTCGCTTCTAACAATTGTCTTTTCCATTGAAGAAACATAGTATTATTATTACTAAGTTTTAGTCTATTATTTATTGCGACTAATTATTAGTCTAGATTCATCATTAACTCAAAGTCTATTATCATGATCTATCAAGTAAGGAACAACCAGGTAGGATCATATCACTACTAGAAAACAGCCCTTTAATGACGCGCAAACAATGACACGCGCTGATAGAGGACACGCATTTGTGCGTGCCCTAAAAAATAATGTCAGTTTTTCAAAATTTAAAGGATAGAGGACACGCATTTGTGTGCGCCCTAAAATTAGTTTCCAACAAAAAAAATTAAAAACACGGAGGGAACCTATCCTAAAAAGCGCGTCCTGTTACCCTGTCGCTTTATAATTTTAGTCTATGAACGCGCGTTTTCGTTTTTTAATAGCAGGGGGAAATGAAATCGAAAAAAATTAAAAACCCCACCTGTTGTGTCTCCTCCTTCCACAGGAACGCTCACCTCGATCAGACTCACCACCATCTCTCTCTCTCTCTCTCTCTCTCTCATGGTACGGACCAGCACTATCTTGTATATGGAATGTAATAAATCGGGCCAAGAAGAAAAGGAAAGGGCGATTTCTTGGCGGACAAGCCTCCGCAAAGTGATTCCTCTCAATCTTCATCTTCTCCATACTGTTTCTCCCCATTCTTGCTTCTAATGAATCAAATATCGCCGAATAATAATGTAACGATTCAAGAAATCGCCCGAGAAAAAACGGCCCGTTGTGGTTCGCGTCTTGCTCTGCCACCGTTAGTAGCGTCAGCCCTAACTTCTTGATCGCCTGAAGTATCGTTTTCAGGTAACCTCTTCTCTCCTTCACATATGTATTCAAATGGAATATGTTGTTTACAAACAACGATTCACCTTCTTTTATTCCTATATTTTCTCTCGTTAGCATCGCCGGAGTGGCTGGCCCTGGAATCAGTCGGAACTGTACTTCAATTCCGACGGAGTGGCCCAGTTTATTACATTCCATATATATTTCCTTTCCTTCGTTTCTAACCCTAGTTCGTTCTCCCCCCCCCCCCTTTTCCTTCACAAACACACATGGATTATGAGTTCCTTATCTGTTCCTATGGGGTTCACGAAGCGTGGTTTATACATCTAGGGTTTCTGAATTTCGAGTATTATGCACACAAATGTCAGAAGAAATATGGTCAACCAGCTCAAATATGGTCCGATTCCAGTTCTCAAAGCCCTCATAGATGTATATAGTGCAAGATCAAATTACAGATGAAACCCTAATAGCATTGTGCGACAACAGAAGAAGATGATGATGTTGGAGAAAAAACGTTCTTGCTTGTTCTCTTTCTCATGCTTTGCATTCTTTTTCTTCAGGGATTTTAATCCATTCTTTAAAACTGTGTAGTCTGCACTTTATTTAGGGCTTAATTTCTTTAAAACCATGTCTTTTCAAATTTGTATCCATGTTAATGATACTCACCAGGTGGAGTTATAAAAAAATATCATTTTTTATTAAATTTTCCTATGGTTCTATAAAGTCTTATAGAGTAGATAGGTGTTTGATGTTGAATTATTGTTCATCCCATATATCATGTATTTAAAAATTTAATTATGTTTTGGTTGCTTTCCATGTATTGTTATCTTCAACCAATTCTCTTGCAAGAGAACTAGCAAAAACACAATCTGTTTCAGAAGTTGCACTGGGCTTCATAGCTTTGGGTTCCAGTGTGCTGACTGGTTTCTCAACTACATCTTCTTTGGGTGGGGTAGGTGCAGGGGGCTTCTGGGGCTGCATCATCTGATGTTTGGGGTTTGTAATCTTTAAATTTATCAAGATCAGCCTTATCCTCAACAATTATAGCAATCACCTGTAGCAAATATAAACTTAGTTTTAGTACTATAATCCAGTCATTCAAAAGAATTTATATCAAAGTAAGATATGAAATGTTACCTCACTAACTTGGATTTCTTTTGCTCCATCTCTGTGTACAATCGTAGCTAGATACCCTTCTTCCATGCATTCCAATAAAGTCAAACTTAAAGAGTGAAGACAGAGTTGAAGATAAAGGAGACATACTGTTTTCACAGAGTACTTTACCAGGTGCAACTTGATCTCCTTCTTTCGTTAACCATCTTGCTATGTCACCCTGAATGAAGGAATCTGTGACATCCCCTAATTTCTCGGCCAGAAAAGACCGATTTAATTTATGCTTTTTAAAATAAAATCAGAGAAATCTTTTTAAAAGATGTTGCGGAATTGGTCCCCAAAACAAAATATGATAAAAGTTTATCAAAACCTTTCTTTAAGAAATATATAATTTCATTTCATATCAAAACCTCGGGATGTCATGTTCCGATACAGATCAAAAGCATAAACAAGACATTATAAGCCTTTCAACAGTTATTTACAACTACTGGCCTATAATCCAAAAATTTCTCATCGTCCTCCGACTATGCTCGGGGTCCACTACCTGTAACATAAAAAGCTGAGTGGGTCAGGCTTAGGAGCCTGGTGAGCATATAGGGTTTTCAACCCACAATAATAATAAACTTATTAAGTTCATCAATCAACAATAACCCTGATTACCCGTTCCCGTTATCCTCACTTTACGTCCCTAAACACTTATCACAAGGGACCTAGCCTAAAGAATATCATCGGGATGGACACTACTGCTAAGGGGTTTCCTCAGCCATACATGTCCTAAAGGCAACCATGGGGGGGATGGAGTACAGCGAATGAACACCCAAGTTCATTAACACCTACAGGTTGCGGGCCTGCCAGCGTTCCACTGGACTGTCTAGAAAAGTTTGTGGTCGTCATCCAAACTCCGCTAGATGACTGAATCACAATCACATCGAGGCCTCTCATCATTTTATCTCATCACACATCAACTATCTACCCATGCTTTACCCAACAGATTTGTAGATAAAAATACATATACAGTTTAAAACTTGTATAAAACATCTATTCAACAATCACCTCAATTAAACAATTAATATAATTACACGTAGCACGTATTTTAAAGAAAATACTTCATATCTAGGTGTAAGATGAAGGTGGCTATACACTCACTTGATTTGATGAAAACCGGGCAGCAATTCGTTTCCTAAAACGTTCGTTTCTAATAAAATTGGGAGTTTTATTGAGAAACCGGGCTCTGCGAGGGTCGGGCTTCGAAACCGAAAAGATAAATTTTTGGGCTTCTCGGGCACTTCGTGGCGTATTCCGGGGGTTATACTTGATACCGGGGCTTTGGGGGATGTTATAATGAAGGAAATATGAAGAAAGGGGTAAAAGATGGCAAATTTCCAAATGTATCCGAGAAGGCTCGCAGCCTTCTATTTATAGGAAGAGGCTGCTGATCGGACAGCTGGAGAGAAGACACGTTGCAGCAGATCCGAAGGGGGCAGCACCTGGCTCGCACGTGGGCTGCGCATGCCAGGGGCTCGGTGGCAGCTTCTAAGTGGACCGAAGTCTAGTCCGAAGCTTCGGACGTGGCACCATATGCGAGACTCGGACATGTCACAAGAGGGTACGAGGCAGCTCCTGATTGGCCGAGCCTCCGGTCCGAAGAGAATGCGACACGCGTCGACAGGTGGCCTCGGATGACTCACGAGATCGGACACGCGTCAGATGCGAGGCGAGGACACATGGCCGAAGTCCACGTATGCGAGATTTCCCGATTTTGACAATATTTCTCGATTTTCACGCCAAAACTTCTAAAATCCATAACTTTCGCATACGAGCTCCGTTTTTGACATTCTTTATATGCACGCGTAGGTAAAGTTACGCTCTACAACTTTTGTTTAAACTTCGTCGGCTAGTTTTGACTTTAATTTTTATATTATTATTTTTAACAGACCGGGACAGGAAATCCGTTAAAATTCATAACTTCTTCATTCGACGTCCGTTTTCGTCTGTCTTTTTACCGTTGTGCTACTATTGACGAGACCTTCGATTCTCGTTTAGGTCGTGTTGGCTAAAAATCACTCGATCTAAAATTCGAGTTTTTAGTTATCTACTGCTAAGCTGAAACTTCGAAAAATCATAACTTCCTCATACGAAGTCAGATTTGGGCGTTCTTTTTATGCCTACTCTCGTTTTAACGAACACTACGACTTTCGTTTAGATCACTAAGCCCAAAAAGTAGTTTATAAAAAACTCAACTTTTACGACATTCGGCACCGTGCCGGTTTTGTCGCGAAACTTCGACAGGTCATAACTTCTTCGTTATAACTCGGATTTTGGTATTCCTTATATATCCGTAATCCTTGTCACGCCCACTACAAGTTTCTCAATAGATATCGGCTTTATCTAATATTTATTTTTGACGCTCATTTTTATTCTTAATTAATTAAACCCTAATAATTAAGCATAAAACACATAATTCACATAATATTCACATAATTCCTTTTCATTTCTTCAAAATGAGTTACAAAGGTTAACCTAGACTATAACGTCAATATTAATGCCTAGCCTAGAAACACGGGCATTACAGAATCAAGGGAAAATTTTAGTAAAAATAGTAATGTATAGAACTGTATTGAGATACCCTTGAATTTAGAATAACACTGGCCTCTGTCATTGTGGGTGAAAGAGAAGGCATCCCAATATCTTGGTGTTGGGGAAGGCCTGCAAGTCAAAGCATATGAATTTCTTTTACATGAGTAAAGAGGTGTAAAGTACAAGGTATATATGATTTTTCTGAACTTTGATAGTGTAAAAACGAGTCATTATCTAAAATTTCAATCTCTTATCTCCAATTTTGCTGTTGACTCTATCATCTATTTATGTTCATAGATCTGTATCAAATAATTAAAATATGACTTTGTTTCATGTTGGGTCAAAGCTTATGCTTACTTTATTTATCCTGTAACAGATGGAAAACGTCTTATTGGTCAGCGATTCAGCGATGCCTCTGTATAGAGTGACATCAAGTTATGGCCTTTCAAGGTCACTCCCGGTCCAGCCGAGAAACCAATCATCGCCGTCAATTACAAAGGCGAGGAAAAACAATTTGCTGCAGAGGAGATCTCGTCCATGGTTCTCATCAAGATGAAGGAAATCGCAGAAGCTTTTCTCGGATCAACAGTCAAAATCGCAGAAGCTTTCCTCTGTATAGAGTGACATCAAGTTTTGACTGAACTTCCATATTTATTTTCTCACATGGTAGTCCCGAAATACGACATGCCACTAAATCTTGCATTGCACACTCTCCAAATATGACAGTTTTATTATATTGATTTTTGGAAAATATAATCTACATATGTTTCGATTTTTTTAAGTAAATTTATCAATCCATTTCCATCTTTATGGAAATAGATTCCACAGTTTATCTCATTATTTGTATCTCTATGCATACATGTTTAAAAAAATTCTTAACAGTTATGATGTTTCTAAATATTCCATTTTAATTTTATTGTTTTATAGAATATGGAATTACGAGGAAGCTACTTTGGTGAACAGCTTCAGTAATCATGAGTGTCCTGACAAAGGGATATCAAAACTATGCCTGGTGAATAAGCTTGATGAAAGCTTGCTGCTTGTTGCCTCATGTAAGTTTATGTGTATATATATATATATATATATATATATATATATATATATATATATATATATATATATATATATATAATCTCATGCTTACTGATGTAGTTTGTTTAATGTTAATATTATTTACCTAATGAATAAAGGTGATGGAAATGTGCGTATATGGAAAGATTACACTTTAAGGGGTAAACAGAAAATTGTAACTGCATTCTCTTCCATTCATGGTCACAGACCTGGTGTCAGAAGTGTGGGTGCTGTAGTAGATTGGCAGCAGCAATCCGACTTTATGGTATCAACTACTCTTACTTTTCATTCACTTTGATGCTTTTTTATACGCTTTCATTTGTTTATAACAACATATGTTTATGTTTTACTTATTAATGCAGTTTGCTTCTGGTGAAATTTCATTAACCATGGTTTGGGACCTGGATAAAGAGCAACTTGTGAGCTCTATTCCCCTAGCATCAGATTGCAGCATTTCAGCTTTGGTAGGTTCACTTTGACCTTGACCCCCATTGTTTTATATTATTTGATATTGTTTCTAATATATATTTTATTGTGTGAATATGCATGTATTGTCTCTTTTAGGCGGCTTCTCAAGTTCATGGAGGTCAATATGCAGCTGGCTTTGTGGATGGATATGTGAGATTATTTGACATCCGAACACTTGATGGGTATGTTTGTCGTTTCATCTTAAATTACTCATATATGAATTCATTCTTGTTTGTGTTGCACGACCACACACTCGAAGAGTAGAAAGAGTTGTTGGAGGTATAGAAAGAGTTGTGGGAATCGGCTTCCAACCTGGACTCGATCCAGCAAAGGTAAATTTTTATTTTTATTTTTATTTTTTGGAAAAATTATAACTTAACGTTTACTTTTGTTTGTTTTTCTATATTGTGAAATTCGTTTCAGATTGTGAGTGCATCTCAAGCAGGAGACATTCAGGTCTTGGACATAAGAAATCAAAGCGACGCGTACTTGACCATCGATGCGCACCGCGGTTCATAACTGAAGCAAACACATATTATCTGCCTATGATGTTGTTGCAGGTATTATAAGAAATAACAACATACATAAGAAATCAAAGAGGAAGTGGATACATCTGGCTATGATGCTGTTGCAGGTATTATAAGATTTAGTATTAATTGTTCAGAACTTGTTAATATATCAGTTAAAGTTGTAATCATTAAGTCTTTGAATTTCAAGAAAATGCATTTGAAGAGGACGAAGGAGAAGCAAACACATATTATCTGCCTGGAGGGTTTGAAGGTCACAAATCTTCAAAAGCTGCTCAAAAAAGAAGGAAAAACTTTAAAATTTATAGGGGGAGATCATATGAGATGGGAGGTGATGTGTCGCTCATGCAAGCTGGTGGGACCCAACCCTCTATTTTGAGTGGGAAAAGACCTGCCACCAGTTTAAATGTCTCAATTCCAACAAAAAGAGTGTACTGCTTCTCAAGTCATGGGTTTCTTTTAATGTTTTACATGTTTTGTTTTCAATAATAAATATTATGCAATATTAGCAATATGTTACATTTACTTACTATTGGAATGATTATTTGTATTTGACATATTAGTGCAATGAATTATCTTTATTGTTTATGGTATTTTATTTTGTATCATGAGACTTTTAATGTGTTATTTAATTTGAAAATTAGTAAATCTATCAAAAATATATAATTTTAAAAACATTTAAAATTATGACTCCCAAAAATGTGTGTCGTCTTCCTTTATGACAGGGGCTTCCTTGATACGCATTGCGTGTCACAACTGCGCGTCGTAAATGTGTGTCATAAATGCGCGTCGTAAACGCGCGTCGTCAGTCGTAAATGTGTGTCATAAATGCGCTTCGTAAATGTGTGTCATAAAAGCGTGTCATCTCTCGTTATGACATGGCCTTCCTTGACACGCATTTGTGTGTCGTCTGAGCGTTTTACGACACGCATTGCGCGTCGTAAAAGGCTGTTTTTATAGTAGTGTATCGGAGGTAGGGTCTGTTTGGTATACGAAGTATACTGTTTGCAAATCCCACTTTAAACACATCACTAAATCACAGCCTAGACATCATCCCCGTAAGTAGATCAATCAGCATAATGACTTTGAATCACTGATAAATCTTGTTTATAGGTTCATAATAACGACAATGAACTTAAACATAAGTTATACTTAAAGTACGGTAAGCATAACTCACTTACAAGGGGTTTTAGCGAGGAAACCGGGCTCTACACAGGCAGAACTTCTGAGCCGAAAGCTCTTCTTCTCGGGGCCTTCTAGCGCTCCGGGACTCGCTTCTAAAACCTAGGAGGTGCTAGGGAAAGGCTTCGAGGGGTTGGGGGTGTTTGAGAGAGAATGGGTTAGAAAGGTGTGAGAAAACAAGTGATTTGCGTCTTCCATTTATAGGTTGGAAATCTCACGAACGTGGGTTGTTAAAGAGCTAAACGTGGGGCGTTCGAATGCCACATGTCGCCATCTCGTTCCAAGCCATAGGGAAGAAGGTGTGGCCCAAATCGCGTCACGTGTCACTCGCAGGTTTAGCCCAAAATTAATTATCTTCTAAAACCCGTAACTTTCGCACACGAGCTCAAGTTTTTTACATTCTTTATATCCACGCTTAGGTAGTGACGTGATCTACAACTTTCGTTTAGATTCCGTCGGCTAATTTTGGATTTATTTTTAAAGTCATATTTTAACAGCCTTACACAGTTAAAGTCTGTTAAGAATTCATAACTTTGTCATCCGACGTCCGTTTTCGACTGTCTTTATATCGTTGAGCTCCTATTAATGAGATCTTAAATTCTCATTTAGGTTGTGTCGGCTAAAAATCGATCCATCTAAAATTCGATTTTCGGGCTGTATACTATTATGCAAAATCTTAGAAAAATCATAACTTCCTCAAACGAAGTCAGATTTGGACGTTCTCTCTATATATATATTCTCGGTTTAACGTCTACTACAACTTTTGTTTATATGCTAAGGCTAAAAAGTATTTTATCAAAAATTTACTTTTTACGATACGTGGAGTCGTGTCGGTTTAATCGCGAAACTTCGACGGGTCAAAACTTATTCGTTATAAGTCGGTTTTTAGCGTTCTTTATATGTACGGAATCATTGTGACATATACAATAACTCTGGTTAAGATTATTTATTCTAAATAATCTTCTATCAAAAAGTAATTTTTAAAGTTTATTATCTCTAAATTGACTAGCCTGAATCTGCGGGCGTTACACTAACTCATATAGAGTCGTATTTCTACAAAATTTATATATTTGGGATCGGGACGACGTGTACTTTCTATATATATATATATATATATATATATATATATATATATATATATATATATATATATATATATATGTTTTGACGCACTTATCTTTACGATTTACGAACGATTCGGTTGATTTTTCCTATTTTTCTTAATATGAAAGTTATATTATATCTTAAATGTTTAGCCCGATTTGTGGTCGTTACATCCCCTCACCGTACATACCTAATAGGAAATGATACCACACCCACCACACTTTTGATTTTATTTTTTTAATTAAATTTCATACTTGTACAAATATTTAAAACACATATTTATAATAATAAAAGAGAAATATTCCATTAATTTAATTTAAAATGATTACATATCTAAAAACGACAATTAAATAAAAACATTACAAAAATAGACTAATTGTAATATTTTTTCATGATTTCCACTCTAGCTTCAAAATCATATCGAGCTCGTTTCCGGTGAGATGATAGATGGGTTTTGTTAAAATTTCAAAAATTAGTCATTTCTAGCCGTCGGAAGGTGGTGTTTTATTTTTTCCTTGTTGTAACACCCGATTCAAGGTATTTTTTCATTTTTGACCTTTGGTATAAAAATAGTTTGTAAAATTGGTCCATAAGGGTATTAAATGAAAATTGGGGAAGGCGTGCATACGCTAGGCGTACACTCTTGTACGTTGGGCGTACGTGGTCATGGGACAAACCCTAATGTTTAGGGTTTGGACCCTATTTAAACAACCTTATGCCCCAAGGTTCTCTCATTTTCCAGCCTTCATTGCCCTTTTGAGCCTCATTTTGAAACCCTAACCCATCTAGAGATATTTGATCTTTATGTGTGTGTGTTTTAGTGGGTGTTTGATGAACCTTGGAGAAGAAGAAGTTTGGAGAATGAGCATTGATCAAGTTGGAGCTTGTAGATCCAGAACCTACTCTTATTTCTCAGCTTTATTGAGGTATAAAGTCTTGACCTTGATTGTTCTAAGCTTGGATCTAGGCCTAGTAAAGTTTTGAGCACATTTTGGTCCCATGTATGAGTTTTTGTGAGGATTTGTCACTCTAGAAGTTATAAGTTGCTCGTTTTGATGTTTCTGAGGTCCCTAGTCCATAAAGTTTGCATCTTGATGGTTGAAGATCAACCCTACATAAGTAAATTCTTATTTGGTGAACGTAGGATGCTAAATCTAGGGTTTGAATCTATTTGAGCCATGCAAAGGCATCAAGTTTGTAACTTTATTGTTTAAGACATCCCCCTCTGGATCTGAAAAATGGGCGTTTGATCTTGTAACATCCAAAAATCACAATAAATTTTAACTTTTCAAAAACAACCCATTTCTTCCATAAAGTGTTTACAAAACCAATGTTTCAAAAGTATTATTCAAAAATAGAGTATCCCAAGATCTAATGTCATAAAAACCGGAAGATATGCACAATCACGCCTTATCTTTCCCATGATCCTCTGAAGTACCTGAAGCAATAAACTGAAACTGTAAGCACGAAGCCTAGTGAGTTTCGCCCAAAGGACAACCACACGACATAACAACAACAGCATACATACAGGAGCCTTCAGAATGACTGGACTGACAAATAACTCAAGATTCCCTGATACGTCATTACCAACCCACTACTCCTACGAGCAAATATGATCAATCCAAAATTTTCATGCTATATCCAAACCCTTATCAGCTCAGGTGTACCTCCGCCTGAAAAATCACTTGAGATTTTATAACCAACTCCTCATACTGGAAACCCAACTCCTAATAGACAACCCACAAGAAGATGGGGTCCATCATAGTTACCGTTCATTAAGCGACTTCCGGTGCACAAATAACTTTTCCTGATGACATGATCCAAACCAGTTGGTCACCGAGCTTCCCGACTCCCAAGAACAACACACAGTCATCCAACCATACCAATAAGACTAATAATCTGAGACCTAAGAGTCCCAACCAAATGACTACCGAGTCTAAAGATACTCAACCATCAACCCACCATCTTGCAGAAAACCCATTCAGCATTCCTTTCGACGCTAACCAAACACGACCCAGGCCATACCCTTTTATCACGTACAATTCCTGGCACAGCATAGGCTGCTACAAATGCAAAATCATATGAAAACATGGTCGCACCTGTAGCGCCCGCAGATTTGGGCTAGTCAATTTAGAGACGACAAGCGTCAAAATTGACTTTTTGATAGAGGATTGTTTAAAATAAATAATCTTAACTAAGTGGTAGTATATGTCACAAGGTTTCCGTACATATAAAGAACACTGAAATCCGAGTTATAACGAAGAAGTTATGACCTGTCGAAGTTTCGCGACAAAACCAACACGACACCGGGAATCGTAAAATGTGAGTTTATGATAAAGTACTTTTTAACCTTAGTTATCTAAAAGAACATTGTAGAGTACATCTCCGCCTACGCGTGGATATAAATAACGTCAAAAACGGAGCTCGTATGCAAAAGTTATGACCTTCCAAAGATACAGCTGTCTGAGAGCATGACACGCGTCAGAAACCCTAATTTGACTGAGCTCACGACGTGAGCATAGAAATTCACGACGTGAGGAGTCAAAACGGACACCATTCAAAGTTAGGGACACATGGCGAAGCTACGAGGTGATACAGCCATGGCTCACAACGTGAGCATTGATTCTCACGACGTGAGAGACCAAAAATCAGCCTATAAATAGCCATTTCGACCCCAAGGCTCATTACACTTTCTACTTTCATTTTCTCTCGTTTGCTGAAGCCGTTTCCGCTTCCCGAGCCCGACGATCACGAACCGCTGACCGTTTCTAGATAGATTCTATTAAAGCACGCTACAAGTGAGTGCATAGTTACTTTCATCTTACACATAGATATGAAGTATTTTATATAAATTATGTGCTATGTGTGCATATTTACTTGAGATCTGTGCTAGATGAAAGATTTAAGCTTCTTTTTTTTATCAGATCTAAACCGTATATGTATTTTGATCTCAGATCTGAACCTTTTTCTTCAGATCTAGGTTGTAGATGTATTATGTTTTCAGATCTGAACCTTTTCTTCAGATCTAAAACTATAGATGTATTTTATATCTACAAATATGTTGGGTAGAACATGGGTAGATAAATGATGAGGTATGGAAGATGATATAGATGAATATTGGTAGCTACACCACAACCTGTAGATGTTTTTGAACTACGATGCACTCTAAACATCCTAGCAGCTGAGCAAAAGGATAACATCGGCAGATGCACCTAATAGAGAACGTCATAATCCTAGCAGCTGCGCCTAAATGATAATATTGGCAGCTGCGCCTAATATATAACATTGGCAGTTGCACCATAGGCAAAGATGGACTTCGTGCCTATTCTTTGGGAGAATCCTTAGGAATGAAAAAGTGAACGGTAGTTGATTCTTAGAGTAGAACCTTAAGAGTAAAGAAGATAATGGGGAAGGGAAATTGGGTTGAATGTTTGATGTTTAAACATAATAATTATATTATTGTGGGTTGAAAACCCTATGTACTCACCAAGTTTCCCAAGCCAGACCCACTCATTTTTCTTTATATTACAAGTAGTGGCACAAGAGCATAGTTGGATAATCGGACGAGAGATTATGCATTATAGACCAGTAGAAATAAATAGAATATTTATAAGGTCTATGTTATTTTAAGGCCTATGTTTCCTATGTTGTTCTGTTTATGCTTTTGATCTGTAGTGACGTTGATATCCTGGGATTTTAATGCAATGAAAATAGATTTCTTCGGAAATGCTTTTATCTATATTTTTATGGGAACAAATTCCGCAACACTTTTTGTTAAAAGGATTACTCTGATTTTGAAAAAAAAGCATAAACAAATCGGTCTTTTCTTGCTGTGAATTTGGGGATGTCACAGCACCCAGCCAACGAATGGGATAGGCGGTTGTATTCTTGCTCCAACTCAAGGGCTACAAACCAATTAAGAACTATAACAATGACTTCAGGTCAGGTGTTCTCGTGTTATCTTACACAATCCATATATACCTCCTCATGACCATATTTGATGAGCTACCACAGTATCTATCCCCAAAGGGAAGCACATAACCATCTCTAAACCTTACCCAAAGGGTGATGTGTCAGTAGATATAATGAAATGACGATCCTCAACTGTTATCAGAAACGTCCTTACGAATGATCGAACCAGATCCCACAACTTGGTTAAAACTGAACAAATTCCACCAATATGTAACTAGCTCGAGAAGACTTCCAAGGTGATCTAGAAATGCTGCCAAAACTTGATTCAGATCAACCCCACTACAAATCCTACCGACACAACATGCCAAATTTAGATTTTTTGCAGATCAAAGTCACACCATGAAAATTGAAGGACGCTGCCCCAACATCCGAACATCCAATCACCAAGGACAACTACCAAACTTGAGCCTGCTATGAACCAAAATTTCACACCACCATTGAGGGTAAAAATACCTAGAGACCAAAGAAACATAAAACATATGGAACTTGACGATAGGTTGACACATCTATTGAACTTCAACTGACACAACTCGAAACTTTCCAAGAACCTCCGCTTGATGATGAACGAAATGACCAATGATCGAGGACGCATTGACACTTAATCCAATGAACCAAAACCTATGCAGAGCTGAACATACATAATTCTGGAACTGATTTCCTGATTGACAACTGCCCAAGCTAGACTATAAATAGAAATCCATATAACGAGCTGAAAAATCCCTCAACAACCAATACTCAACCTGAGTGATCCTAGCGGCTCCTCATCTACTCATTGGCATCCCAAAAGGAACCAATGGCTACAACGAGCTCCTTGACCAACTACTTTCTGATGAGAGATAACTCGTGTATCTATTGAATTCATATCTGATAGCCACTTACTCTACACCCCTAACTTAACCAAATCTTGAACCGAGATCCCACATACCTGCACTGCAGATCCCTATGAACTATTCTTCCAACACCAAACTTAAACAGAACGATGATCCTCCAAGCATAATACCTAGTTCTCCCCTCACTTAGGGTTTGAACTACCACCCACTGGTGTTGCAACCCAACCATATCTCCAAACTGGCTCAACCAAGTACAAACCATCCCTTACTCTTGGAAGGTATAACACGCGAAAGATGATCTTCCAGATAAGGACCAAGCAAACCCTAAGAGATTCTAAATTTCATATGAAGACCTCAGAAAATTTTCCAATCATAACCACCTTTAACTTTAAGGATTTCATGAAAATGTATAAGCAAAACACTAACTTACTATCTAAAACATACACTCCTTGCCTGCAATCCCAACTGTCAATCTGGTACCTGAACTGTCTATATCGAAAGAAAACAGACCCTTGTTCGCATCACTCAGAACCCATACCACATCAATCCTCTTGTGTATTCCCAAGTTGTCATACAGCCGCCAAACAGCGCAGCCAACTAGCCCCCATGATGGGTTAACATCCCAACTCTGAAAGGCAGAAGCCTGCTCACTCCTTCTTGGAAAACTATCAGGACATAATCATCTCCATAGATAGCAACATTCCAATCCATCTGTCAACCACTCAGCTTCCAGCTGCAATACTCAAGCCGATCATAACAATCGTTTCCTTCTTGAGTCCCGCAACTCAAATACACGGCCTCGAGTAAGGCCCTCGAGACCTCAAAACAAACAAACTCACGTAGGTCTGGACCATTCAAACTCAAAATGATATCACCATTGAGGCCCAAAACAATTACCAGACCCATCCTCAATCTTGAACAACCATAACCAAAAGATTAATAGATATGGAACCACTGCCACGAATCATGGTATCAAACCATGCTATCTTCCCCGACCAGCCCTTAGAATCCCCGAAATTTTCCTCGATTCGAGTATGGATCCTGTGCTTCCAGTAGTACGGGCCCAATACTACCTTCCACACCTATCCATACTTTCCTCAATAATCATCTCGAGTCTTCTAAGTCATCTACTCAGAATAATACTCCCAATACCTGCTCAACAGTGTAATTCCCGCACTAAAGCACTTCCTAGGCTCTCCAAGGATTCCCCACCTCCCCTGCCATTAGTTGTTGAAGAACCCCTATTAGTGTAAGCTAACCACTTCATGAATATTATTACATGCAGCAAAGCTTAAATAATCTTTCGACTAAAAGACCTAACCCTACAACGGTTAGACTTAGAGAAGAGTTGCGCAATAGGACCAAAACCCTCACTCTAAGATTATTTAACCTTCGTAGCATGTAATTTAACGTATTCATTCGATATTTAACTCACATCAATATGAGTCTACAAAGCACAAAGCAAGCAACATTCAAGCAGTGGAGTCGAATGGCACTAAGACACAAAAAAATCAGGAAGATCCTTATACTAAATTCATGACCACTAGGCCCAAGCATCTAGGATACACCCTCCTCTGTCCTCACTCAATCAAGAGTGGCTAAACATTCCTCACGCTGACCTGCTATGAACTGCACCCACTCATGAAACTTCCACTAACCCTGTAGCCACTCGTGCATGATAATCATACATAACGTTGGATCTCATAGACAATCAAATACTTGACTCTACCCTAAGCCCTTAATCAGACAAGAACATGAAATAAAGTTAAATTAAACATTCATAGGCTATAGAATCTTTGTTATGTACAACTATGATGCATAAACTAAGCGACTACAGTAATGATGTCAATTTCATCTAGTATAAGAAGTCCTCCTAGGCTATCAGGCATCATACATCATAAAATTTTATCATGCAATTCCTGAAGATCCCTAGCCTATCACTAGCATGCAGTTCTATCATAATCATCATAAACAAGTCATAGTGTGGTAACTTGAGGTAAACTTTCTTGCTCTGGCTGATCGTACACATATCATATTTCCTTGGTTACTTTTGAAAATAATTTGAATTAAGTTTGGAAATAATCTGAAAACTTTCACAGATCCTTAGTTTGAGTCTGGATTCACACGAGTGGTCATCCAATTTTCTCAAACCAGGGCTCTGATACCAACTTGTAACATCCAAATATCACAATAAATTTTAACTTTTCAAAAACAACCCATTTCTTCCATAAAGTGTTTAAAAAACCAATGTTTCAAATATACTATTCAAAAACAGAGTATCCCAAGATCCAATGTCATAAAAACAAGAAGATGTGCACTATCACGCCTTCACTTTCCCACGATCCTCTGAAGTACCTGAAACAATAAACTGAAACTGTAAGCACTAAGCCTAGTGAGCTTCATCCAAAGTACCACCACACGACATAACAACAACAACATACATACAGGAGCTTTCGGCATGACTGGACCGCCTCACCGGTCCTACATACTATTTGGACCGCTCTTAGAGCCTTCAGCATGACTAGACCGCCTCACTGGGCCTTCAGTCTATCTGGACCTCTATCCGGGCCTTCGGCCTGACTGGTCCGCCTCGTAGACCTTCTGTCTATCTGGACCGCCCTGGGTGTCTTGGCCTTTAGTCTCAGCCCGTCCTCCTCAACCCAGTAAACCATCACATATCAACATACACCATAACAGTCAATAGTTATCAGATACAGGTAGCCATACAGATCTAACAGATCACTACAACATAGCAACATCTGATATACCGGGATACAGATCTAACAGATCACTACAACATAGAAACATCCTATATACTAGGACACACATCGTAACAAATCATTACAACATAGCAACAACTTATATACCAGGATACAAATCTAACAGATCACTACAACATAGCAACATCCTATATACCAGGATACAAATCTAACAGATCACTACATCATAGCAACTTCCTATATACCATGATACAGATCTATCAAATCACTACAACATAACAACATCCTATATACCAGGATATAGATCTAACAGATCACTACAGTAAAGCAACATCCTATATACCAGGATATCAATCCAATGGGTCGGCCTTGGTGCCTATGACCCGTAAGTATAGTGAGGAAAACTCACATCTCAGCCTGAAAACAATCTGAATGAATCTCTGCTCCGACAGTCGGCTCTACAAGTCACCTATTCAACAGATAGAGACCAAGGCTTAACTATAGCTCGAAATACCCAAAATACCCTCAAGTCAAACTTGGTCAACCCTGGTCCAAGTCAAAGTCAACGGTTAAGGTCTAAAAAGTCAATATCCCTTCCCAGCGGAGTACGCCCTGCGTACCAAGAGAGTATGCTCAGCATACTCTGATGTTGACCAAAAAGCGGGGCGCTGACCGCATACGCGCATTGTACCTCCACGTATGCCCAGGGTATGTTGCCTAGTCCCAAAACTCCATTAAGAGCTTATTCTATTAAGCCCTTACGTACAAAACTCGGATCCAAGCCCAAAATGATGTCCTAAGTCATAAAGTTTCCAACTTTATGACTTTTCATGGCTATAAAGTGCTTAATGTCCAAAACCCTAAGTTCTTAACCCAATAATACCATCTAACACATGCATGGGTTACATATAACACTCAAGATCATATTTTTATGCACAACAACACTCTGAAATGTCCAAAAGGACGGCTCAAATGACTTAGAGTAGCCCATACTCAAAATGCCAAACTAATGGGACTAAAATGTTCACAACTTTAAGGCTAACAATATCTTAAACAAATCATCATCAAGTTCAGAGATTTTTACCTTAAAATGATGCCAAATGGTGATGAGATTCTGGATCTAAGGTGCCTTATTCTTCCAAGGTCATCCTCTCTTCTTCTCCTTCCTTTTTAATCACCAAAAGTACCCACAAAAACTCAAGAACACAAGGTAGATTAGGGTTCTAGATGGACGAAATGGCAAATGGAGGCTGAAGAGGAAATGCGAAATGAGGAGTTAATGATATTTATATATGGAACAAACCCTAAAAATTAGGGTTTGAGGATCCTTCACGTATGCTCTGCGTACGCAGTGTATGCCCAGCGTACTAAGGCTTGCACATGTACGCCCAGCGTACACAACGTACGCCCAACGTACCAAGCCTTGGCCTGATTTTACAAAAGTGCCACTAAGGGACAAAATGCAGTCAATTCTCATACTAAGGGGGTCAAAAGGTAAATACTTGATAATCGGGTTGTTACAGATCGTTAAGCATGAAGTTCTTAATGAAGATTTGGCCATCTGGGGCGTACGTCGGGCGTACTCTAGCATACATTGCGCGTACGTTGCTGAAGCCCCGTCAGTCCCTTGGTCGCGAGCTGTACGCTAAGCGTACCCTGCTAGTACGCTAAGCGTACTCATCAAGAACTATTTGGACATTTTATTTTTGGGCCGCTTTTGGACTCTAGGGGTTTGGGCTCTTGTGGGGCCAGAAGTCTTTCTAATTTGGTCCATTTTTCGGCCTTGAGTGTCTTTTGGGATTTGAGCCATTTTTGGGCTTTGAGTGTCATTTAGCTTCGGCCACGGTTAATTGAGCCAATAAAAGGGAAGGGTAAAATAGACTTTTACCCTAGGAGTCGAGGTTAGTAAATTAAAGTCCCTATTTCAGGTACTTCTGGATCAAAGGGGAAGAGCTCGGGATGATCGCATTGCACACACCATTATTTACCGCTTAATCGACTCTGATGTACTTTTGGATGATTATTGATATAATCTGATTTTCTTATGGTTTTAATAAACATGTTTGGTTGATGGTTTATTTAATATGAAAACAAAAACTTTTGGTTCTGAGTTTTTGGAACGTTACACTTGTAGTATACAATTGTCGTAGACACAACCCACCAACCTACCGCACCCATGGTCGGTTACGTGTTCACTACACCCACCACAATAATATGTAACCCACTACTAGGTGCGTTGGGTCTCCACTCTATCCGCTCTAAGTAGTTTACTATGCAGTATAATCGTAAGTAGGGTAGTCTACTGTTCGCTTAAAATTAAGAAAGTATACTAGTTTGTTGTCAAATTAAAAGAACTTCTTGTATTTTTAACCAAATAGCCACTGTGTATATATATGTAGGAATATTATGATGTTGAATCTATAGTTAGAAGTAAAAACTGCATTAAGGCCAGTAGGGCGAGGTGACATAGCGAGGTTAAGGTAATAAAGTATAAATTTCATATCATAAGGATATAATTATTTCCAACAACATATGCATGTCAAGTTTTTTACCATCTAATTTTATATTTATGCAACATATGAGTTGTTTAAGAGTTTGTTTGATAAATGTAATGCAATCATGAATGAATAGAATGCACATAGTTAGCGATTAATTAGTTTAAGAGTTTGTTTGACAAATGTAATGCAATCAGGAATGAATAGAATGCACATAATTAGCGATTAATTAGTTTAAGAGTTTATTTGAGAAATGAAATGTAATCATGACAGAGTAGGATAGACAAAGTGATAGAATGACTAATGTAATAGAATAAATCATTACATTTTATTGTCATGTTGGTTTGTTTTGAAGTAATGAAATGAATCATCCATACATGTCATTTGTTATTAATAAATAGAAAAACTAGGTAAAATAAACTAATATAAATGTTATTTTATAAAAATAAATTTTAATTAAATAATGATAAATTGTTAAATAAAATGCATAAAAACATATTCCATTTTCTTCAAAAATACATATTGAATGTTCTGAAAATAATTAAAAAACAGTAATATATGATCTGAAAAACTACAAAATAAAACCAAATAGATACAATAAAATATTAAATATAATTATAGTAAAAATACTTTTATTTAGTTATTAAAATATATAAAAAATTTGAAGTTTTAAAAACTTTATAAAGATATATAATTATTGATGAAGTGTGTGTGTTTATATATATATATATATATATATATATATATATATATATATATATATATATATATATATATATATATATATATATATATGTATGTATATATATATATATATGTATATATATATATATATATATATATATATATATATATATATATATATATATATATATATATATGTGTGTGTATGTGTAATTTCATTGTAAGTAAGAATGGAAAAAATACACCTCTATCATGCAATGAAAATCAGGCTTTGTGAAAGAATCAAATTTTGTGAGGAATGATGCATTGCATTCATTCTGTTACAAGAAAACAATATATTTTGTATTTTGTCATAATGCTCCATTGCATTCTCATGTGGAAAACTGCATATCAAACACTACCGAAGAGCATTCATATTTTGAGCTTTTTGGGAGTTTTGTAAGCCAAAAAACTCTTAGAATTAATATATATATATATATATATATATATATATATATATATATATATATATATATATATATATATATATATATATATATATATATATATATATATATGAGCATTTTTAGACCAAATTTTTTTCAAGAAACTTGTTAATTAAAAAGATCCTGCCATGAGCTTTTCAATAATTTGGTGGTCCTATATGTTTTCAACTAGTGTAAATAGATAATCTATTTGTGGGTCTCATAAATAAGCAAATTGAAAAAACTTTTTCAAATGATCTTTTAGGAAAAAGTTTCACGAAAATTTATTGTGTTGTGGATACTCTAATGGTGCGTTTGTTGCGTATAATGTTTTTGGAAAGAACGAAATATGTCAAAGGAATTGGAATATGAAGGAAATTAAATATGTTATGTGTTTAGTTAATAAGAAATTGAATTTTCTGTTTGGTTTGAAAGCTTGTCAAGGGAATGGAAAAGTAAATTATGAAATAGTAAAAAAATAGTTTTTATTGATTTTTTATAACTTCTTATTTTTAATAAAAATTATCAAAACTTTCGTTTAATTTAAATTTTCATTTATTAAACTCCCGCTAAAATCTATGTTTTTATTAATCTTACACATAATATATAAAGAAAAAATATAGCTTTACAAAATAAGAATATATAATTACACTTGATAAGAAAACAATAAATATATATTGTCTTGGGCTTTTGTCATGGTCTACTTAGTTAGGGGTTGGGTGCATATTTAAAAAATAAAAAAAAATATAAAATAAAAAATAAAATAAAAAACATGTGTGTAGACGTGTATACATGTGTGCATGTGTATATGCATATGGGTGTAGATAGGGATATGGCGGATGGGTTGTGTGTGGGATGAGATGGGCGTGTGTGGAAGTCGGCATTTGTATGGGCTTATGATTGCGGGAATATACATATAGGTTTGGGTGTGGGTGTAGTTATAGGTGTGTATATGAGAGTGGTAGGGTGGGTGTATGGATGTGGGATGGTATGAGGTAGGTGGTTGGGTAGGGTTAGGGTGAGGTGAAATGGGTGTTGGTGTTATATGGGCTTATATGCATGGTGTTTAAGTATACATATGGGAGTAGGGTGGGGTAGGTAGTGTATGGGTGGGATGAGGTGGGTGGGTTGGCTTAAAAAGAGGTCGTATGGGTGTTGTAGGGTCAGAGTGGTTAGAGGTAGGGGTTGGCATCGATGTGTGGGTGTGGGGGGTAGGGCGGGTGAGGTGATATGTAGGTATTGATGAGATTAAAACGTTTAGATCGATAAGATTCTTAAACAGGTAAATCAAGAATACAATGAAAATAATAACACCAGATGAATCAATGCTTGTGTCGAATGATTAATCAGTCACAACCTCAGAAGAACTCTATGAAGAATTGCTACTGTAGAGATGTGATAGGGTTACAATACGATCAAAAGAATAAAACTATCAAAAGCGTACATACTAAGGTGCATGCATGCACTATATAAAGTAAACCCTAATAAATGTAAAACGGCTGGACAGGCCCATAACCGAGAACATAATAGACCTAGACAAGAGGCTCAATGACGCAACACTTCTAAACCCAACAATCTCCCCCTTTGCGTCAATTGAGGCGACAGATTACTGATGTCGAACCTGTGTGGTCTTCTTTACTGTTTTGAACAGCTTCGGTATGATAGCAAGAATAGTGCGTCGAAAATTGATATACCACCGAAGCATGTCATTGAAAACCTTCTTTGCAGCATCATCATTGGATTTACATCTGTTTACTATATCCAGAATATGTTCAAGAGCAACAGTAGAAAACAGATGCTTGTCAGACAAGGCGAACATGCACTTTAGTGGAGCAGCCAAACCTCCAACTTCTTTAGTAAACATCACCGTCAAGTGTTCGGTGTCAATCTTACCCATACGCATCTTATTCACATCACTAGCTTTGCCAATGGGCTTCTTCCTCAGAGCAGAAGCAATCTCCTGATCAAGCTTTGCTACTTCATGAATATACAATACCAACATTCTTTTTATATGATCAAGAATGGGTTCGTACTTCTGCTCATTTGACAACAAAATGTTAGTCAACAAAATCCAGTCATGAGGATTGAGATTCGGCAAATTTGCAAGAGAAATGTCATGAACCAAATCTTCAGAACCACGAGTAACCCGAAATTTCACATTGATGAATTTCCCCGCGGCAACCGGCTTCATAACCTTGACTGTAGTAATATTCTTTGGACTCCAGGTCAGATATCGAGGTTGCGAGAAAGCCAGATAATAATCAATCAGTTCTCTGTCAACCTTCGGGTCAGGTGAGGGAACAGCAACAATTGGCTTAAAACAGTGAAAAACGAATGACCTTCGGGTGATCGGCATATCGAATTGCAAGTCTTTAGAATTAACCAAGTCAAAGGAAATGACTGGTTCAAGCCAATGAGTACTTGGAGATTCAATCGCTTCTTTCAGCAGATTTTCTTTTGTCCATAACGGAAAGAGAGATTTACTTCGTTCCAAAATGTCATGGGCATCTTTAGCTTTCCTTTCCCTCTCTTCGGTTTCATGGGTTTCCTTTAACAACTCATCTTGATTCACATCTTCTTTTTCTCCACTTTCACCAACAATTTTCTTTCCTTTATCTTGAACAGTTGAACCAGAAGCTTCATTATCCTTCGGTTCTGTGGTGACACTTGGTTTAACAGGAGGAGGTGGAGGATTTTCGGTTGTTGGAGTTTGGCTTTTGGGGTTTTGTCTTGGTGGATCTTGACTTGCTTCTCCCCCTTGTTTTGGAAGGACGTCCGCCTCCAAAACACCCTCGATTCTACAGAGAAGTGCAAGAGCTGGACGTAATTTATCAGCCAAACATCTCCTGATGGTGATGGTGAGAACCGTATCATGGGCATCCAGGAGATCGACCAGAAGAGCATGAACATCACTAACACATGTTTTCACCACTGCACGTTCGGACTTAAGATCATCAATCTCCTTCTTTGCTTAGGAAAGCTTGACAGATTGAGTTTTGATCAAAGTAGTTTGTCGAGCTAGCTCATCCATCACTTTATTTTCAAAAGCTAAATCAGCCTGGAGTGTGTCAAGACGAGAGTTGATAGACTGTTGGAGTGTCGAGTGATCAGTTTGGATGTCAGAGCGAACAGTTTCAAATTTCACTTGTTCAGCTTGTAGAGAAGAAACAAGCTTGTCGATACTGGAATTAACTGTGTTTGCATTTTGCTGGGACTCAGCTTGTAGAGACTTCAAAACCTCTTTAGCATCAGAAATTAGTTTTTCGACTTTTCCGGCCGCTGTCTTAGTGGATTCATCGACGGCTTTGGTTGCTTTCTCAATTGAAGATTCATGCTGCTGGACCAAAGTGGTTACTAAAGCTTTGATAGCAGCATCAGAATATGCAGAAGTAGAGGATTGAGATGAAGAGGCGAGCAAAGTATCAAGCTTCTGATTTAACTCCTTGATATGCCTCTTGGTGACTGGGGCATCATCATCGTCATCACTTTGAACAGTGTAGGGACTGTAGTGAAAAGTATCAAATTCCATATCAGCGCCACCAAGAACAGTATCGGATTCGTCTGAGTGGATTGGTGATAAAGGTTTTGAGGCAATGGGGGTTTCAACACCTGAAGTTTGTGCCCCCGCATCAGATGCGTTGACAGGAGGTGTAGGTACAGTAGAAGTGGTGGTGGTGGTTGATTCGGTGAATAATGATGGTGGTAGAGGTGTAGAAATAGGAATTTGAATGGAAGTTGGAGGAGGGCATGGAGCGATTGAAATCAGAACAGTAGTGTGTTGAGGAGAAGGAGGTGGAGATGGAACAGTGTTAGTAAGGATTACCTCTGGAGTGAGTTCTCGGACCGAATCATCAGACTTATCTTGCTCCGGATCTTGTTCAACTTCAACATCTTGATCTGAAGGAACGTAGTCACTGTCACTAGATGATGGAGCTCTTGCCTTGTTTGCCATCTTTTTCCGCTTTTGCTTCTTAGGAGCCGAAGGGTCTGCAGTGGAACCCTTTCGCATCTTTGGTGTAACAGGTTTAGAAGGAGGACATTCTTGAGTTTCCTTCCTTGAATCCCCTTTCTTGCCCCGTTTGGCTGGTTTATCAGCCATATCAAGCGATTGTTGCATCTCTGGGGTTAACGGTCTCGGTCCTGAGGCTGGAAGCTTTTTGTACTCATTGATTAGCTTGCTGGCCTTTGAAACACACTGATACATGGACTCCGGAATTGAACCGATAAAATAAAATTTGGTGAAATCAGCCACAATGATTTTGGTGGTGTGAAACGTAGCAATTGCAGACATCAAGGAATCTGCCATAACTGGAACTTGGAATTTCTCCATTGCTCGCTGTGTGATAATCGTCCAGAATCTCCCACAAGAAATCACAGTGTGACGAGATGAAGAATTCAAACTTTGAATCAACTAAGCCCAGAGAATCGACCCATATTCAAGGTTGATTCCATGATACAGACCATAGAGAATGGTCATGAAACCCTTGCTAGCACCATTAGAACCTGCAACACGTTCAGAAAAACTCTTCGATAGAAGAGTGAACAATCCATTCCATTGAGGAGGAAGGCAGGACTTCTTAACCTTGGTAATTGTAGTAAGAATGTCGTTGTACCCCATGTTATAGAACATCTCAAAGAGTTGTACAATGGAAATCGAGTCGGGGTTCACCAGTGAGTCTGCAGAGGGTAGCCCTAAAAGTGAAGAGAATCGAGCCTTCGAGACTGAAGTCTTCTTATCAAAAATATCAAATAAAATTCTTTCATCGGCCTTGATGTATTTTGCAGAAGAATAAATCTGAGAAAGAAGAGACATTGGAACAACGTCGACTTTGGTAAGGGCATTCACCAACGGTGAGTATTTCAGACATTCGACAATCTGCAGCATGTAGGGATCATAGGAGTACGGCACCAAGTTGATAATTAGATTCTGGTTGGGCTTGATTGTAAGGTGAGAGGATTGAGCGGTGTTGTCTTGAATGGAAGAAGAGTCTGCCATTGCTGAAGCTTGGTGAGGAAGATGAACAGTAGAAGAGAAGAAATCGCCTTGTGAAGGTTGTAAAGATGAGAACGGAATGGAAGAAAATCTTTTATACGATTTCCAGGAGAGAGAAAGTTCCCTTAATGATGATGGCGTGACGTACTGAAACATCGCCTAAAAAGTAGCGATTTGACAACTGTCGTTCCCCAAAAGGCGTGTCAGGCGGCGTGATGATAGGATTAACGATTCAAATTCACGCGCCCTTTTCAAAATCTTATCCATTCATCTTCTCTTTAGAGTAACCAATCGTTTAAAATTCCCTTTCGAAACCAATTCTCTCATTCCGCCTTATATGCCAAAAAGATTGATTGAGCACTTGTCACTTCTTTAATAATAAGACCACCGTTGTGTTGTAGAAGCGAAACAAAAATTTAGAAAATTGCCATTGAAACAACGAACTAGACGTTGGAAGAACATAAAGAACTTCGTGCAAGAGTGTGCCAAAGAAAAAGAAATAAAGCAAGTTATTTATGTGGGATATTAGTGATGTCTTTTAAAGACACAAAACTGTGGATCTTGGGCATGAATCGCTTCCTTCAAGGTCAAGAGAGACTAAGAAGTGTCTGTGTGGTTTCCCGTTGAAGTACGATTAAATGCTTGTTAAGAAGCAATGAAAGGCATCCTTTCAAGATTCGGTTATATGGGTGGCTTTTGCTTCAACTGAACTACGGACCTTGATATAAGACCGAAAGTCGAGTGAAGTACTTGTGTGGCCAGTGTAGCCAAAAACATCAAATAGGTGGGTTCATTTTTCAGTGACTTGGTGATACATTAGAAATCTCAAAATAAAATTAAAACTGAATCTTTTGGGTAGAAATGTCCTTGTGTTGGAGCATTTCATAAAGATCTCATAAAGTGAAATAAAAGAGATTTCATGGTACCGACCACAAATGTGGTTTCGTTAATACAGGGGTGAAAACTAGAACATTTGATTGTTCACCGTCAATTCAGTTAAGGTATTGGATTGTGGGTTTCACTTAGTACGTGGTGAAACGAAACTAAGATCATTAACACAGATTTTGTGTAACCATAAACCTCAGTGGTAAATGCTGAGAGTCTCAAGGGTTACGATTATGAAGTGTAATGTGATGGAGAAAAGTATAAAGGCGGTTAAGGAACCGAAAGTACCTCTGCTATACAATAAGGACCGAGCAGATAACTCTTAACTTAGTGTGAGAAGACTAAGGTAGCTCATTACTTAAGTGATTTTGCAGTCTTATTGGGAAGAAACGATTTGTATATATCGAATCAGTAAGACTTCACTTAGAGTTTGTAAGGCTTTGGACAACATGCAGCAGCATGCTTCTAGGGACACTTAGCTAGTATACATAGGAAGAATATATACCTTCCCCATAATTAATGATTGAGGCAAGCAGCAAGACTGGTAGAAAAATAAAAGAAATTATTTTTGTGTTTTGATATATCTGAAAAATAAAAATAAAAGAAGAAAGGAAAAATATTTTTGCATTTTTTGAATATTTCTGAAAAAGACATAAAAACAGAAAGGAAGACATAAAAACAGAAAGGAAAAATATTTTTGTATTTTTAGATATTTCTGAAAAAGACATAAAAACAGAAAGGAAATATTTTTTTGTATTTTTGAGTATTTCTGAAAAAGACATAAAAACAGAAAGGAAAAATATTTTTGTATTTTTAGATATTTCTGAAAAAGACATAAAAACAGAAAGGAAAAATAAAATGTACAAAAGTATACAGAAAGTATCAACCGAACGTTCGCCTTTTGGATAGATGAGGCGAAATATACCGAGCTTTCAGTTCAATTCGGTTACCGAAAAAATTGGAACCGAAATAGACCAAGCGTTCGCTCTATTTCGCTTGTTAGTTTTTAAAGAGGCGAAAGCGAAGGTGAAACTTAATGAAGCGAAGATGGTTTCGGTACTGATTCAGCGTCCATCATTCCTAAGCCTTGGAGAATTCTATTGAAGGTTGCTTCAGGAAAAGCTTTCGTGAAAATGTCAGCCAATTGATCAGCAGATCGAACAAAGTGAACTTCGACATTACCATCTTCTACGTGATCCTTGATGAAGTGATATCGCAGTGCAATATGTTTCATCTTGGAATGCTGCACTGGGTTGTGACAAATACGGATTGCACTTTCTGAGTCACAATACAGGGGAATTTTCTTCATATTCAGGCCATAATCCCTGAGTTGGCTTTGGATCCAGACGACATGTGAGGTACACGATGCTGCTGTAATATATTCAGCTTCGGCAGTGGATAGGGATACACAAGTTTGTTTCTTGGACTGCCAGCTGACTAGTTTACCATCAAGAAATTCTCTAGCTTTAGCTTCGATTGCTTGATATTTTTAAACAATCCAATTCCAAAAATCAAATTTGGGTGTTGTGTGATATGAAATCGTTTGGTACAAAAGAAGCTCAAAGCGAGACCAAAAGGACAAGCGAAGCTCCGTCAGTAAGGAGCGAAACTCATGGAAGGAAACTGAAAACGAATGTGAATATTCACAAATCTTCCAAGCAACTTGCAAAGCATGAGACTGTGTAAATCATATGCATCTCTTCTGTTTGAAGAATACTTTTAGGGTTTCCGCTTTTATTGAATTTGTTGAGCCGTCATCTCTTCATTGACGTTGTTCATAGATCTCGATATTGCCCTAATACCGCTTTACAAGTCTGATTCTTGACAGGTAAACAGATTAAGTCACTATGTCTCACGATGAATCTCAAACCAATCCCATTAACATCTCCAACAACATTGGATCGACTATAAGGATTCCAATTTTTGTATACTCAAGAGTATGAAGTTTGGGCTCTTCACTTTGAAGATTATGTCCTGGGTTCAGCGGACAACGGATATTTAATCTGGGAAGCAATTACCGTGGGTCCTTTTTCTCATACTGGAACCGAAAGAACCATCAAGACTCAAAAGGAGTATAAAAGCAATGAGGATGATCAGATTCGCTTTACAATTTGACACCTTTCGTCTGATGAGTGCATGTACCGCTGCAAAGGAGATTTGGGATCGGCTTAAGGAGTTGTATTCCACCGATGAGGATCTCGAACATTCTACTCAAACTCTTCTGCTTTTAGAGTTTGGTGACTTCAAGAAAAAGCAAGATGAAAGTCTCATTCAAACATTCAATCGTTACAACCATCTTCTCAGCAAGATGATCAAGCATGGAATTGGCAGAGAGGTGATCGAGCAGAAAGTCACCTTTATGAATGGTCTAAGGCCAGAATGGATGGCTGTGGTTTCAACTGTTAAAGCTCATGAACAGTTTAAATCCTATTCGTTGGCAAAGCTCGTGGGAATTCTCAAATCTCATAAAAGTGTTGTGACTAAGGAAACAAAAGTGGTTTTCGGAATGGGATCTTTGGCTCTTATCTCAAAGGGTAAGAATTTGATTGAAGAAGAAACAGAATCTAACCTTTCTGAATGTGATCTGACAGATGAAGAATATGCAATGATGGTATCCAATCCCAAGCGGTTTGCAAGAAAGAAGTTCCCAGCCAAGAACCGAAACTGGAAGGGAAGCTATAGTTTGGAGAAGGCGAAAGAGGAGATTAAAAGTGCTCCTCAGAAAGAAGAAGAAGAGAAAGAGAGCAAACTTGTGGGTGATTTGGGCTATGATTGCAATTATTGTCATGGAAAAAACCATCTAGCAAAAGAGTGCATGTTAAGAAGAATGAATGAGAAGAAAGAGAATGAAGACGATGAAGCTTACCACACTCGTAAGCTTGAAGAAGCCAAGAAAAAGAAGTCTAACGATAAATCCATGCCTGTGTTACTTGTGCAGGAAAATGTTGAAGAAAACGAGTTCGGTGGAGTAGAGATCTGGTCTACTGATTCAGAAGATGAGGAAGTACGCAAGCCCACTCATGGCAGGGCATTCGTAGCGAAAGAAGAAGGTTCTGGTTTGGCAGGAAAGTGTTTGATGGTGACGGCTGGGGTGTCACAAATGAGAGGTTACACTACAGATGGCGGGGATGATGAAGCGAAAGAGAGGGAGGATAGATGCTTCACAGCGAAACCAGTTGGAGAACAGATCAATGAATGTGATCAGTTGATCAAGAAGGTAAATTCTATTCTCACAACACTCAAAATACCCGTTTCTAACTATGAAAAGGAATTAAATGATTTAAAATCTAAATTTTCTAATCTAAGTGGTAGCCTAAAACAAACTCGCCTCACAAATGCTAACCTAACTGATCAAATTAGCAGGGTGTCGTCCAAGAGTAAGGAGCAAAGGATGTGGATAGAGCAGAAGGAGTTAGAGTTGGTTAGGGCAAGAGATGAATTGATATATATGCAAAGAGACAATTTGAAATCATTGAAACAAAGGAATATTTTTTGTTTAATTGCTAAGCGTCTTTATACAAATATTACTCAGTTGCATCTAGATTGCGATATCGACAAAAAGATTCACAAAATGATTTTTCCTTTTCTTGAACTAAATGAAGACGAAATAGATGTTGATTATTATAATTGTGAATCAATTGTCTCATCAGAAGAAATCACTGATGCCTATAGGATTGTTCTGGACAAAATTGAGTCCTTTATTAAGTCAAAAGACCACAAGGACATGCTTAAAAACTTATTGGACGAAAATGATAAGTTGAAAATTAAAACCGAAACCGTACAGATTTTTGATTCATTGAGTACCAAGTTAAGTTCAGAAAACAAGATTTATGTCAACAATACTTCTAAATTTGATGAGGACGATGATATGAGTGAAATTTCTGTAGAAGACATGGTTGACTGTTCTGAATTTGTTAAAACCGAACCCGAACCTGCAAAATTCCTTATATCTGAAAACTCTGTTGAGTTCGCTCGATCGTCTAAAGACCAGAACAAAGTCCTGAAAGAAAACGTTGTGGTATACCGAAAGGTACAAACTGTACCGAATCAAGTGTACACCACCACTGGAGTTACCAAGAAGCAAACTGTTGAGCTAACTTCTTGGTAGAAGAAGATAATACTGATGGCTTTGATGAGTACTTTTGGTCATCCCCGATTGATAATGTAGATGAAACGAAAGGATTATCGGAACGAACATCTTGGAGGGTGAAAGGCAGATACGTGGTTGAACCGATCAATAAGCCATCTAACTTCGCTAAAGCAAGTTCAAGTGGTATCAGAGCGGGTTCTTGTAGATCTCAATGATTTTTGCAAGAATCGATCTTGTTTATGGTGATATTTTATCATGAATCTCACCTTGTTCTTCAAGTTTTGTAAGTTTTCTAAAAAGAAAAAGTCTACTACTTCGTTTTATTGCCAAATCTTGTTCAGATCTGTTATCTTCTACCCATTCTATCATATAATTTGTTCTTAATTCGTATTTTGGAAGAAAAAGAAGAAGAATTTCGTGATTTGTCAAAGTATTTGTGTTCAGATCTGTTTTCTCTCACTAGAAACCTTCTCAGATCCGTTTTCTCTCTCTATAATTTTTATCAGATCTAATTTCTCTCTCTACAAGTTCTGTCATTTGTTAAAGATCTAATGGATAAAACGAATTTATTGTTTGACTCCATTTTAGAACTTGGATTAAAGGTTACTAAACCAATCTATGGTGTTAACAAAGTGACCATGTTTCAAATCAGTGGTCGATCTATGTTGAATGATATTCCTGAGTTGTATAATCTTCTTGTTGATAAGAAAATATTTGCATACACATCTGTTAATTACCGTGAGTTAAGAGAGAATGAGAGAATAGTAGAACAATTTTGTATTATCTATGAACATTTAGATCGAGAAAATAAACAGATGTTGAAGATGAAAAGGGATGAAAAAGAAAAAGAAGAAGTTCATGTTGTTCTTCAAGTTTCTGAAGAAAAAGTGACTCCAGATGTTCTTGTTGAGGGGGGGTTAAGTGTTTCAAGTTTTTCAGAAGCTTCACAATCCGAATCTAGTTGTTCTGAAGATGAATCTCAAAGCAAATCTTCGGAAATCGTGATCTTCATCAGTTTCAACATCTAGGGGGAGATTGTTGAGTATTTGATATATTGAAACTGATTTGGCATATTTGGTTATTTAGGGAAGCCATTTTAGGGTTAATCATTTTATGATTCCCTATGGTGCCTTTATAGTAGAAGTTCTTAATCGAGCTCTTCTAAGGCATTGGTTTTATTTGAAGGCATAGATTTTATATTTATGGTATATATTTATTGTTCCCTATAAATAATCATTAGGTTAGCTTTTGGTAAAAGCTTTTTACTAGATTAGGGCTTTTCTATGTACGTTTATGTGATAATCAATATACGAAAAACCTTTTCAGATTACTTGCATATTGTGGTGATTGATTCTGATTGTTCTTGATATTCCGCATTCGTCATCTCGGATTTATTCCCAACAGGTATGAGGTGGAGTTTATATTTCTATGGGGTATGGATGAGTGTGGGGTAGGATGGGTGGGTTTGGCGGTGGGGAAGGTGGTGTGGATAAGGTTAGGTGGGTGAGTGAGAGGGGTATGTGAGAGATGATGATAATTTGTTTTTATTTAATAAGTCGTACTTAAAATAAGAAGAATATTAAAGGGCAATTTTGTGTTTTTGATAAAACATGAGGAACTGAGCATAAAATATGTCATTAGTTAAATAATAGGAAAATTAAGTAATCTAACCACTTACAAAGGGTATTATTTTAAAAGTAACCACTAGTTTTTTTAACACTAAACATGTGGTCCGGAATGCCTCCATTCCAGACCCGTATTATGAATTGGATAAATGGACCCAATGATCTGACCCGGTACTGTAGTCCTAAAATATATATCATGTCAAACAGCTTGTCTAGAACACCTATTTCGGACAGTATTTCAGACTTCATTCCAAAATTCTCCTCTCTCTCGTTCCATACTACTCTAAATTTGCAATATGTCATCTTCTAACAATGAATAACTCCATTATTTTTTTAATATATCAATTCTTTGTATGCTTATATGTGATTATATGTTCCAAAAAAAGTTTTACTAGTTTTTTGTATGATTATATATGATTATTTTGAATTAATTGGTTTTCCTACGCTTTTGGTGGTTGTTATGCTTATTGTATGATTATATGTGATTGATAGGACCTTTAAAACCCCTAAGAAATCAGTTCTGAAGAACTTCAAAATTACTCTGGAATCCGTACAACTGGTCTGGAATCCGTAGAACTACTCCAGAATACGAGGAACTTGTTCGGAATGTCTAGAACTTATCTGGAATAATGCCTATTCCGAAATTCAGTCTGGAACGCTACCCCGTATCGAAATTCTTTCTAGAACACTAACATTTTAGTCATGAACACGTAAAAATGGGCTAATTTACCTTGTTTCATTGTAGCATGACGACATATATGAAGTGGTTGTTACTACACGCTGCAACCAACAATTGGGAAAGGAAATAATGGCCCATTTACACCCCTTGCACAAGCGATGCTATTTGTGGCTTCTTGTTTCAGTGTGTGGGTTAACGTTTTGATGGGTGTAGAATGTCACTCGTTATTATTTCATTTCCTATTGTTCAAGGAGGTCGTTACATATCCTCCGCCTAATGTGGAGGAGTTACTAATCCCAATAAGCGACTACCATGTATCCTTTGATAATAGAGATTTCTCCCTTTTGACCGGGTTGGGGTTCGTGGAGTATTTCTGAGAAAGTTTATGTTCCACACTGCTCAGACAATCGGTGTTTCCTTTTGTCTTGGGTTCACAGTTAGTCAAATTTTCTGCCATGATACGTGTTTTCTATAATTCACTTCATCAATTATTTGATGAAGATGCAGTGCGAGTCTCCCTGTTTTATATGTTAGAGCATGGATTTTGTGGTAGATACCCTAGACATCCAGTGCAGGAATAATACATTGCACTGGTATCTAATTTGGACAAGTTCAACATGTATAAAGTTATTAAAATTAAAATTATGATTTTATATCACATGATTCCCTTAAGTTATTATTATAAAATTCAAATTAGTGAATAGTTACCCTTGAGGAAGAGTTATATGGGATTACACGAACAAACTATTGTCTACTGTCTTTGATAAGATTGAGAAGCTTCTTCACCCCACCCAACCAAGAATTGGCATGAGACCGTCCTATATTGGGCACGGATTTGTGTATGCTTTAAGGTTTTCCCAATGTCGTTGATTAAACTTAATATACAAAAGTATTTTAACATTATTATGTTTCCTAGTTTTTTGACATGTTAATTTTTTAGATTTGGATCATGGAGATGTTTCCAAATAGTAGGATGAGGGTTACCCCCAGAGTAGGTGTAATCCGTCGAGACATTGCATGGCTGAGGCTAAGTCGTTTACTGTCGAATGATTGTGCACATGTGTTTGATGTTAATAGCGTACGTATCTTAGTTTACCTTTTTAATCTATAACATTCTATGACAATATATGATATAATTAACCTTTATTTTAGTAATTTATACATCCCCCCCATCGAGATCTTACAACCTACTTAGGCGGAGAGTGATGCTTTGTATGTAACCTCCCGACTTCCAGGTATGAGATTTATTCCTTAAAAGGAAAACCCCCTTGGAACTCGTCGACTTGATGGCCTCAACTCGACGTGTTGGTGGCTTTTGGGCCGTGCATATTTTTGGACCAACTCGACGAGTTGGTGAGGAAAACTCGACAAGTTGGTGGTTGATTATTAAACCCTAATTTTTAGGGTGTTGCACCCTATTTAAAGGCCTTATACCCCTTGGGTGGCCTCCTTATCAGTCTCCTCTGTCCAGAAAAACCCTAGTTCGTGCATCCTCTCCCATATTTGTGTGTGTGTGAGCTTGAAGAGTGATTTCTTGGTGTTCTTTTGAAGGAGCTTGAAGTTTGAGGTGGCTTGATTGAAAAGAAGGCTATAAATCTAGAACCTACTCTTTTGTGGCAGTCATTTTGAGGTATAAAGTCGACACCTTGCTTATCTATTGCTTAGATCTCTTCCTTGGAAGTAAATTGTCATACTTGGCTCATTTTTGGGATTGTTCATGGGGTTGAGCATTTCATGAAGTTATCACTTCAGATCTGGAGGTTTTGTGGCCTCTTTGTGCTTAAAGTTTCAAAATTTATCAAGTTCTAGGCCCCCTTCATGCTTTAGGTCCCTTATTAAGCCTTCCTTGAGTTTTAGAGCCTCTTTGTGACATGCATGGACGTAAAGTTAGCAACTTTACATGGTTTTTGAGCTCATGGGTATCAGATCTACATTTTAAAGCGTTAGACTTGATAAAAAAGGATTGAATGTGTTAAGCTGGGAAAACTCGGCGAGTTGGCTAGGGTTTTCCCGACTTTCTGAATATTGTGGGAACTCGACGAGTTGGTAGGTGCACTCGAAGATTTGGGTCAACATGGACTGTTGACCTTGACTGGTTACTTTGGCTTTGACCATGGTTGACCAAGTTTGACCTTTGAGGCCATTTTGGGTATTTCAGGGTTTTGATAGAAATAGTCACATGGTGGTTGTAGGCATTTGAGTCCGTAGCTGAGTTTTGGAGTTGGATTTACCGGTTCAGCACTTCTTGTGAGGTGAGTGTTCCTCACTGTACTTGTTGGGTCGAAGGCACCAAGGCCGGCCCTTTTGGATTGTTATCCTGGTTATTGGAGGATTAAGTATTATAGTGATCTGTTAGATGTATATCCTGATAATAGGATGATGATATGCTTAGTGATCTATAAGATCTGTCTGTTTTTCTGATTGATTGGTTATATGTTTAGTTGTTATGTATATATTGACATGTTATGTGCGGTTGGGTTGAAGCAGACATGTTTTGTGTTGAAGTCCAACAGACCCAGGGCGTCCCGGATAGACTGAAGGTCAGTTGGGCGTACCAGTCAAGCCGAAGGCCCGAAAAACGTTCCAGATAGGCTGAAGGCCCGAGTTGGCGTACCAGTCATGTTGTAGGTTCTGTGAGCGTACCAGATAGACTATAGGTCGGTGGGGCATTCCAGTCAGAATAAAGGCTCTTAATGCATGCCATATGTTATATTATTTTTGTTTTGTATTTGTATTGGTATTTTGGGGGAACTCACTAAGCTTCGGGCTTATAGTTTTGGATTATGTTTCAGGTACCTCTAGGATCGCGGGAAGGCGAAGGCGTGATCGTGAACCTCCTCATATTTTGGTTTCATGATTTCTGGGATTTCTCTGATATCGGACTTATTTTGAAAACAATTTGTACACAATGATGGTTTTTGGATTTATGTAAAAGTTTTTAAAATTTTCAAAATTTTATGGATCTTACAAGTTGGTATCAGAGCCTTGGTTTGAGTGAATTGGAGGAACACTCATGTGAATCCGGTCTCAAACTAAGGAAAAGATTTTCAAAATGATTTTCAAACGGTTTTCAAAATACTAAAGGAGGATAGGATGTGTACGATCAGCCAGAGCCAGTAAGTGGACCCCAAAATACCACATTGCTATATGATATTGAGATATGTTTGAACAACATGCTATTAGTAGGATAGGGATCTTCAGAAATTGCATGATAGGAATGCCTGAGATGATGCCTTATCTCTTGTAGAGCACTTGATTGATTATTGTATGACTCTTTCATGTGTGAGCGGACTATTGAGTGAATACGCTAATTCACATGCTACATGGGTTAAATGATCTTATGTTAAGGGATTTCGTCCTGCTGCCTAGCTCTTGTTTGAGTCTAACAGTTGTAGGATTAAATCTTTTAGTCTAAGAATGTTTAAGTTGTACAGCATGTGATTGTAAACATGCAATAGTTATCTGGCACCAATGAAGGGTCGTCTGGAAGATAGTGATAAGATGACTTGTGTGGGGTCAACCGGCTAGTCGTGAGATGTTTAGCCTTCCTCTAGGGAGTGAGGATTGAGTGTATGGTTATGCTTATGGGTATTGTTAGGGTGTTGTGATGATCCTTGAGACAAATACGGGTAGGTGTGAAAGGTAGTATGGGCTCGTACTACTGAAAGTACAGGACTCGTACGCGTAGCAAGGAAGTCACACCCCTAGGGCCTTGTTGGGAACTGGTTTCCTTGTTTTGATATGCATATTATCTGATATCTCCCTGGTTATGTTCAACATGTTGATGACGAGACGATTAGAGGCGGGATCCAGATCAGGATTAGGAGCTAGGGGCCAGGATAGGCCTGTGTTGTCTGTTGGTCAGATGCGAGAGGTGATTTCCATGGAGGTCTTTCAGATCTTGCAAGAAGAATTACCCAGTGTCGTTGATCAGATCACGGACAGGGTTGTTGCCAGGCTCGAGGAGCAGATCACAGCCTTATAGTCTGTGGGTGGTGCTGCTAATGGGATGGATGTTGGGGGAGATCGGGTTGTGGGGACACAAATGGGGAAGAGAAAAAGGACTCTCTCAGCAGAAATCGAGGAGACTGAGGTTGCTGACCTGGGTACTGGGAGTCAGGAGAATCATGAGGTATGTGGCAGCTGTGGGGGCACTCAAGGATTTTCTTGTCACAAGTTCAAGTGTTTCAAGTGTGGGGAAAAAGGACATGTGCATCGGGATTGTAATAAGGATGAGATATGTTTTGACTGTCACCAGCCAGGTCATTTCCGGTCCTGCTATCCTGCTTTGGGAACGGAGGGAGTCCAGGTTCCAACGCTCATCATTCGTCAGGAGGTCAAAGTCGAGCTGCAAGAAATCTCAGGTATGTAATTTGATCCCCAATTCTGTAATGATATTAGGGTTGATTTATGGATCAGAATGTTGTTATCCGTGACAAGGGTTATGTCCTTCTAGTTTTCTGAGTTCGAAGAAAAAGTAAGCAGACTCGTAATTCCCAAAGTTGGGAAGGGTAGTACCTGCTTGGTCAGATGCGAGAGGTGATTTCCATGGAGGTCTTTCAGATCTTGCAAGAAGAATTACCCAGTGTCGTTGATCGGATCACGGACAGGGTTGTTGCCAGGCTCGAGGAGCAGATCACAGCCTTATAGTCTGTGGGTGGTGCTGCTAATGGGATGGATGTTGGGGGAGATCGGGTTGTGGGGACACAAATGGGGAAGAGAAAAAGGACTCTCTCAGCAGAAATCGAGGAGACTGAGGTTGCTGACCTGGGTACTGGGAGTCAGGAGAATCATGAGATATGTGGCAGCTGTGGGGGCACTCAAGGATTTTCTTGTCACAAGTTCAAGTGTTTCAAGTGTGGGGAAAAAGGACATGTGCATCGGGATTGTAATAAGGATGAGATATGTTTTGACTGTCACCAGCCAGGTCATTTCCGGTCCTGCTATCCTGCTTTGGGAACGGAGGGAGTCCAGGTTCCAACGCTCATCATTCGTCAGGAGGTCAAAGTCGAGCTGCAAGAAATCTCAGGTATGTAATTTGATCCCCAATTCTGTAATGATATTAGGGTTGATTGATGGATCAGAATGTTGTTATCCGTGACAAGGGTTATGTCCTTCCAGTTTTCTGAGTTCGGAGAAAAAGTAAGCAGGCTCGTAATTCCCAAAGTTGGGAAGGGTAGTACCTGCTTACGTTGGTTTGAGTTATGTCTAGTCAATCCCTAAGTCAGGGAGAACCGATATTCTCGGATTGAGTATTTTAGCCGTTGAGAGATTTTCCAGTTCGTTGTTTAGATTTCTGTTTTCATATTAGTAGAGATAGATGTTGATGGGTTGTCTTTGCGGTATCTGATGACGTGTGGACTATAGCGGATCTACAATCAGAGATTATTCGTGGGGTCAGTTGTTGTTGGGGTTCATTAATCAGCGGAGGTTCTTTGAAGGTTTAACTGCGTCAGCCGAGATTCAATGGTCGGACCAATCTGTCATCAAGTTTTGTAGGTTCTATGTCCCTTTGGTCTTCGGGTATGCTTACCCTCAATGGTGGGGGGAGAGAACTTGGTTCATAGCAAAGTCAGGTTTTGGTAACCTTCGAGATCACCTTGGAAGTCTTTTCGAGCCAGTTACATAGTGGTGGAGGCCGTTCAGTCTTAATCAAGGATGGGATCTTGTTTCAACTAATCATGAGGATGTTCACTGTTAATGATTGAGGTGTTATTTCGATAATCCATAGTGTTTTATCTCTCCTTGGATGGGATTATGGGTTCCCTAAGTATGTGCATGGGGGTATTTCTTATGAGCTGGGAAAGATAGCATTGGAGCACTTGGCCCAAATAATGTGCATGGTCTTTTTTGGATTATAGTCTTCGAATTGGACCAAGAGTGCGACCATGTTTCGTAAGGTATTGCTTGGTAGCAGTTTTGTGGTGCTCAGTTGGCGTTGTAAGGGAGTTGATTAGGTCCCTTCAAGGTAATGGAATTAGTTGGGTATCTTCAGGCCCGGAGTGTTGGGCGAATGATGCGATGACGACAGTGTCGGTGTGTTATCGGGAGCATTCCAGACTCATGTTCTGGGCCTAGTAATGATGATGGTTCATTTCTTCTACTTGTAGTGCTTTTGGTGTTGATGCGCTGATGGGGGTCGGGCAAGTCGTAAATCAGTTGGTTGGATAAGGGAAGTAGTAAGGATTGAGGGAAGTATCAGTCAGGTATCAGAAAGTCTCGGCAGGTTGTATGCATTATAATTCCAGTTGTTGCAAGCCGTTGTTAGATTTGTGATTCTCAAGTTGGAAATTGCTTATGCAGTCGTAAGTCATAAAGTTCTTGGTGATTGTCTCGAGTGAATGCCCATGTGGGGATGCACCGGAGCCGGTAAGGGTTTGATTATCGTGGAAATTCATGGTTTGATCGTCGTTTCTCGTGAAAGCAGTGGTTGGTAATGGCATAGAAAAGAGTCAAGGGTTGCTAAGATTTTGGTTCATCATATGGTTTGGTTTTGGTTTAAGTTCGCGGTCGGTGTGTTTCGAGGATCATTCTGCATGGTTCTGGTAGTGCCCTAGTTAGGGACTAGGAGTAGATTCAAATGGATACTCATCAGTTTAGGGAAGGTTCTGCGAGAAGGTATTATGAGTGGCCATTTCAAGTGGGATTTTGGTAGAAACTCGCGTTGGGAATCACAAGTGTATCCGTGCAAGGTCTGTACCCAGATAAATGTGGGTTAAGAAATTTGTATGTCAAAGGCATCAGCTGGAGGGTCCAGGATTTAGCTTTTGTGTCTGTACTCCAAGATGGTTCTACCATTATGAGGGTCGGGCAAGTGATGAGGTTTCAGGCTCATAATAATAGTGTATCGTTCTGGTGGCCTTGTATGAAGAGAGAGAGAGAGAGAGAGAGAGAGAGAGAGAGAGATCGACTGGTATGTTGGGAGGTACTTAACCTGCAGGATGGTCAAGGCCGAGCATCAGAGGCCGCATGGCAAGCTGCAACATTTGGAGGTTCCCATGTGGAAATGGGAGCATATTTCGATGGACCTCATCACCAAGGTGCCGAAGACGATAAAGGGTTTCGATGCTATTTGGGTCATTGTGGATCGCTTGACCAAGAATGCCCATGTTTCTGGCGATTCGGGAGAGCTCGTCGGCCGAAAAGTTGGCCGATGTGTTTATTCGCGAGACGTTGCTCGCCATGGGGTTCCGGTCTCTATTGTTTCAGACTGTGATGTTCGGTTCACCTCCCGTTTTGGCAGAAGTACCATGAGGAACTGGGCACGAGGCTACAATTTAGCACAACTTATCATCCGCAAAACGACGAATAGAGTGAGAGGACCATTCAGAATCTCGAGGATATGTTGCGAGCATGCGTTATTGATTTTGGTAGGAGCTAGGACTCATACCTACCTCTTGCAAAGTTCTCCTACAACAACAGTTTCCACTCAAGTATTGGTGCCCCGCCTTTTGAGCTTCTGTATGGGCGGAGATGACGTACTCCGGTCTGGGAGGGGGGGGGAGGTTGGTCACAGGGTCATGGGTCGGACCGAAGTGGTTCTGCAGACTACATAGATGATTTAGCAGTTTAGGTAGAGATTGCAGACTGCTCAGAGTCGGCAGAAGAGCTATGCCGACCGACGCCGATCTGAGTTAGAGTTTCAGGTCGGTGACATGGTGCTGCTGAAAATCTTACCTTGGAAAGGTGTGATTCGCTTCAGGAAGAGGGGGAAATTAGGTCCCCTATTTATTGGACCATTCCGGGTTATTTCCAGGGTTGGCAAGGTTGCTTATAGATTGGATCTTCCGGAGGAGCTTAGTCAGATTCAAAGCACTTTCCACATTTCGCAGTTGCGGAAGTACGTTTTGGACGAGGATGTAGTGGTATCATTGGATGATATTCAGGTTGATGAGCAGCTGAACTATGTTGAGAGCCTGGTAGCTATTCTAGAAAGGACGGTAAAGGTTCTGCGTAGCAAGGAGGTACCTTTGGTAAAGGTACAGTGGCAGCATCGGAGGGGATCCGAGTGGACCTGGGAGCCGGAGGCTTAGATGCGGGAGCATTATCTGGATTTGTTCCTCGTAGTACGCTTCGAGGAAGAAGCCTAGTTCAAGTGGAAGAGAGTTGTAACATCCCGATTTCCAGGTATGAGATTTATTCCTTAAAAGGCAAATCCCCCTTGGAACTCGTCGAGTTGATGGCCTCAACTTGACGTGTTGGAGGCTTTTGGGCCGCACATATTTTTGGACCAACTCGAAGAGTTGGTGAGGAAAACTCGACGAGTTGGTGGCTGATTATGAAACCCTAATTTTTAGGGTGTTGCACCCTATTTAAAGGCCTTATACCCTGTGGGTGGCCTCCTTATCAGTCTCCTCTGTCCAGAAAAACCCTAGTTTGTGCATCCTCTCCCATATTTGTGTGTGTGTGAGCTTGAAGAGTGATTTCTTGATGTTCTTTTGAAGGAGCTTGAAGTTTGAGGTGGCTTGATTGAAAAGAAGGCTATAAATCCAGAACCTACTCTTTTGTGGCAGTCATTTTGAGGTATAAAGTCGACACCCTGCTTATCTATTGCTTAGATCTCTTCATTGGAAGTAAATTGTCATACTTGGCTCATTTTTTGGATTGTTCATGGGGTTGAACATTTCATGAAGTTATCACTTCAGATCTAGAGGTTTTGTGGCCTCTTTGGGCTTAAAGTTTCAAGATTTATCAAGTTCTAGCCCCCCTTCATTCTTTAGGTCCCTTATTAAGCCTTCCTTGAGTTTTGGAGCCTCTTTGTGACATGGATAAACGTAAAGTTAGCAGCTTTACGTGGTTTTCCAGCTCTTGGGTATCAGATCTACATTTTAAAGCGTTAGACTTGATGAAAAAGGACTGAATGTGTTAAGCTGGGAAAACTCGGTGAGTTGTCCAGCCAACTCGACAAGTTGGCTAGGGTTTTCCCGACTTTCTGAATACTGTGGGAACTCGACGAGTTGGTAGGTGCACTCGATGAGTTGGGTCAACATGGACTGTTGACCTTGACTGGTTACTTTGGCTTTGACCATGGATGACCAAGTTTGACCTTTGAGGGCATTTTGGGTATTTCAGGGTTTGATAGAAATGGTTACATGGTGGTTGTAGGCATTTGAGTCTGGAGCTAAGTATTGGAGTTGGATTTTACCGATTCAACATTTCTTGTGAGGTGAGTGTTCCTCACTGTACTTGTTGGGTCGAAGGTACCAAGGCCGACCCTTTTGGATTGTTATCCTGGTTATTGGATGATTAAGTATTATAGTGATCTGTTAGATCTATATCCTGATAATAGGATGACGATATGCTTAGTGATCTGTAAGATCTGTCTGTCTGTCTGATTGATTGGTTATATGTTTAATTGTTATGTATATATCGACATGTTATGTGCGGTTGGGTTGAGGTAGACCTGTTTTGTGTTGAAGGCCAACAGACCCAAGGCGTCCCGGATAGAATGAAGGTCAGTTGGGCATACCAGTCAAGCCGAAGGCCCAAAGAACATTCCAGATAGATTGAAGGCCCGAGGTGGCGTACCAGTCATGTTGTAGGTTCTGTGAGCGTACCAGATAGACTGTAGGCCGGTGGGGCGTTCCAGTCAGACTGAAGGCTCTTAATGCATGCCATATTATATATTATTTTGGTTTTATATTTGTATTGGTATTTTGGGGGAACTCACTAAGATTCGGGCTTATAGTTTTGGATTATGTTTCAGGTACCTCTAGGATCGCGGGAAGGAGAAGGTGTGATCGTGCACCTCCTCATATTTTGGTTTCATGATTTTTGGGATTTCTATGATGTCGGACTTATTTTGAAAACAATTTGTACACAATGATGGTTTTTGGATTTATGTAAAAGTTTTTAAAATTTTCAAAATTTTATGGATGTTACATTATGGTAGGCTGAGAGTTCACCTTGGATAAACACTACAGATTTACGTGTTTGATTTGTGATTTTTCAGCATGTTAGGGAAAAAAAATTTGTTGTTATAATATTAACATCTATGTTTGATCGAACAAGAAGTTTAATATAATTTTAGAAGTTACAAATTTGGTACAAACATCACTAAGGGTTTTTTAGATCAACAATGTCATGCTCTTGACTTTTTTTTACTAACTATAACATTGGACTTAACATTAGACTTATCCTTACTTTTGAGACTTAACTTAGTCATACTTGATGGTTCGGTATTTTTTGAATCTGCGGGATACTGGGCGTCACAATTTCTATATGTGTTACCAATCCTTTGGCAACAAATGCGTTTTTCTGAATCAAACATTCACCTTGGGATGGCATACGGTTACGGCTTCATGGATGATTGGTTTTTTGTTTGTTCATAAATGGTGGTAGTATAACCATGACTTCATTTGGTTGTTCATATTCAGATGGCACTAGCACATGAAACACCACCTCTCTATATTTTGCATTATGGTAAAATCAATTGGAAGAACTTTAACTTTTTTAAATACCTCCAGCATTAGATCGTTGTTACCACCATTGTTGCATTGTTGCTCGAAAAAGTCAATCAACATTGTTATTGGTAGTTTTCGTGTGTCTTTTGATAACGTGTTAATAGACTCAACGTTGTTTGATGTCATTAAATTATAACGAACCACAGAGAAACACGACCTGGCCCATTTATGATTACGATTATGTATATCCATGTATCACAATCATTAGATAGATCAAGTTGTAGTGTACTGATATGGGCATATTTAGTTATAAAATTCATGCATTATCTTAATACTTTGTGTTGTTTTTATCTCAATTATTGAACAAAAGATGCTTAATTAGTTTGGAATTTCATTTTCAGCAACAAAGACATGCTCGGAAGGAAAAGGAAGCGGATTTAGCAATTGGAAGCTTGGAATTTAGATTTTGAAGAAAGAAGGAAAAATTGAATTAAGAAGAACCCGGCGAGTTTATCCTAAAACTCGGCGAGTTGAAATGAAGAATCCCGACAAAATAGTGTCTTGCTGTACACGCGATTTTAATGAAAAACTCGATGAGTTTGGGTCCTCCAACTCGACGTGGTTTGCCTATTTTTAGAATCTATTTAAGGATCGTTTATGTTCGAAACCCTAACGATTGTTGGGAGCTTTTTGTGACTTTTGGAGGCCAGAGACATTCTCAAGAAGCTTCGGAACTCAAAATTCAAGTAGAGGCTATTCTTGAAGAGATCAAAGGCAATTAATTATTACTTTTCTTTTAATTCTTTTTATGAATCATGTATAGAACATTAGATTTCGAGTTTATGGTTTTATTTGCTGGAGTTATGGGCTAAAACACCATACTTTCGTTTAGAGTAGATAATCTTATGAATATGGTTTGATTAGTGGATTTTGATTATCTTGATTTTGTTATTTATCTTGGTAAGCTTGTTAAAAGATCCTTATGTGATAATGACAATTATTTTATGTTAATGACCAAGTATATTGATTTGTATACATCTGCTTGATTACTTGAATCTTATGGTTTTGTGAAACAAGATTGTATGCCTAGTGTTGTGAACATAACCTATGGCTAATTAGAAAATAAATAAGTTAATATGTGAGCATGTATGATGACCAACCATATATGAGTTAATTGAACCAACCAATTTGATTAAATATTATTACAAGTCTTGCTTGATTCGAATTGAACACTAGTAAATTCTTTGATTTAATCACTTGATCACTGCTTGAATTGATTTATTTGCTAAATGATTAGTAATAGTGAACATGAACCTAATCACATTAGAAATCAATAATTGATGATATATTAATCCATTTCACTTTCTACAAAATCAACCATAGGAATAAGTGAATCGAATCTAAACAGAAGTCTCTTTAATCTTATTGAATCTAGTTGTCTTCTGCTTCTCTTTTAGTAGTTAATTGTTCATTGTTAAGTGCTTAATAATTGCTTAAGTTTCTAGTCTTGCAAAACTAGAGAAAAACGCCTTTTTAATAATTTTTTTATTTAGATAATATAAGTAATATTTTAATTGTTTACCGTTCCCTGAGTTCGATACCCTACTTGCCTACACTAAACTGCTAATCGATAAGTACACTGTCTTCTGTGTGTTTGTTTTTGTGTTTAAGTTAGTTAGGATTAAAACTAGTACATTCTACACGTATCATGTACCCAATCTATCTTTAAAATCAAACTCTCGATAAGCTTTGGTTGCCTCCCAAAACAAAATTTTGATTTTGTCTTGTTTTACGATCTTTGCTCGCATATTCATCAACAAATGTCAACAGCACAATCCATGACTCGCATTTGGGAACATGGCTTGAATGGCCATTTCAATGGAATTAGATCTATCATATATAATAGCCTGAGAGGCCATGTCCCCAATACATTTGTTTAGTCTTGATAAAAACCATATCCATGATTCCCCGATTTTTTTTCTAATGCCAAATGATATTGGCAGGATTGGTTATTACTGTCCATGCCTACTGCTAGGAATATCATACCCAAATATTTCCCTTTAAGATGTGCTCCATGAATCATAATAATAGGATGCAAACATGTTTGAAATACTCGAATCTACACAATAATTTAATAAATTACTCATTAAATCGTTTACATGTATGAAAAGTAGAAAAGTGTTGAAATTAAGCATAATATTGATTAGGCATTATATAAAAATTATTACCGTGCAATTGATAATCATGAAAAAGTATTCAAATTTGTTGTCATTATCTGTCTTTATATGTGTAACGGTCCCTACGTTCTTCCTTTATAAACTATAACAATATAAAAGAAGTATTTGAAAGCTTTCTTCAGGGTTCCCTCTCAACATATTTAGGGCATATATTTTTGCACTCCATGCTTGCCAATATGAAAATTGTATACTAAGACGGTCATTTAAAGTGCGATGGATATGTTTTCCCCACAACATATTTTCTTTATCATCTAATATGGCCTTCAAGAAGTGCCCTAATACTTTTTTGTTGGCTTTGTGATGATGGGGAAGGAGTTGTGTGTTTGAGCAAGTGTAGCTATTCGATAGTTTATGATGGGTTTTGAGCATATCTACATTCCTATGTGACCATGCAACCCTAATTGCTTTGTATCTAAGTTTTTTTTCTAGTTAACATACAAATATGAACACCAAAGCAATAACCCTATAGACTAGCATACAATTTCGAAATTCACATAGATATTAGGGTTAAATGTTTACCTCATTTGTTATATTGTAATAACAAGAACAATCCTTGCTTGATCCTGACATCTGAAAGCCTAGTGCTCCAAGTGTTGCACCTCTAATGGAGTCACAAACACTCAATGCAAAGGATGAGTAGGAGAGATGAGGAAATCGGCCAGGGTTCTCTTAGAATGCTTGCATAGGCCGAAAATCCCATAGTGGAGGGTTCCTTATATAGCTGTGGGATGCTAGGGTTTCTGGAGGAAACCATAATTCCTGTTGAAGGCTTAAGCAGCCCATGGACTCCTCCTTATGAGGCCTTGGACAAAATCTATAGGGCCTCCATATAGAATTTCGTCCACCCCTTATTAAGGAGTCCATTAGCCCAGTCCTGCAACTATCAGTGATTTGCAAAACAGCCCCTCCATTATTAATCAGTTCCTTTAATCTCAAAATTAATATCAAATTAATTTTTGATTAATTACTAATTAATAATATGATTTCCAAATAATATATTAATCTTATAATATATTAATAAAATCATTTGAGTACCAATTTATTATTTCACATAATAAATTCTACTCTCTCTCTCCACTTGTCATCCTGTCAAGTTGCATGAGTGAAGGCAACCCAAAAGGACCATGCTACATATCAAATCAAGTACATACCAATTATAGTTATGGGCTTAGACACCTAATCCAACAGTCTCCCACTTGGATAAGTCTAATAACTGTTATTGCAAGTATGACCTCAAAATTTGACTAGCAGTCGTAGCTTTCAAAAGCCATTGTCGAACTTTGATCATATCAGCAACGCGTCCTTTGGATAAAGGATCAAATATTCCTCCATTCTACAAGATATCATATGGACATGAGACATGGATTATAATTATTCTCTCTGTCCAAGGTTTGTTTCCCGATTTCCAATTTATGACGACTGCCTAATTGAACAAATCAAATCAGTCCAGGCTTGGCCAAGCGCTTAGGGTGTCATCACTAAATCATCGAGGGGCCCACAGGTATTGCTTTTATCTCATTTAGGGTAAAAAGAACGAATAAACTTCGACTCATATGCTTGTACTATTTACTCATTAACTCACACACAACAATACGTTTTATAACATCAAGTTACTAATGTGTTTACATATTATCAATGCGCAACCAACTTGTAAACAACACATATATGTCTCCGTTTCAAGAATATAAGATATTATCGTCTCACAATCACTAGTGATAAAATCCATGAAGTGATTCAAATGAGCGTAGGTTTAATCAAATACTCAAATTCCTATTTCAGGAGTACTCATGAACACTGCAGCAAACATTTTCTATGTCTAAGCACTTAGACAATCTACATTCGGATTCATGACAGTCTTAATTCACTACTTACTTCCAAAGTATGAATGACTGTGGATGTTTGAATAATCCAATTATTCGGGAAGTAAAACATGCGAAGTGAAACACAAGAACAACCTAAACCAATATGGTCTAAAAACTTTTGAATATAAATAAAACACTTATTATTTAATCACCATATTAATTAGACCTTGTTCATTGTATAATGTTTCGAACAATCAACTTAATACTTGAATTTAAAACAATAGTCAACCCATGCTCCAAGCATGCACACTATGTTTATCTATGGTCCTTTCTTTGTGAAATAGATCAATTGAACACATTTCTAATGATGCTCATTTCACAATTCCAAATCCTTATCACAAGTGTAAGAATATCAAATTCTTGCAACTATTAGAATCTGTCAGATTCTAAGCTTACATGCAATGATCCTTTTTGTAATGTCAAAGCACCAAAGTCACAGAGACTTTGCCAATGATATTACAAAGCATTCCATTGGAGATTGGTCACAAAACAATTCCATGGAAATAAAGTCTCACATTCAAAGTACATTCCTTCGAACATCCTTATTGCATAAAAGTTTCTTGTAGATTCTCAATATCCAACTCCCATAATGGAAACATTTCCATATTCCCATATGACTATCAATTCTGAACAAGAGTTACCTCTATTCAGAACATGTCAATATGGCCCGTCCAAATTAATACTATACTTCCAATTGTCCATAAGCAACCAATCTTTGGTAAACCTCAGATTGTCCTTGACAGTTGTTTAATAACTTTAGTCATGTCAGGTTCTATTCCTTTTTCCCTTTTAATGCCCTGGGCATTTGGAAAAATCAGAACAGACAAATATTACAACATATGCAATCGATCCTATACCCAAAGCATATGGGATACGATTCATAATGTCTTACATAAAGACATGATACTTGACCAGTCTTTTGCTATAATATTTCCACATATAGAATTTCCTATGTTGAATTGTTTCAACATTATATTCATATATGTCCATGACTAAATTCCATAAAAATTTTAATCTAAGCTTTTAGATTCAAAATGAAGTACAAGTATCCTCTCCCTTAAATCTTACTATAGCGAAACAATTTCCAAACTCTGCAACTTTGCAAATTTGTAACCTTTGATTCCTATAAATAGCATTTCTAACTTGCAACACTCAACATAACAATCATGCTCCCACTAGCATAATAATTATGTTATTTCTAGTATAACAATTATGCTCCCACTAGCTTTAACATGTACCCAGAAATCAGCTGGACTTCTAGAAATCAATGCCTATTGACTTTCTTACCAAAGTTCTGATTTTTGATACGTGGTGTTTTGATAAGTCTCTATCAAGCTCATACACCTTTCATTAGACAGCTTATGTGTGTGTCTAAACCCTTTCAGAACTTATAGCAATAAGTCCCGAATGTTCAAACTAATTACTATTTCTCACAATTCAAACTATGAATAGGGATGTCGTAATCATATTCGAATTTGAGAATGCAATTGTTACAACTGCTAACTCTAAACCTTTAAAATCTATTAGTGAAAGCGTTTCCTCTCAATCATTTTCATGAAGCAGAGAGAAACCTCTTGCCACTTAGATCTTATGATGTATGTTTTCCTATCCATGTGAATTTGTCATTTCGAACCACTATCATAAGACAAGGTTTATGACAAATTCAAACTCATATGGACTGAACCTGCTTATTCTTAATTTCTTGCCATCCAGCAGCACAATGGCCTACCAGTGCTTCCAGGTTATTGAGCAACTCACTCACACTGATCAATGTACTTTCACTGATCAATGTGCTTTGCCTTATGCAATCAAATGAGAAATCATAGAGCTCACATGCATAATCAATTTAACTGGAATAGGCACAAAAATAAGAATATGTCAACACTATAGGTTGTTAACCTCAGGTCGTGTGCTAGTGATAAATAAAAAGTTTATTCTTGATTTCTTGAAACTATTCAAGACCATTAAGACTCCCACTGACCTCTTGACATATAAGATTCTTTGTCAAGGAACATTCCTTGACAAACAAATATTCAAGAGTTAGTGCAGGTTCTTATCAAGAAACACTTCATATAATTTGTCTTAGTTGGTCTCTATTTTAGTCAAAACATCACAACTACCAATTTCAAAATGTGCAAGAGTAAGAAAACATTTCTACTCCACATTTCATGAAGCGTTATAAACCTACTTAAAACATGTTACTCAAGGTACAATCTTTGAGTAATTAGAGTATGACTCTAAAACTTGAATTTGGAACGAAGTATGACTCATCCTTTTTGATTTAACCATTACAACAATACCTGATTCCTTTTCTTAGTCATATAAATGCACTAAGGTGTCCTTAGAGGATCAATTGTGACATGGTTCCATAATCATTAGGATGATCATAAAACACGATACTAAAGTACTCTCCTTTCTTTTCAGATTGGAGAAACTTTTGTCTTTCTACCCAATGGATTCTTCTTATTCGTTCTGCTATACTTTGAAACTTTTTAAGGTATCAGAAATACACTTAATCTTGTAAGTATAACCATATTTACTGAACCAACAGTAAATCATGAAGAACAGACTTTATCGTTCTTTGTGGTGGATCTGACCAGTCCACGCCAATGTGTACTAGATCCCTTTTGTCTTTCAATTGAGTCATATATACATGTGAACAAGGAATTAAGTATTGATTTCCCAAAGATCAAGATTCTCATACATCACATTATACAAATTGTATGATTTCAAGTTTCTGTCCAATTGAAATTTGGGTGATGAGAATCCTTCCTCACTTGGTAAATTATGACAATACCACAAGCGATATAACTAAAAATCAAATCTATTCTCAACATTGCTAATAATAGAAATACAAACACCAATTTTCATAAATGTCATTGCAAGGAAACGTAAGATAAGATAAAATCAAATTTTATTTTATTGATAAAATGTAGAAAACTTGTCCTTACAATTCAAATACAAATGAAAACTATGTTTCCAAATATTCCAAAGCAATCTATCATAACTCCTAAGCAGCAGCTCAAAAAATCTGATCATCGAACCATGTGATCGAAATCCATCTTTTCACGATCAGACTTAGCTTACTCTTCTTTTAAGTTTCCTTATTTCTTTTCGATTCTGCAAAACATCAAAATGTAACTTTACATCATGTAATAAGAATCTATAAATAGGAACTTAATAGAGGTAGATAGTGAATGTACGTGAAGTATAGCCATACAATTTAACTTTACCATTTCTTAGATCTCTCAGGTAGTCAGGGCAGCTTCGCTTCCAATGCCCCTTCAATTGGCAGTCAAAACAAATGGACTCTTTAGGAGTGACACATGGAACTATCTCATAATCAGCCTTTCTCTTAAGGTCAAACTTTTTGACTTTGGCCAATTTCTCTCCCTTAGGAGAAGAAATCATTTCTAGACTATCATCGTTGTCATTGCTTATGTCCATGGAAATTTGGGAAGTAGATCTTCCAGACAAATTTGCTCTACTAGTGTGCCAAAGCATTACTGCTTCAACAGCAATTAGCAAATACGTCAGATCGATCAGGGTCACGTCGTGGTCTATCATATAGTAGTCCTTAACGAACTGACCATACGACTCATGAAGTGATTGAAGAACCAAGTCAACAGTCAGCTTCCTCGGGAAAACGACACCCAACATTCCCAGGCTGTCAATGTGCAGCTTCATCTTCAGAACATGTGCACACACAGGACTTCCATCCCGATGCTTACTTGCCAATAGGGCTTGAGTGACCTTGAACTTTTCAAGTTGAAGAAAACGTGGGTCAGGGAGAATCACTGGAGGAGGTGGAGGAAGAGAAGTATGATTTCCAGTTCCACCAATGCACGAAGAAGGGATTGATCTTTCACCTCGATCGACACGTGGAATATCATCTTCATGAGGAAATCTTTTCCCAAAAGGATAAGGAAGACCATAGTTGTCAATACTAGACATCTACAAGGGAGAAAATTCAAGTTAGTTGATTTAATCCTTAATATAACACCCAAATGAAATATTAAGGCTAGGACCCAACACAATAATTCACAATTTGGAAGAGGGATGTCGTAATCCAATTGCAAATTATTTGAAGGTAGGTAAATGACGATTTACCAATTCCACCACGAAAACGAAATTTTAAACAAATTAGGTTTTAGATGAAATTCCTAGATCTTTTGAGCTTCATTGAACTTTTCAATGGCATGTTTAATCTCGATTATGCCCTTCAAGTTTGTGACTGGGATACCGAGGATCACAAACAAGGTGTGAATAACCATGCAAATAAGTTTGGCACTCTCGATGTCATTTATCACCTAATCAATGTGTCGGTTAGCCACACACGCTCCATCGATCTATGATAATTTACGAGTTACCCATTGCCATCCTTCATTAGTCCACATTAGTGTGTTGGTTAACCATACATGCTCCACTAACTGACCAATAAGGTGCAATGTGTAATTTCATGGATTAGCATCAAATTCACATTTTCCTAAAGTAACTAAGATTTGAGAATTTATAAAAGCATTTAGTTACTTGGTATTTTTCATTATACTTTTAATGGGATTTAATGTCCTATCAAACCCGTTCGACTAACGACCCTCCACTAGTCAATGGTGAAGTGGGTAAGAGTGGATACCCAATGTCGGTCATTTTACAGGCCACTTCCTTAAACACCCCTTATAGACCAGCTTCGTGAATGAGGCCTACTAACGGTAAGACTGACTTTTCTCTTATACATATATAATATTAAATTTTTAATTCTATAATAGTATAAGGGTGTATTTTCAACTTTTAAAATACTAAGTGGTTTAATCTTTTAACAAATTAATCTTTTAATTTAATTAAATTTAAACCTATCTATGGATTTATTAATTGTCTTTTAATTAAAACACCTAATTAATTAATTAATAAAATCCATGAGAATGTATTTTTAAACTATTAATATTAGGGTTTTACCATTTAAATTTTCAAAAAATTAAAACTTTTAATTTCAAATTTAAACTATAAAAGCAAAGGATGTAATTTGAAACTTTTAAAAATTTAGGTTAACTCTTTGAATCAAAATAATCTTATATTATCCAAAATTAACCAAATCTTTTAATTTTGATAAGGACATGATGATACCAATCTGAAAAATCGATTTTAGGCAATAAAAATGAGTTATGGTAATTATCCAAATCAAAATCAAATCTGAAAATCGAATTTTTAGGTAACAGACGAGTCAACTCGTCGATTTGGGCTCTGAACTCGTCAAGTTCAGCAGTCAGACAGCCAAAAAAATCGATTTCTTGTTCTTCTGACAGTTCACTCTTGTACCAATTCAATTGAAAAACACCCTAGGCTCTGATACCACTGATGGGTTTTGAACATATCTACATTCCTATGTGATCATGCAACCCTAATTGCTTTGGATCTAAGTTTTTTTCTATTGAACTTACAAATATGAACACCAAAGCAATAACCATATAGACTAGCATACAATTTCGAAATTCACATAGATATTAGGGTTAGATGATTACCTAACTTGTTATATTGTAATAACAACAACAATCCTTGCTTGATCTTGACTTCTGAAACCCTAATTCCCCAAGTGTTGCACCTCTAATGGAGTCACAAACACTCGATACAAATGATGAATAGGACAGATGAGGAAATCGTCTAGGGTTCTCTTAGAATGCTTGCATAAGCCGAGAATCCCATTGTGGAGGGTTCCTTATATAACTGTGGGTTGCTAGGGTTTCTGGAGGAAACCCTAATTCCTGCTTAAGGCTTAAACAGCCCATGGACTCCTCCTTATGATGCCTTGGACGAAATCTATAGGGTCTCCCTATATAATTTCGTCCACTCCTTATTAAGGAGTCCATTAGCTCAGTCCTACAATTATCAGTGATTTGCAAAACAACCCCTCCATTATTAATCAGTTCCTTTAATCCCAAAATTAATATCAAATTAATTTATGATTAATTACTAATTAATAATATGATTTCCAAATAATATATTAATCTTATAATATATTAATAAAATCATTTGAGTACCAATTTATTATTTCACATAATAAATTCTACTCTTTCTTCACTTGTCATCTTGTCAAGTTGCATGAGCGAAGGAAACCCAAAAGGATCATGCTACATATCAAATCAAGTACATACCAATTATAGTTATGGGCTTAGACACCTAATCCAATAGTTTAGTGACTTGAAATAAATTAGTGTCTTTATCCTTCGTAGCCGTTAACCGCCATTTACAATTTCTCACAAGGCAAACAGCTTCACACCTGTCGTTTGTAGATTTGCTCACTCTGATTTGAAAGCCCTCAGTAACACATTTGAATCCCAATTTAAGCTTAAGATCTTCTTTTCTTTTGAAGAGTTAATAAAGCTTCACATAAGAAGAATAATTTTGGGATACAACACCTTTACGTTTTTGTTCTGATAATTCGAGCAATGGTAAGGGTCCAGACGCCCCCAATGAGTGATTTGTGTTTCTTCAGAATGTAAAAATAAAAAATAAAAAGGGAACTGTTTCTATCGGGGTTTCCGGGCTTGTCCGGGCTCAGTTTCCTCATCTTCATATTCAGTCTCATCCCTAACAAATTCAATGAACTTTTCAATGGCATGTTTAATCTCGATTATGCCCTTCAAGTTTGTGACTGGGATACCGAGGATCACAAACAAGGTGTGAATAACCATGCAAATAAGTTTGGCACTCTCGATGTCATTTATCACCTAATCAATGTGTCGGTTAGCCACACACGCTCCATCGATCTATGATAATTTACGAGTTACCCATTGCCATCCTTCATTAGTCCACATTAGTGTGTTGGTTAACCATACATGCTCCACTAACTGACCAATAAGGTGCAATGTGTAATTTCATGGATTAGCATCAAATTCACATTTTCCTAAAGTAACTAAGATTTGAGAATTTATAAAAGCATTTAGTTACTTGGTATTTTTCATTATACTTTTAATGGGATTTAATGTCCTATCAAACCCGTTCGACTAACGACCCTCCACTAGTCAATGGTGAAGTGGGTAAGAGTGGATACCCAATGTCGGTCATTTTACAGGCCACTTCTTTAAACACCCCTTATAGACCAGCTTCGTGAATGAGGCCTACTAACGGTAAGACTGACTTTTCTCTTATACATATATAATATTAAATTTTTAATTCTATAATAGTATAAGGGTGTATTTTCAACTTTTAAAATACTAAGTGGTTTAATCTTTTAACAAATTAATCTTTTAATTTAATTAAATTTAAACCTATCTATGGATTTATTAATTGTCTTTTAATTAAAACACCTAATTAATTAATTAATAAAATCCATGAGAATGTATTTTTAAACTATTAATATTAGGGTTTTACCATTTAAATTTTCAAAAAATTAAAACTTTTAATTTCAAATTTAAACTATAAAAGCAAAGGATGTAATTTGAAACTTTTAAAAATTTAGGTTAACTCTTTGAATCAAAATAATCTTATATTATCCAAAATTAACCAAATCTTTTAATTTTGATAAGGACATGATGATACCAATCTGAAAAATCGATTTTAGGCAATAAAAATGAGTTATGGTAATTATCCAAATCAAAATCAAATCTGAAAATCGAATTTTTAGGTAACAGACGAGTCAACTCGTCGATTTGGGCTCTGAACTCGTCAAGTTCAGCAGTCAGACAGCCAAAAAAATCGATTTCTTGTTCTTCTGACAGTTCACTCTTGTACCAATTCAATTGAAAAACACCCTAGGCTCTGATACCACTGATGGGTTTTGAACATATCTACATTCCTATGTGATCATGCAACCCTAATTGCTTTGGATCTAAGTTTTTTTCTATTGAACTTACAAATATGAACACCAAAGCAATAACCATATAGACTAGCATACAATTTCGAAATTCACATAGATATTAGGGTTAGATGATTACCTAACTTGTTATATTGTAATAACAACAACAATCCTTGCTTGATCTTGACTTCTGAAACCCTAATTCCCCAAGTGTTGCACCTCTAATGGAGTCACAAACACTCGATACAAATGATGAATAGGACAGATGAGGAAATCGTCTAGGGTTCTCTTAGAATGCTTGCATAAGCCGAGAATCCCATTGTGGAGGGTTCCTTATATAACTGTGGGTTGCTAGGGTTTCTGGAGGAAACCCTAATTCCTGCTTAAGGCTTAAACAGCCCATGGACTCCTCCTTATGAGGCCTTGGACGAAATCTATAGGGTCTCCCTATATAATTTCGTCCACTCCTTATTAAGGAGTCCATTAGCTCAGTCCTACAATTATCAGTGATTTGCAAAACAGCCCCTCCATTATTAATCAGTTCCTTTAATCCCAAAATTAATATCAAATTAATTTATGATTAATTACTAATTAATAATATGATTTCCAAATAATATATTAATCTTATAATATATTAATAAAATCATTTGAGTACCAATTTATTATTTCACATAATAAATTCTACTCTTTCTTCACTTGTCATCTTGTCAAGTTGCATGAGCGAAGGAAACCCAAAAGGATCATGCTACATATCAAATCAAGTACATACCAATTATAGTTATGGGCTTAGACACCTAATCCAATAGTTTAGTGACTTGAAATAAATTAGTGTCTTTATCCTTCGTAGCCGTTAACCGCCATTTACAATTTCTCACAAGGCAAACAGCTTCACACCTGTCGTTTGTAGATTTGCTCACTCTGATTTGAAAGCCCTCAGTAACACATTTGAATCCCAATTTAAGCTTAAGATCTTCTTTTCTTTTGAAGAGTTAATAAAGCTTCACATAAGAAGAATAATTTTGGGATACAACACCTTTACGTTTTTGTTCTGATAATTCGAGCAATGGTAAGGGTCCAGACGCCCCCAATGAGTGATTTGTGTTTCTTCAGAATGTAAAAATAAAAAATAAAAAGGGAACTGTTTCTATCGGGGTTTCCGGGCTTATCCGGGCTCAGTTTCCTCATCTTCATATTCAGTCTCATCCCTAACAAATTCAATGAACTTTTCAATGGCATGTTTAATCTCGATTATGCCCTTCAAGTTTGTGACTGGGATACCGAGGATCACAAACAAGGTGTGAATAACCATGCAAATAAGTTTGGCACTCTCGATGTCATTTATCACCTAATCAATGTGTCGGTTAGCCACACACGCTCCATCGATCTATGATAATTTACGAGTTACCCATTGCCATCCTTCATTAGTCCACATTAGTGTGTTGGTTAACCATACATGCTCCACTAACTGACCAATAAGGTGCAATGTGTAATTTCATGGATTAGCATCAAATTCACATTTTCCTAAAGTAACTAAGATTTGAGAATTTATAAAAGCATTTAGTTACTTGGTATTTTTCATTATACTTTTAATGGGATTTAATGTCCTATCAAACCCGTTCGACTAACGACCCTCCACTAGTCAATGGTGAAGTGGGTAAGAGTGGATACCCAATGTCGGTCATTTTACAGGCCACTTCCTTAAACACCCCTTATAGACCAGCTTCGTGAATGAGGCCTACTAACGGTAAGACTGACTTTTCTCTTATACATATATAATATTAAATTTTTAATTCTATAATAGTATAAGGGTGTATTTTCAACTTTTAAAATACTAAGTGGTTTAATCTTTTAACAAATTAATCTTTTAATTTAATTAAATTTAAACCTATCTATGGATTTATTAATTGTCTTTTAATTAAAACACCTAATTAATTAATTAATAAAATCCATGAGAATGTATTTTTAAACTATTAATATTAGGGTTTTACCATTTAAATTTTCAAAAAATTAAAACTTTTAATTTCAAATTTAAACTATAAAAGCAAAGGATGTAATTTGAAACTTTTAAAAATTTAGGTTAACTCTTTGAATCAAAATAATCTTATATTATCCAAAATTAACCAAATCTTTTAATTTTGATAAGGACATGATGATACCAATCTGAAAAATCGATTTTAGGCAATAAAAATGAGTTATGGTAATTATCCAAATCAAAATCAAATCTGAAAATCGAATTTTTAGGTAACAGACGAGTCAACTCGTCGATTTGGGCTCTGAACTCGTCAAGTTCAGCAGTCAGACAGCCAAAAAAATCGATTTCTTGTTCTTCTGACAGTTCACTCTTGTACCAATTCAATTGAAAAACACCCTAGGCTCTGATACCACTGATGGGTTTTGAACATATCTACATTCCTATGTGATCATGCAACCCTAATTGCTTTGGATCTAAGTTTTTTTCTATTGAACTTACAAATATGAACACCAAAGCAATAACCATATAGACTAGCATACAATTTCGAAATTCACATAGATATTAGGGTTAGATGATTACCTAACTTGTTATATTGTAATAACAACAACAATCCTTGCTTGATCTTGACTTCTGAAACCCTAATTCCCCAAGTGTTGCACCTCTAATGGAGTCACAAACACTCGATACAAATGATGAATAGGACAGATGAGGAAATCGTCTAGGGTTCTCTTAGAATGCTTGCATAAGCCGAGAATCCCATTGTGGAGGGTTCCTTATATAACTGTGGGTTGCTAGGGTTTCTGGAGGAAACCCTAATTCCTGCTTAAGGCTTAAACAGCCCATGGACTCCTCCTTATGAGGCCTTGGACGAAATCTATAGGGTCTCCCTATATAATTTCGTCCACTCCTTATTAAGGAGTCCATTAGCTCAGTCCTACAATTATCAGTGATTTGCAAAACAGCCCCTCCATTATTAATCAGTTCCTTTAATCCCAAAATTAATATCAAATTAATTTATGATTAATTACTAATTAATAATATGATTTCCAAATAATATATTAATCTTATAATATATTAATAAAATCATTTGAGTACCAATTTATTATTTCACATAATAAATTCTACTCTTTCTTCACTTGTCATCTTGTCAAGTTGCATGAGCGAAGGAAACCCAAAAGGATCATGCTACATATCAAATCAAGTACATACCAATTATAGTTATGGGCTTAGACACCTAATCCAATAGTTTAGTGACTTGAAATAAATTAGTGTCTTTATCCTTCGTAGCCGTTAACCGCCATTTACAATTTCTCACAAGGCAAACAGCTTCACACCTGTCGTTTGTAGATTTGCTCACTCTGATTTGAAAGCCCTCAGTAACACATTTGAATCCCAATTTAAGCTTAAGATCTTCTTTTCTTTTGAAGAGTTAATAAAGCTTCACATAAGAAGAATAATTTTGGGATACAACACCTTTACGTTTTTGTTCTGATAATTCGAGCAATGGTAAGGGTCCAGACGCCCCCAATGAGTGATTTGTGTTTCTTCAGAATGTAAAAATAAAAAATAAAAAGGGAACTGTTTCTATCGGGGTTTCCGGGCTTATCCGGGCTCAGTTTCCTCATCTTCATATTCAGTCTCATCCCTAACAAATTCAATGAACTTTTCAATGGCATGTTTAATCTCGATTATGCCCTTCAAGTTTGTGACTGGGATACCGAGGATCACAAACAAGGTGTGAATAACCATGCAAATAAGTTTGGCACTCTCGATGTCATTTATCACCTAATCAATGTGTCGGTTAGCCACACACGCTCCATCGATCTATGATAATTTACGAGTTACCCATTGCCATCCTTCATTAGTCCACATTAGTGTGTTGGTTAACCATACATGCTCCACTAACTGACCAATAAGGTGCAATGTGTAATTTCATGGATTAGCATCAAATTCACATTTTCCTAAAGTAACTAAGATTTGAGAATTTATAAAAGCATTTAGTTACTTGGTATTTTTCATTATACTTTTAATGGGATTTAATGTCCTATCAAACCCGTTCGACTAACGACCCTCCACTAGTCAATGGTGAAGTGGGTAAGAGTGGATACCCAATGTCGGTCATTTTACAGGCCACTTCCTTAAACACCCCTTATAGACCAGCTTCGTGAATGAGGCCTACTAACGGTAAGACTGACTTTTCTCTTATACATATATAATATTAAATTTTTAATTCTATAATAGTATAAGGGTGTATTTTCAACTTTTAAAATACTAAGTGGTTTAATCTTTTAACAAATTAATCTTTTAATTTAATTAAATTTAAACCTATCTATGGATTTATTAATTGTCTTTTAATTAAAACACCTAATTAATTAATTAATAAAATCCATGAGAATGTATTTTTAAACTATTAATATTAGGGTTTTACCATTTAAATTTTCAAAAAATTAAAACTTTTAATTTCAAATTTAAACTATAAAAGCAAAGGATGTAATTTGAAACTTTTAAAAATTTAGGTTAACTCTTTGAATCAAAATAATCTTATATTATCCAAAATTAACCAAATCTTTTAATTTTGATAAGGACATGATGATACCAATCTGAAAAATCGATTTTAGGCAATAAAAATGAGTTATGGTAATTATCCAAATCAAAATCAAATCTGAAAATCGAATTTTTAGGTAACAGACGAGTCAACTCGTCGATTTGGGCTCTGAACTCGTCAAGTTCAGCAGTCAGACAGCCAAAAAAATCGATTTCTTGTTCTTCTGACAGTTCACTCTTGTACCAATTCAATTGAAAAACACCCTAGGCTCTGATACCACTGATGGGTTTTGAACATATCTACATTCCTATGTGATCATGCAACCCTAATTGCTTTGGATCTAAGTTTTTTTCTATTGAACTTACAAATATGAACACCAAAGCAATAACCATATAGACTAGCATACAATTTCGAAATTCACATAGATATTAGGGTTAGATGATTACCTAACTTGTTATATTGTAATAACAACAACAATCCTTGCTTGATCTTGACTTCTGAAACCCTAATTCCCCAAGTGTTGCACCTCTAATGGAGTCACAAACACTCGATACAAATGATGAATAGGACAGATGAGGAAATCGTCTAGGGTTCTCTTAGAATGCTTGCATAAGCCGAGAATCCCATTGTGGAGGGTTCCTTATATAACTGTGGGTTGCTAGGGTTTCTGGAGGAAACCCTAATTCCTGCTTAAGGCTTAAACAGCCCATGGACTCCTCCTTATGAGGCCTTGGACGAAATCTATAGGGTCTCCCTATATAATTTCGTCCACTCCTTATTAAGGAGTCCATTAGCTCAGTCCTACAATTATCAGTGATTTGCAAAACAGCCCCTCCATTATTAATCAGTTCCTTTAATCCCAAAATTAATATCAAATTAATTTATGATTAATTACTAATTAATAATATGATTTCCAAATAATATATTAATCTTATAATATATTAATAAAATCATTTGAGTACCAATTTATTATTTCACATAATAAATTCTACTCTTTCTTCACTTGTCATCTTGTCAAGTTGCATGAGCGAAGGAAACCCAAAAGGATCATGCTACATATCAAATCAAGTACATACCAATTATAGTTATGGGCTTAGACACCTAATCCAATAGTTTAGTGACTTGAAATAAATTAGTGTCTTTATCCTTCGTAGCCGTTAACCGCCATTTACAATTTCTCACAAGGCAAACAGCTTCACACCTGTCGTTTGTAGATTTGCTCACTCTGATTTGAAAGCCCTCAGTAACACATTTGAATCCCAATTTAAGCTTAAGATCTTCTTTTCTTTTGAAGAGTTAATAAAGCTTCACATAAGAAGAATAATTTTGGGATACAACACCTTTACGTTTTTGTTCTGATAATTCGAGCAATGGTAAGGGTCCAGACGCCCCCAATGAGTGATTTGTGTTTCTTCAGAATGTAAAAATAAAAAATAAAAAGGGAACTGTTTCTATCGGGGTTTCCGGGCTTATCCGGGCTCAGTTTCCTCATCTTCATATTCAGTCTCATCCCTAACAAATTCAATGAACTTTTCAATGGCATGTTTAATCTCGATTATGCCCTTCAAGTTTGTGACTGGGATACCGAGGATCACAAACAAGGTGTGAATAACCATGCAAATAAGTTTGGCACTCTCGATGTCATTTATCACCTAATCAATGTGTCGGTTAGCCACACACGCTCCATCGATCTATGATAATTTACGAGTTACCCATTGCCATCCTTCATTAGTCCACATTAGTGTGTTGGTTAACCATACATGCTCCACTAACTGACCAATAAGGTGCAATGTGTAATTTCATGGATTAGCATCAAATTCACATTTTCCTAAAGTAACTAAGATTTGAGAATTTATAAAAGCATTTAGTTACTTGGTATTTTTCATTATACTTTTAATGGGATTTAATGTCCTATCAAACCCGTTCGACTAACGACCCTCCACTAGTCAATGGTGAAGTGGGTAAGAGTGGATACCCAATGTCGGTCATTTTACAGGCCACTTCCTTAAACACCCCTTATAGACCAGCTTCGTGAATGAGGCCTACTAACGGTAAGACTGACTTTTCTCTTATACATATATAATATTAAATTTTTAATTCTATAATAGTATAAGGGTGTATTTTCAACTTTTAAAATACTAAGTGGTTTAATCTTTTAACAAATTAATCTTTTAATTTAATTAAATTTAAACCTATCTATGGATTTATTAATTGTCTTTTAATTAAAACACCTAATTAATTAATTAATAAAATCCATGAGAATGTATTTTTAAACTATTAATATTAGGGTTTTACCATTTAAATTTTCAAAAAATTAAAACTTTTAATTTCAAATTTAAACTATAAAAGCAAAGGATGTAATTTGAAACTTTTAAAAATTTAGGTTAACTCTTTGAATCAAAATAATCTTATATTATCCAAAATTAACCAAATCTTTTAATTTTGATAAGGACATGATGATACCAATCTGAAAAATCGATTTTAGGCAATAAAAATGAGTTATGGTAATTATCCAAATCAAAATCAAATCTGAAAATCGAATTTTTAGGTAACAGACGAGTCAACTCGTCGATTTGGGCTCTGAACTCGTCAAGTTCAGCAGTCAGACAGCCAAAAAAATCGATTTCTTGTTCTTCTGACAGTTCACTCTTGTACCAATTCAATTGAAAAACACCCTAGGCTCTGATACCACTGATGGGTTTTGAACATATCTACATTCCTATGTGATCATGCAACCCTAATTGCTTTGGATCTAAGTTTTTTTCTATTGAACTTACAAATATGAACACCAAAGCAATAACCATATAGACTAGCATACAATTTCGAAATTCACATAGATATTAGGGTTAGATGATTACCTAACTTGTTATATTGTAATAACAACAACAATCCTTGCTTGATCTTGACTTCTGAAACCCTAATTCCCCAAGTGTTGCACCTCTAATGGAGTCACAAACACTCGATACAAATGATGAATAGGACAGATGAGGAAATCGTCTAGGGTTCTCTTAGAATGCTTGCATAAGCCGAGAATCCCATTGTGGAGGGTTCCTTATATAACTGTGGGTTGCTAGGGTTTCTGGAGGAAACCCTAATTCCTGCTTAAGGCTTAAACAGCCCATGGACTCCTCCTTATGAGGCCTTGGACGAAATCTATAGGGTCTCCCTATATAATTTCGTCCACTCCTTATTAAGGAGTCCATTAGCTCAGTCCTACAATTATCAGTGATTTGCAAAACAGCCCCTCCATTATTAATCAGTTCCTTTAATCCCAAAATTAATATCAAATTAATTTATGATTAATTACTAATTAATAATATGATTTCCAAATAATATATTAATCTTATAATATATTAATAAAATCATTTGAGTACCAATTTATTATTTCACATAATAAATTCTACTCTTTCTTCACTTGTCATCTTGTCAAGTTGCATGAGCGAAGGAAACCCAAAAGGATCATGCTACATATCAAATCAAGTACATACCAATTATAGTTATGGGCTTAGACACCTAATCCAATAGTTTAGTGACTTGAAATAAATTAGTGTCTTTATCCTTCGTAGCCGTTAACCGCCATTTACAATTTCTCACAAGGCAAACAGCTTCACACCTGTCGTTTGTAGATTTGCTCACTCTGATTTGAAAGCCCTCAGTAACACATTTGAATCCCAATTTAAGCTTAAGATCTTCTTTTCTTTTGAAGAGTTAATAAAGCTTCACATAAGAAGAATAATTTTGGGATACAACACCTTTACGTTTTTGTTCTGATAATTCGAGCAATGGTAAGGGTCCAGACGCCCCCAATGAGTGATTTGTGTTTCTTCAGAATGTAAAAATAAAAAATAAAAAGGGAACTGTTTCTATCGGGGTTTCCGGGCTTGTCCGGGCTCAGTTTCCTCATCTTCATATTCAGTCTCATCCCTAACAAATTCAATGAAACTCTTGAATTGTTCAACTGACTCTCCATGTGGAATTATATTATCATCATCAACCAACAACATTAGATTTGCCTGATCATTTGGAGATTCGTCAAAATCAAACGTTGGAGCAGCTTCAACAACATCCTTACCTTTATACCTATAATCACTCTCATCCATAGGGCCACTGTAAGAAGGAACATGATTCAATGTCATGGGTAATAAATTACAAATTTGGTTACTTCCAGCACTAGAAGACCCATTGCCACTAGAATGTTTTTCCACTGGAAATCGATTAATACTACTTTCCATAACATGATTAACAACAAACAATTGTACGGTGTTAGGAGACATACTACTAACAAAAATAAGAAAATATTTGACGTCACTATCGTAAAGAACCTGCATAACTATGGTTGATCTAGGACATTGTAAAGATATATGTATTTGATTAGTGTGTAAGTTGGACTTGGAAGCAACCAATATAACTTACCACAAAAATTGATATCATTGCTTATATCTACATTAGCATGTGTAGACTGGAGCAATATATTACATAGATCCATCGATTTGTTGTCATTACTCTCCACTATAAATTGATCCTCTAAAAAAATTTCTTATACAAACTCATTTTTTAGTATACAAAAGCTTCATGGGGTTATGCTAAAAGAATGACAATACAAATACTTGAATATTACAAGTTCGGAACATTGGTCTGAAACGTCCGTACTTTCCAGACTAGTCTCTAAAATACACTTTCTCGGGTATCTGGAGAATACTACTACTAACCACCACCAACTCCGGAATGACAATAAGTACTCCAGAATATGGTATTCCGCAGTAAGTGATTGTTTTTCAAAATATAAAAAATAATGTTTTTTGTTAGACATTTTCCCTAAATATTTCTTTTATAATTATTAGTTAAATAGTTTTTTCTAAAAAATAATCAATTTCTTCAAACCACAAGATAAATATCTTTTTTTTATTACTATCTTCTTAACCATTTAAATGAGACATGTGTCACATTAACATACTAAATATCATTAAATTTTATTAAATAAACATTAAATATTACACATGTCTGCTATTTAATTGGATAGTATGATTTATATGAGAAAAAATAGAAGTATATTTAATTTCTCATTAAAGAATTCCAATTTTTTTTTTTTTTTTTTCGAATGGAACCCAATTTTTTCAAGTATCCAAATCCATTCAAAATCCATGAACAAAACATGGTCTAAGACTTTTATCGGTGGAATGGTGAACCATCCATGATACGAGTAAAGATGAAAAGGAAAAGTCTAATTAATTTTTTATGAAAAAAAAAAAAAAAAAAAAAAAACTCCTCCTCTCATCACCTACTAATACCAAGCAAATGCCTTTATGCGCTGTGTTCTTCTTTCTTAAATTTTCAAATTAATTTCTTCTTTTAATTCTCTGTAAATTTCACGATAATCAAGAATGGTGGTTTTCGCAAACCCCACAACCGAACAGTTCGATGTTAAAACCTGCAAACCAGTCAACCGTTTGACTTATCCTGCAATTCCTCTCATTGACCTTTCCAAACCTGATTCAAAACACCTTCTTGTTAAAGCATGCCAAGATTTTGGATTCTTTAAAGTCGTTAATCATGGAATCCCAATGAAATTAATCAATAAGCTCGAATCAGTAGCCACAGAATTCTTCTCGTCTCCTCAATCTGTCAAAGAAAAAGCTGGCCCACCTAACCCGTTTGGTTATGGTAACAAGAACATTGGTCGAAATGGCGATGTTGGTTGGGTGGAATACCTTCTCCTCAACACAAAACCTGAATCTGATTACAATAAGTTTATCTCCAGTTTTGAAGAACATCCAGAAAGTTTCCGGTATGAATGAATTAAAATCAATATTTTACGAGGACTTTCGTGCTCTGTTTTCTGATCGATGTGAATTTTGGTTTTTGCAGGTGTGTCGTGGATGATTACGTGAGAGCTGTGAAGAAAATGGCGTGTGAACTTCTAGAGTTTATGGCGGATGAACTGAAATTGGAGCAGAGAAATGCCTTTAGTAAGCTGTTAATGGATGAACAGAGCGACTCTGTTTTTAGGCTCAACTACTATCCGCCATGTCCAGAGCTTCAAGAACATGAAATCAAAGGAGGGAATTTGATTGGATTTGGAGAACACACAGACCCACAAATCATTTCTGTTTTGAGATCCAATAACACTTCTGGACTCGAAATTTCGTTAAGAGATGGGAGTTGGATGTCTGTTCCTCCGGATTCAGAGTCGTTTTTCATCAATGTTGGTGACTCTTTACAGGTACATATTCTTATACATTCACACACACACACACACACAAACTTTGTAATATTTGAAACCTGAAAAGGCATTACAAGATTTGTTGCGATTTCGAAGGATACGATATTGAAACCAAACTGAGTTTTCCCCAATCGAATTTACCATTTTCTTAAAAGATTCATTGTTGATATTTTTATTAATATTATATTGATTAAAAGATTGGCTAAATTTGATAAATGAAAGTGAAGTGTTAGTTAATATATAGTTTCATCACGTATTGCTTATCAATATATATTGTTTTTTAAATTGATGTATATAATCTCAATAACTATTTTTCTGCTTATAGAATTATCACCAAATTAATTTTTTTTAACAAATTATCTATATATTAAAATTACATTAATCAAATAAAGAGGTGGGAAAAACATACATTTATTCAAGGGCCCATTACACAAACCTTTTTTAAAAATGATTACCAAAAGGGTTGTACTTTGTGAGAAAATATAGAAGTTGTTAAAGCATAATAAGAGAAGGTCATATGACTCCTATATATGTAGATTCTCCATCAAAATAGCATATTTGCTTTCCTAGTCCTAATCAATCTTTTTCCCAACGTCCTCAAGTCACTTTCTACCTACAATTTTAGACAAAATAATAGAATAATCATTACACTATTATTAGTCTTTAATTTATATATTATGATATCAACATTTATATGACAAACATTGACATGGTAGTAGAGATGATTCTAGAATGACATACTTATAAAAATATAAAGTTTTAAAAAAGAGAATTTTAACAGGATAAATTAATGTCAACTTTGAATAGTGTTATTGTTGACATTTAAAGCCTTCCACATCACTCTCATGAAGTCATGACCTTTAAGCATGGCAGAAACAGTAGCAACACAACTTGTTTGAACACCACATGATTAACTTGGAAGATATATCATGTATATGTATTTGTTTAAAGGTGATGACAAATGGAAGATTCAAGAGCATAAAGCATAGGGTGGTGGCAAATAGCAAAAAAAGCAGGATGTCAATGATATATTTTGGAGGGCCACCATTAAATGAGAAGATAACACCATTGGCATCACTCCTTGAAAGGGATGAAGAAAGTTTGTACAAAGAGTTTACTTGGTTTGAGTACAAAAATTTTTCCTTTAACAGTCCATTGTCTCATAATAGGTTGGGATTCTTTGAAAAAATTTCTTCTAGATATTAATTTAATTTAATTTCTTTACAGAAATATATATGTAATATTGTCGTTTAAAGAAAAGAAATATATATGTAATATTGTCGTTGAAAGGGATGAAGAAAGTATGGTGGTATTGCGAGGCAAACCTACTCGTAGTTATGGTGCTAGAGAGGGCTCGAGCTTAGGTTCTGGAGTCGGGCAGCAAGATGAGCACACTAGGGCGTTCATATCGTCTGAGATTACTCGTTGCATCCTTAACCAGACTCCTGTGATCTTCGGCACGTTCAAGGAGGGTATTCTGGAGGTTCTGGATGAGTGGTTGAGCTCGTTTCGTTCTGAGATGATGGCACTAGCGGGAGCACGTTATTTGACATTCAGGGAGTTTCGGGCATGTGGAGCTCCAGACTATCACGACATGAAGGACCCCAAAGTGAGCAGGAGGTGATTAGCAGATGTTGCTAATGTCTTCCACACCAGTCGTTGTCCCGAGGGGGGAAAAGGTCAGGCTAGCTTCCTGCCTTTTGAAGGACAGGGAACGAGACTGGTGGGAGGAGGTAGGACGTGCAGTGGGTGATGATGTTGTTGATATGATATCATGGGATGATTTCTCGACTAGGTTACGAGCTGAGTTTACACCGGTGATTGAGGTGCAACAGTTGGTGTGAGAGTTTCAGGATCTTCGCCAAACTACGGAGACGGTGGCTGAGATCACTTGAATGTTCTGATAGAGCGCGCTTCTAGTTCCCCAGTATGTGGCGGATGAGGAGATAAAGAAGGCTCGATATCATGAGATGTTGAGGAGTGACATTTGACAGGTTGTGAGTCGATCCAACTGCAAGACGCTGGAGGATATGATAGTGCGAGCTAGGGAGAGGGAGATTGACCTGGAGATGGAGAAGAAGAGGAAACGAAATTATGTGTTGAGTTATGAGGGTTCGGCCAAGAGGCCCAAGGTATATGAGTCGAGACCAAGAGGCCATCAAGGCCGGAGCCACTGCGGGAAGTGCGACAGGTCGCACGAGGGACCGTGCAGGGTTGGTGGTTCTGGCTGCTTCAAGTGCGGCCGGATGGGTTATTATAGCAGGGATTGTACTGCTACCACCACCCATGGATTTGATCTGATTTGATTTCATTGCAATCAGAGGGCCACAAAAAAGGCCCATTGTCCAAGTTTGGCTGCAGCAGGACTGGTGTCAGCACCCGCTCCTGCAACTCTTCGGATTACTGACGACCGCCAGGGCCGGGCAGATGTGCCTGCGGCGAAGAGTAGGGCTTTCCAGCTGAAGGCAGAGGAGGTGCGTGCAGCTCCTGATGTGGTGACGGGTATGTATCTTCTCCTTATCTCTTTATTTATATTGCATTGCTTGCCTATGTTTATGTGTTTTATTTTAGGATCGTTCGTTATGAACGGTATTTCTACATTGGTATTGTTTGATTCGGGGGCTACCCGATCCTTTGTATCGTTTGCGCCGAGCAAGAGATTTGCTGGAGCTCCGGGGGAGCTGGATTGTCCTCTTGATGTTGACATTGTTGATGATAGGACTGTTCGGGTTGCAAGGGTTCATCAGAGGTGTACTCTTTAGTTGTTCAGTGAGCAGTATTTGGTGGATTTGGTTCCCATTCTGTTGCGTGGGAACAAGGTCATCGCGGGCATAGATTTGGTTGAGCACTAATGGGGCAGTGATCGATTATGAGCAGTAGTTGGTTCGGGTTTGGACTCCGAGTTGGGGAGAGTTAGTGGTTTATGGGGAGAGATCTCAGCATGGGCCGGTTTTGTGTTCAGTAGCGAGGGACAGACGCTATTTCAGTAGGGTTGTTTTGATTATGTCGCCTAACTCATGGATACTCGGGATAACGCTAAGGCGACCGTGGATGATGTGTAACATCCCGACTCCCAGGTATTTCTTTTATTATTTATTTGTTATTGCGATTTCATGAGTGGCTCGACGAGTTATGAGTCTAACTCGTCGAGTAGAGTTCGATTTGGTCACGTGGGTTTAATGATTGACTCGACGAGTCAGAGAGCTGACTCGTCGAGTAGGCGCTGTGAGATGAAACCCTAAATCTCCAGGGTTGGGGCCTATTTAAGAGAACTTATGTCCTCATTTCTGCCTCAACAGCTTCCCAACTCCCCTGTGTGAAACCCTAAACGTTTGTAGTGAGCTAAGAGAGTTATAGAGCTAATCTTTGAGTATTCTAGTGCATCTATTGAGGAGAAGAGGAGGTTATCCAGCAAGGAACAAGGAGAAACTGTTGGATCTGGTGCTATTTTCATCCAGAGCTTCTGTGGAAGGTAAAAAGCCTACACCTTTCTCATCTATTTGGTTAGATCTCATGATATTGGAAGTTAGGGAATTTACCACTTTTTATTGGGACTTTGAGTGCATTGAGCTTATCAGGAGGTCTAGACTTCATATCTGGACCTTGTGAGGTCCATAGAGTCCAAAGGTCCCAGCTTTATTCAGCCATATAAGAGTTATTGTGCTTAAACACCCTTGTTAGAGTTATATTGGCATTTTGGAGAAAAATATGCCATGCATGAACGTAAAGATCGAAGCTTTACGTGACATTCGAGCCTTGAGAGCCTAGATCTAGAGTTTGGAATGGTAGATCTGCCTTAAAACGTCTGAATGAGAATTCAGGCTGAAGGGACTCGCCGAGTCAACGAGCTGACTCGACGAGTCGACTAGGGTTTTTCCCCGATGAGTCTGGACATGGGTAACTCGACGAGTTAAGTTGGATATTCACGACCTTCTAAAGAAAACGAGGTGACTCGGCGAGTCAGGTCAACATGGACTGTTGAGTCGAGTTTGACTTCTGTTGACTTTAGGGTTCGGTCAATCATGAGTTATGGAGACCATGGAGGGGTAAAATGGTATTTTTCCCATTCCGAGAGTTAGAGAGAGAAAATAACTTAGTTTATTTAGAATTTGTGATTTAAGTGTTAATTAGAGATAATTATCACCTGTGAATAGGCGGAGGCTAGTTTCAATGATTCGGGTTCGAGGAGTACACATTTCTTAGTTTACTTGCAAGGTGAGTCTTCTCATTATACTTACCATGAGTGGTATCTTTGTGTGACCTAAGGGTCTTATGTGTTTAATTGAGTATTGTGTTATCTTGCATTATGTCTTTGTGATTTATGTTGAGTATTATTATGAGCTTATTGAGTTAGGACCAGAGGGTCCATCCGAGCTGTGGGACCAGAGGGTCTCCACTGAGACACATTGAACGGAGGGTCTTATTGAGTTGCAGCCTCGAGTGGCTAATGTGATATGTGTGGTATTTTGGGGAACTCACTAAGCTTCGTGCTTACCGTGTTGTGTGATATGTGTTTCAGGTACCTCTCAGGACCGCGGGAAGGCACCAGCTTGATTGTACACACTTGTTCGAGATCATGTTGAGGATTCTGGGATTTGACTTTTATTTATGGATTTATGTTGACATTGAGACTCCTATGGTTTTGTGAAACATTTTATAAGTTTTGTATGTTTAATAAATGAAAATTTTGGTTTGAAAATTTACGGTGTTACAAGTTGGTATCAGAGCCTTGGTTTGAGGGATTCAGATGCACCTTCGGGTATGTCTGGACGCAAACTGAGGATTTGAGGAAATTTTTCAAAGGAAATGATTTTTCTAAACCGAGCAAGAGTTTCTAAGAGGAAAACGAGAAGGAGCAGTGTGTACAATCATCCAGAGCCCGAACGGTGGTTTCCCAAAATACCCTTAATTGTTTACTTTATAAGATATTTATGAGATGTGTATGAGATATTAGAAATGCATGCTAGAGAATATGCTAGGTATTTCATATTCTAGGGCTAGAGTTTCCTGTTTTGTGATGCCTTAGCCTAAGAGATGCTATTGATCAGTGTTATCTGTTATTTTCCCTGAGTATGTGCTGAGTTCTGAGTCGAGAGATAATTTAGGAGAGATACTTAGATGAATATACAAGTAGCCTACTGAGAGAGTAGTCTAATATTAGTGGGAGATAGAGTACTTGTGAATTAGAATCCTGGGAGAAGGACTTGGGATGACTACAGGTTGATGTGGAAGGTAGTATTGGGCCCGTACTATTGAAAGCGTCAGATCTGTATGCAACCCAAGTAAGAGTCTTTAGGGTACTAAGGAACATGTAAGGGTGGGAATTCGAGTGTGAGTATACTCGAGTGAGTCTCTGATGAATTTGTGTTGTGTTTCAGAGACATCACGGTAAGCACACGCCATAACCCTGAGAGTAGTGGGACCAATGACGAGGAGATCTGCATGATCATTCATGAGGAGGTGGCCGCAGCCATCCGAGAGGCTATTCCAGATATGTTTGGGTCTATTAAGACCACCCTGATTGAGACATTTGATGAGAGGTATGCTGCAGTTACTGAGGCTGCTGCTGCTGCAGCCATAGCCGCTGCTAGGCCACAGGGAGGTGACTCGTTGTTGCAACGAGAGTTCAGCAACACGAAGCCACCAGAGTTTGATGGGACATAGGATATGATTGCTGCTATGAGATGGATCTCTGACATTGAGGGGTGTTTCTACACGTGTTCATGCTCAGAGCATATGAGGGTTCGGTTTGCACTGAACCAACTTCGCTTGGGAGCGAAGGACTGGTGGAAGTTTGTGACTGTTAGTTTTACTCCTGCAGATCATGCTGCGGTGACTTGGGAGAGGTTTACGAGGTTGTTATGAGATGAGTATGTTCCCCAGGTGGAGAGGGAACGATTAGCCCATGAGTTTCTGTCGCTCAGGCAGACGACAGAAACTGTGACTGAGATTTCGAGGATGTTCCATGAGAGGGTGTTGTTTTGCCTTGAGCACGTGTCCACTGAGCAGGCATGTGTGATCCAGTATTTGAGCATTCTAATGAGGGATATACGGGAGTTCGTGGCAAACTCGTCTTATCAGACATTGGCTGAGCTGCAAACCAATGCCAGGCGGAGAGAGAACGAGCTGGAGATACAGGCTAGGGAGGAGAGAGAGTCTCAGGGGAAGGACAGGAGACCAGTGCAGTCGCAGCCGGCTACGAAGCGGGCTAAGCCCGCTGATGCGAGAGCTGGGGGCCAGAAGGGCCGCACTTACGGAAAGTGCGGCAAGAGTCATGAGGGATCGTGTCGGGCAGGGATTTGCTACAAATATGGAAAAGAGGGGCATATAGCGAAGGATTGCCTCAAGAGATTTTCTGTTTGTTTCCACTGAAACCAGACGGGCCATCCAAAGGTCGAGTGCCCTTAGGTCACTCAGGGATCAGCCCAGGGTTCTGCTCCTGCTGATAGTCGTGCTACTGACAGTCGGCCAGTGAAGGCCGAGACACCGAGGGCTCGCAGGAGAGCTTTTCAGCTGACAGCGGAGGAGGTCTGCGCAGCACCTGATATCGTAGTTGGTACATATTTCCCTATTTTCCTGTTATTTTGAGATTTGTGCATGATTATATTGTGTTATTTATAGGTACTTTTCTTGTTAGTTCTGTACCTTCTTTGGTGTTATTTGACTCGGGTGCGAGTCGATCTTTCGTGTCCTTAGCTTTTAGTCGTCACATTAGTGTTGGGCGAGAGGCGTTGAGTCGACCTCTGAGGGTTTCTATAGCCGACAAGCATGCGGTTTATGCGACTGAGGTATTCCGGGGATGTGTATTGGAGATTTTTGGTGTGGAGTTCCCGATAGATCTGGTGTCGATAGCGATGGGTGACGTCTGTGTCATTGTGGGCATGGACTGGTTGAGTCGATTTGGAGCTATGATCGACTGTGAGCGTCAGATGGTGACTGTACGAGACCCTAGTGGGGGAGTGCTCACTGTGTACGGCGAGGGTACCAGGTCTGGATCAGCTTTCTGCTCTGCTGCCAGAGCGAGATACAGTATACAGCAGGGTTGTATGGGATTTTTGGCATATGTGGTGGATACGCGGGTTGCTACAGAGAGACCAAGTTCTATCTCCGAGGTTCCGATAGTGTGTGAGTTTCCAGATGTTTTTCTCGAGAAGTTTCCGGGTGTGCCTCCCGAGATGCAGGTGGAGTTCCGGATTGATTTGGTTCCGAGGGCGGCACCTTATCGCCTTGCGCCGCCAGAGATAAAGGAGTTATCCTCTCAGCTTCAGGAGCTATTGGGGAAGGGTTTTATTAGAGCGAGTAGCTCTCCGTGGGGAGCATCGATCCTTTTTTTCAAGAAAAAGGATGGTTCAGACCGGATGTGTATAGATTACCGGGAGTTGAACAAGCTGACAGTCAAGAACCGTTATCCACTTCCGAGGATCGACGATCTATTCGATCAGTTGCAGGGGGCGTCTTGGTTTTCCAAGATTGATTTGAGATCTGGATATCATCAGATGAGAGTGTGCGAGGGGGATATCCGGAAGACGGCCTTTAGGACTCGTTATGGGCATTACAAGTTGGTGGTGATGCCTTTTGGGTTCACCAACACACCGACAACGTTCATGGATCTCATGAACCGGGTGTGAAAGCCTATGTTGGACAGGTCGGTGATCGTGTTCATCGACGACATCCTGGTGTATTCAAGGTCCAGAGAGCAGCATGAGGAGCATCTGCAAGAGGTCCTTGGGGTTTTGAGGGCGGAGAGGCTTTATGCCAAATTATCCAAGTGTGATTTTTGGTTACGAGAGGTCCAGTTCCTAGGGCACCTCGTTAATCAGAATGGGATATTGGTCGATCCGGCCAAGATTGAGGCAGTTATTAGATGGGAGGTGCCGAGATCCCCATCCGAGATCAGGAGTTTTCTGGGTTTGGCCAGTTACTATCAGAGGTTTATCAAGGATTTATCCAAGATTGCAGTTCCTCTCACCAGATTGACCCGGAAGGGCGTTACTTTTGTTTGGGGGCCTGAGCAGCAGGCATCATTCGAGACTCTTCGCCAGAGGTTGTGTTTAATTGACATATATTGATACATATATGTACATTATTAGTGTTTAAAACAACTAACATGTAAGGGAAACAACCTTAGGAACTAGGAAACACTCTCAATGGAGTGTTAGAATCACATGTGATTGATCACTAGGAGTTCACGACCTTGGGAGGGTTTACGGCCCAAGATCCTATGAAGGGTTTACGGTCGTAATCCCTTGAAGATCTTGAAGATGGTGATGAAAGGTGATGAATCAAGGCTATAAAAAAGGGATTTCTAAGAATGAACAAGAATAAGGATGAGATGCTTACGTTTTGGAGTGAAAAGTGAGCCTTCACTTGATGATACTTGAGAGAGAATAGATAGTTCACGGCTGGAGTTTGGAGAAATGAAGAAAAAAAATGAAGCAATCTTATATATATGGAGGGTGGTTCACGGCTAGAAGAGTGTTCACGGCCGAAGGCGGTTTGCGAGGGTTCACGGCCAGCGAAGGGGTTCACGGTCGTGAACCGTTTGCAGTCCGAGGTTGGTTCACGGCTCCGAAGCTGTTCACGGTCGTGAAGGGTTTGCGGCCATGCGAAGCTTCAACACTTATAACCCATCAAATTTCTAGAATCTTGGAAAGAAAAAGTTTGACCAAAGAGAATTTTACAAGAATAAAATTTTCGGGTTGTCACATTATCCCCCCGTTAAAGGGAATTTCGTCCCGAAATTCAGAATTCTAAGTGGTTACTCATGAATTTGGGAAAAAGATGGGTACTTTGGTTCTATCTGATCTTCTGTTCTAAATGGTAGAGAGTGTGCGGGTTTGGCTTACTTGACTACGTTTATCCAACTGGTAGGATGTCCACTCATAGTTATAGACAGCTTTGTCCTGAAGTTCATGGTAAGACTCATACTTGGTTCATCCATCATCTTCTCGTATATACAAGTTGCATATAATTAAGATTAGTAAGATGGTCGAATGTGCGACTCTGCCCCAGGTCCACAACCAAACAAGGAACATGAGATAGTGCGGAAACACATATCATAGGTCTATAGAATCTTAATTATATACCACTCTCGCGTATACACTTAACAGTGATAGATTAACCGTATTTGTCCTTAGCCTCTGTGACTGAACTTGACTCGCTGTATAAGTGGTGTTCCTAGGATATCTATTGGAAATACTCCGGAAGAAATGGAGACTTTCAGAATATCCTCGGCGTCTCCCCTCAAGTTCCTTGTCTACGGAGTAAACTAGAAAGATGTGGTACCCCTCATATGGGTACTTCTGAGTTTTGAAATGAGAGACGATACGAAGGTTCGTGTCAAGTTTGTCGTTATAGATTGAAAGGATTTCGTTAGACGGATGATTAAAGCGAAGGGTCTTTATGTAACAAGAAATTGGTATGGTAAGGACCAAACCAATATATTTCGAAAGACAACATCGAAACTTCTTATCGTGACGACTGTTAAGTCGAAAAGAACGACATACTATTCTATGTATTTGTTTTCAGTTCCCTCCGGTTTATCCTTGTTGTTATTATTGCGAACAATCTGTACCGCATTAAGCGAGTACTAGCAGTATGAATGTTCTGATATTCGAGACTGATTAATTTTCATAAGATAATCCCTAACAGATCTTTCTATAATCGCTTGGTGTATAGAAGTCATGTATAATTAAGATTGGAAAGACAGTTGACTGAGCAATTCTGCCCTAAATCCACAACCAAACAAGGAACAGGAAATAATGTGGAATTAATCACTCTAAGCCTACAAATCTTAATTATAAATGACCCTAATGTATACGCTACTCCATCACAGCTTATCTGCAAAGGGTTCTCAGTTTCTTTTATGAATGGTGTATTTTGTTCAATTATTTATAATTATTTTAAAAAATTCTTAAGTTTTAAAAATATTTTCATTGGGAAAACGTACCACTGATCACAGGGGTTCCAGGACAGTTTCTCCTGCGGTAATCATTAGTACTCTTCCATCTCCGCCAGCATTCTTAATTATTGGACAATCCCTCTTGAAGTGTCCAATTTCACCGCAATGGTAACAAGCCGAGTTTACTCCAATATCGGGGACTTGGTTAAGGGTTGTGCTGGTGCTCTACAGAAACGGGCAGTGTGCCCAGTCCTGTTGCAGTTCTGGAAATGCATCTTCCGGCAAACTCCGGTATGATGAAAGTTACATTTGTTGCACTTCGGAAGGTTTCCAGTATATTGACTAATGGGTGCGGGAGGGGTAGGTGTCATGGCAGCATGAGCAGCAACTATCTGTTGTCTTTTCGAGGTCTCTTGTGTTGACCGTCCTTCCTTCTTGCTCCTGGACTTTCTCTTATTGTTGCTTTCTTTTGTTGGCTCAGGAACGGGGGTCATTATTCCTTGGCGAACCCCATGGTCTACGAGACTCTGCGCCAATTGTTTGGCGCTATCAAAAGTAGTTGATTTGGAGGTTAAAACACTTGCTTGAATCTGGGAAGATAATCCCCAGATGTACCTCTCTATCTTCTTGCTCTCCGGGGTAACCATTTCGGGGCATAGTGTCGCTAGGTCACTAAATCTATTAGTATAGGCCACTATGTCTGAGCCCGTCATGGTAAGTCCCCAAAGCTCTTCTTCTAGCTTTTGTATTTCGCCTCTCGGGTAGTATTCTTTCATCATTATTGTCTTTAAGTTCTCCCAGCCCATCGAATTAGCCACTGCAAGGGTCAGTGACTTGACATGGCCATTCCACCATGTCAGGGCTCTATCGGAGAAAGTACAGGCATCAAATTTGACTTTTCTCCCTTCTGGGCACATGCAAATTTTGAAAATTGACTCCGTTTTCTCGAACCATCGCATTAAAGAAATGACTCCTCCAATTCCACTAAAGGATTTGGGTTTGCATTTCATGAAGTATTTATACGTACACTCCGTAGGGAGTCCGTGGATATTTCCGTAATTAGACGGTTTGGCACCACTTCCAGTTCTATTGGTACCACTTGCGTGAATATGAGACATGACGGCTGTTACGGCGGCAGTCACCGTAGCCTGGAACATAAAAGGATCATACTATGGAGGTGGTGGCGGTGGATTCGTGGTTGTGTTGTTATTACGCCTGATAATTCTACGAGGCGGCATCTTTCTGACATAAAGTTTAAAGATGAAAGGTTGGAAAAATATCGATAGTATAAATCGAATGATATAATACCAGAATATTGAGTGTATCATGTTCCGAAAGTGTTTTGAAACCAATTCATAATAGAAGTCTATGTGAACATAAACTTATGAATTTTTTAATAATGAATATCCTTACTGAAATTTCCGTGACTTGATTTGCAAGTACTAGATGTAATGAAGTACGTGATAAACTTAACACCTGTTGTGAGCAGTGTAATCACTAACTCACTAAGTTAAATTAGTTTCTTTCTTATTAGTATGATGTATACGGTACTTTCTAGTTTATTCCTAATAAGGTAAGGTTTGTTAATGATCTCTCTAGGACCTTTCTCTTTGTCCGATCCTTCCTGGAATTCTCCTTGTAAACCCTCTTTTGGTTCTGTCTCGACTCCTCTGTTGGCTGATTGCGAGGTCTAGGTGTATCAGTTGTGCGAGAATGGAAATGTCTAAAGAATCTGTTGAATCATCAAAAGTGACCCTCTTGAACTTCAGCTACCGCATCCGACAAGCACCCGCAGTCAAGCTCCTTCATCAGCAACCGCATCCGGAGTCTCTACCTACCGCAGTCTCTTTACTAGTTTACTTTACTTGTCTTTTATTGTAATACTCTCTGTTGTCCAGTATGCCTTGCATGGCTACTCTTAGAGATGTAATCTAGTGTACTTCGTGCGTCTCTATAAATAGATTCATTCTCTTGTATTCAAAACACACACACGCATCTATCTATTCTGAATACACATCTTTGAAGTTATCTTTTCTATCTCTCCATTTCACTACACATCCCTTCTTACTCTCAAATCTTACTAGAATACAACTGATTATAACCTCTCTTCAGAGCAAGTCTTTTGTGACTTAATCACTAAGTTTGATCTTCCTTATTAACTTGGTTTGAATGCATTCCTTGTTATGAATCAACTTATGTGTATACTTGATATAACAATTGTTGTCATTTCTATTTCTTTACTTTTCCGCAACTAACTCTGTAACTATCTAACTCTAACTTATTAATATTATTGTTGAGCTTTTAGATCCTTCGAGATTAACTATTCCGCAATCTACTTGTTCTAACGTTTGTTCAAGTGTGTCTCAAAGTTTTTCTCTCAACAATTGGTATCAGAGCCATAGTGGTTGCTTTTTGAAAACGGAACTCTAATTTTCAAAGGGCCTTCTATACCACTGAAGCTCATCTCTTAAAAAAAACTTCAAAAATATGGCACAATCGTTATCTCTGAATGTTTCCAACAGTGTTGGTGGTTCTAACCGAGCCCCAATACTGGTAGCAAATGAATATCATCACTGGTCACAAAGAATGGAAAGATACTTAAGGAGACTTGGTAGAGATGTATGGCGATCCGTAGAAGAAGGACCACATGTCCCAGTCCTTACACCAGTCCAAACTGACGGAGCTACAACCAGACTACGAGGAGGTCAACCAGTTATGAGCCGTCCCACCAAGGATGATCTCGATAAAATGGAAAATGATGCTGTTGCTTTTTATGAAATCTCCTGTGGAGTTGCTCCTGACAACTTCGATATTATCATAAATTGCAAATCAGCAAAAGAGATCTGGGAAGTTCTCAAGAATTTGTACGAAGGCTCAGAATAAGCACAAGACAAGAAGCTTACTACCGCACTCAATGAGTTCAATAACTTCAAAGCTCATACTGGCGAAAGCTTGGAAGACTCCTTCAAAAGGTTCAACCTGATAGTCACCAAGTTGTCCAATGCGGGCACCATCCGCAGTAACCATGAAACAAATCTTCAGTTTCTTAATGGTTTGGGAATACATTGGACTACGGCTAAGATGATAGTCCAAGGCGATAGAAAGATTCATTCTTTGTCACTCTACAAGCTCTATGGAGAACTGCAAGCACAAGAATCCACCGTACTCAAAGACTGTGCTGACTTCGGAGGACCACTTGCTCTCATAGCACAAGCCCCACTCAATCAATCCTACTCTCCCTCGTATGACACTCCACCGCAGTCATACGAAGCTGATTCAGAGTATGATGATGAAGAAGAATTTCAGAAGGCTATTGCTCTGGTTAGCCAATAGTTCAACCGTCTACCACCTCCTTCCTTCCGCAAGAATCAACAGTTCAACAAACCTCCATTCAACCGTAACTTCAGTTCTCAGAATAACCATCCTCGATATCCCAAAAGCTCTCATCCACCACCGCAATCTCAAAATAATCAACCAAAGGAAGCACCGCAGTCTACTCAAACCACTGACTCCGGTACTCCCTCAGAAGACAAGACTGATGTTGTAATTTGTCACAAATGCAACAAAGAGAATCACTTTGCAAGAGATTGTAAGGCCAATGTAGTAAAAGACAGAGCATTCTACCTTAGAATGGCTCAAGAGTTGGAAGATAAGGAAAAGGCAAGGGCATACGTAGCCCATGTCAAAAGAGACCATCAAGTTTGGTCATCCGGAGACGAAGATGATGCCATCAGCAGTGTCAAAGGAAAAGGGAAAATCTGCATGCTGGCAACTGCGGATGATGATGGGTCTACAAAGCTAGATAACAACTACTGCTACATGGCAAAGGATGGAACTCTAAGCATCGTCGAACAGGTAAAACTTATGATCCAAACTCTAAACTATAACATGCATGACTGTCAACCCTACATAGATGATCTTAATGACACTTGTGCTGCCGTCCTTTCAGACTATAACAAAGCCTTAGATGAGAAGAACATTGCGTCCCAAGAGATGTTCCACGTGAGAGGACGACTGGATAATAAAAGACTCAAAATGGCTATGTTAGAAAAGGACCTAGAGTTAGAAAAAGAAGCAAGAATGTTGACTGAAACCCAATTAGAGATAGCTTTGAACCAGAGAGATTTAGCTCAGAGTGAAATTGTAGGCTTAAATCTTTTAATCGAAAAATTGTTCAATGAAAGTGAAGCCATTGAAAATTTGGTAAACAATGGAACCGTGGATGTAACGACCCAATTTTACAAAGAAAATTTTCATTATATTTTTTTTCCTTTTAAAACCAAAGCCAATCCCCTAAACCATAAAATCCCAAAACATTTATTTTCAAATCAACATTCATTACTTCATTGTTTTCCTTTTTAAAACATCAGAGGGTCCCAAACACATCAAAAGAGAGATAGAGTGCACGCCACGTCATCACGCCTTGCCCTTGCCCTTAGGCTCAGAAGTACCTAAAACAAATCAACAACCTGTAAGCGAAATGCTTAGTGAGTTTCCCAGAGCATACCACACACATTCGCATACATATATCCTGATAGCTAAAAATAAGCTATAAACATGCCATAGAAACTATGTAATACGATTCAACAAGAGTGCCATGGGCTACCCCACATGGTCTTTACCTAGGACCGCCATGGGCTACCCCACATGGTCTTACATCCAATGCCATAGGCTACCCCACATGGTCTTTACCTAGGACTGCCATGGGCTACCCCACATGGTCTTATATCCAATGCTACGGGCTCCCCCCGGGGTCTTCCATACCAACATAATATCACACAACATATCAATTCATAAATGAATAACACACACATAACATGATCACATAATGGGCCGGCCTTGGTGCCGTAGACCCATAGGTATGGTGAGAAGACTCACCTCCGTCCAATGAATACAATTACTGCCCTCCCAATAATCCGCAACCTACCAAGCTGAATAATAACAATAATATATAATCAATGATAAGACCTTAAATTACCCAAGGAAAGGCCCAACCTTCAAACTCTACCCCCAAGGCCCAATTACCCCTTTCTTGCAAATTGGACCCCAAAATCCAAGTCCAATATCCTTAATGGGCCCCTTGGCCCAATAAGGCCCAACCAATAAGTCCTTGGCCCAAACAGATGAAAAGGCCTCAATCTTACAGAGTCCAAACAAGCTCATCAGCCAAATGAGGCCCAAAGGCCCAAAACAGATTAGGGCCCATCTGAGCTGTGTACGCCCAGCGTACGTCCCTGGTACGCGCAGCGTACTGATGGTCTAGCGACTACGCGCTGCGTACAGACAGTTACGCCCAGCGTACAATCGTATTAAGCACTTTTCCCATTAAGTGCTTAATGCTCGAATCTCTCACGTCGAAAAGCTAGATCTAAGATTGAAAAGATGTCCCAAGGAATAAAGTTGGCAACTTTATGCCCTTGCATGTCTCATACACTCCCAACCACCCCATTAAGACCTTTTCAAGGTCTTTTACCCAAGCATGAGGTCACAACTCTCATCAAGCTTCCATTTTTACACTTCTAAATGACCAGGGGACCTCAGATTTGACTTTCATATCAAAAGGGAAGGCTTAACTCAACAAAAGAGGTCCAAAGTTCATAAAAGGGACAAACCACCAAAACCCTAGCTAGATCTAAAGATTAGAAAGGAAAGATGCAAGCTTTTTACCTCCAGAAGCTTTGTAAGATGCTTTTGGTGCAGGATCTTGAAGCACCCTCTTGATCCAAGCTTGCTTGACCACCCCTTCTTCTTGAAATACACACAAAAAGGCCACAAATGCACTCTTTAAGGCCTAAGAATGATCTCACAAGGTTTCCAGGAGTATATGGACGTTCTAGGGCTGTGGAGGCTCTCTAGGGTTTAGTCCAAGGGACTTAAAGTTGTTTAAATAGGCCTCAAGTCCGGAAAAATTAGGGTTTGCGTCCCTGGCGCGTACGCCCCGCGTAACTCAAGGTACGCCCGGCGAACCCTGAATTCCCCGCGACCATTTTTATGCGGTACGCTAAGCGTACACTTAAGTACGCCCAGCGTACTTAAGGGACCAATTATGCAAACTTATCATTTCTTAGGGTTTCAGGACATACCAGAATTTTGGATGTTACAACTCTCCCCCACTTGAACTAGACTTCGTCCCCGAAGTCTGCAGCTGAAAACAGTTCGGGGTAATGCTCCCGCATTTCCTCTTCTAGCTCACAGGTCCATTCGGAGCCCTTTCGGTGCTGCCATTGCACTTTTACCAACTTTACTTCCTTATTCTGAAGTCCCTTCGTCTTCCTGTCTAGAATGGCAACCGACCTCTCGACATAATTCAGGCCCCCATCCACCTGAATATCGTCCAAGGATATAACCGCGGACTCATCAGCAACACACTTCCGAAGCTGAGACATGTGGAAGGTGTTGTGAATCTGACTAAGCTCCTCAGGAAGCTCTAAGCGATAGGCTACCTTGCCCACTCGGGCTATGATCCTGAACGGGCCTATAAATCGAGGCCCCAACTTGCCTCTCTTACGAAACCTGATAATCCTCTTCCAGGGGGACACCTTCAGCAAAACAAAATCCCCCACCTGAAACTCCAGATCTGATCGTCGTCGATCAGCATAACTCTTTTGACGGCTTTGCGCGATCCGTAACCGGTCGCGCACCTGCTGAATCAACCCGGTGGTCTTAAGTACCACCTCCGTGCTTCCCATCACACGATGACCAACCTCGTCCCAGCACACTGGGGTCCTGCACCTCCGACCATATAACATCTCGAACGGAGCTCGATCGATACTGGCATGACAACTGTTATTGTATGAGAACTCTGCCAGTGGGAGGTACGTATCCCAACTTCCTCCAAAATCCAGCACGCACGCTCGCAGCATGTCCTCCAATGTCTGGATCATCCTCTCACTCTGACCGTCAGTCTGAGGGTGATATGTTGTACTGAAGTGTAGCTGAGTCCCCAGTTCCTCATGGAACTTTTTCCAGAACGTGGATGTAAACCGAACATCCCTATCTGAAACCACTGACACCGGCACCCCGTGCCTAGCCACCACTTCTCGAACATAGATATCTGCCAACTTTTCTGCGGATATACTCTCGGAGATCGGAATGAAATGGGTACTCTTCGTTAGGCTGTCCACAATAACCCATATGGAATCCACTCCCCTCGCCGTCCTCGGTAGCTTCGTAATGAAGTCCATAGTGATCTCTTCCCACTTCCACATGGGAATGGGTAACGGCTGAACATTTCCATGAGGCCGCTGGTGCTCGGCCTTGACCTTTCTGCAGGTCAAGCACCGCTCCACAAACCCGGCGATCTCCCGCTTCATGCAGGGCCACCAATAACTCAGTCTCAAGTCCCTATACATTTTTGTTGCACCTGGATGTATAGAAAACTTGGACTTATGCGCCTCCTCTAACAGTCTCTGCCTCACGCCCCCTACCAATGGTACCCACACTCGGCCACACTGAGTCAAAAGACCGCGGCTATCCTTGACAAACAAGGGATACTGACCCCGAATTTTCTCTGTTTTCCAGTTCTCTTTTTTCACCCCCTCAACCTGAACCCCCTTGATCATTTCCAACAAAGGCAAAATCACTGTCATCCTCATACAAATGTCCCTAATCGGGGACCCCGTCACCTTGCGACTCAAAGCATCGGCCACCACGTTGGCCTTCCCTGGATGGTATAGGATCTCGCAATCATAATCCTTTAGTACATCCAACCATCTCCTCTTCCGTATGTTGAGGTTCTGCTGATCCATTAAATACTTTAGACTCTTGTGATCGGTATAAATAATAAACCACACTCCATACAAATAGTGTCTCCAAATCTTGAGGGCAAACACCACCGCCCCCAGTTCCAAGTCATGCATGGGGTAATTTGCCTCGTGAGGCTTCAACTGCTTCGAGACATAAGCAATCACATGCCCTCTCTGCATCAATACTGCACCCAACCCTGATATCGATGCATCACAGTATACCACTAGATCATCCAACCCCTCAGGCAGTACCAGGACTGGAGCCTCACATAATCTCCGCCTCAGGGTCTCAAAAGCCCTCTGCTGATCCTCATCCCACCGGAAAGTCACATTCTTCTTGGTCAAACGGGTCAATGACACAGCAATCTTGGAGAAATCCTGGATAAACCTCCGGTAGTAACCCGCTAAACCCAAGAAGCTACGAATCTCTGAGGCATTCCTCGGTACCTCCCATCGCATCACAGCCTCCACCTTAGCTGGGTCGACCGAAATACCCTCATGGTTGATGACATGCCCCAAAAATTGCACTTCCCGCAACCAGAAATCACATTTGGAGAACTTTGCATAAAGCTTCTCCGCCCTCAAAGTCTCCAGTACCTCTTTCAAGTGCTGCTCGTGCTGCTCCCTGGTTTTGGAGTAAACCAGGATATCATCAATAAAAACGATCACTGACTGATCCAAAATCGGGCTGCACACCCGGTTCATGAGGTCCATGAATGCTGCCGGGGCATTGGTGAGCCCAAATGGCATCACCACAAACTCATAATGCCCATAACGAGTCCTGAAAGCTGTCTTCGGTATATCCTCGTCCCTAATCCTCATCTGATGATACCCAGACCGAAGATCAATCTTGGAAAACCAAGATGCACCCTGAAGTTGATCAAATAAGTCGTCGATCCTTGGCAAAGGATAGCGGTTTTTCACTGTCAGCTTGTTCAGCTCCCTATAATCAATGCACATCCTGTGCGATCCATCCTTCTTTTTCACGAAAAGGATCGGTGCTCCCCATGGAGAACTGCTCGGACGGATGAACCCTCGGTCTAGTAGCTCTTGAAGCTGCGTAGATAACTCCTGCATCTCAGGTGGTGCCAACCGATACGGTGCCTTGGCTATCGGAGCGTCACCCGGCACCAATTCGATGCGAAACTCCACCTGCCTCTCCGGAGGCACCCCAGGAAACTCTTCGGGAAAAACGTTCCGAAAGTCCTGCACTATCGGCACACTGTCAATATCTGCTACCTCCTCTATTTGCGTGTCCATAACATAAGCCAAAAATCCCGTGCAGCCCTGCTGCAAAAACCTCCTGGCCCTCGCGGCTGAACAGAGGGTCGGGCCCTGCGAGGCCCTCTCGCCCTGAATGACCAGCTCTCCCCCCTTTGGGGTTCGAACCCGGACCAACTGTCGCCCACAATCGATCATGGCCCCATTGGCCCCCAACCAGTCCATCCCAATGATCACCTTCAATCCTCGCAACGGTATGGGAACTAAATCAACGCGAAACCTCTCGCCATGCACATTCAGGATACAGTCCTGGTATACTCTTGCAACACTCACAGTGCGATCATCTGCAATCTCCACCTCGAGCGGGGTATCTAGAGTCCTCGACGCATCTCGGAACTTCTTGCTAAGCGCAAGAGACACGAACGATCGGGTAGCACCCGAATCAAATAAAACATGAGCCGACACACCATTGACCAAAAAGGTCCCTATAAAAAAAACATAATACATACATATAGGAATTTAACAATACAAGGTAGAGAAGAGTAGACACATACCAGCCACAACGTCTGGCGCTGCCCGAGCCTCCTCGGTAGTCAGCTGAAAAGCGCGGCTTTTCACCGATGGAGATTCCACCCTGACAGGGCGACCGTCAGTAATCCTCATAGTGGCGGGCGCGGGCGCCGCCACTGATCCTCCTCCTCCACCTTGTAACTTCGGACAATCGGCCTTTTTATGGCCTGTCTGGTTGCAGTGAAAACATATCAAGCCCTTCTTGGGGCAATCCTTACTCATGTGGCCCAGCTGGCCACAAGAGTAACATCCTGATATCCCGGCTGTCCGACAAGTCCCACTATGAAACCTCCCGCACTTGGCACACCGGCCCCGGCCCTGCTGGCCCCTACCCGAAGAATCGGAGGTCTTAGGCTTCTTAGCCTGAGCCCCTGCTGCCTATACCTGCTCAGTCTTCCGCTTCGTGCGGGACTCCAACTCCATCTCCCTCTCACGGGCCTTCTCCACCATCTCATTCAGGGTTTTGCACCCTGTAAAGCTCACAAACTCCCGAATATCATCCCTCAGCATGGAATGATATCTTGTCCGCCTCATATCCTCATCCGTAGCGTACTGTGGGATCAACAACGCTCGCTCCCGAAACTTGGCGGTGATTTCCGCCACGGTCTCGGTGGTCTGCTGAAGGTCATGAAACTCCCTCACAAGTCGTTGCACCTCGATAGGTGGTGCAAACTCCAAATCAAATCGCTGAACAAACTCAGCCCACGCCATCTCAGCCACTCCAGCTGGCCCCACCTGGCTAGTAACCTCGCCCCACCAATCTCGGGCCCTGTCCCTCAGCATACAGGAGGCAAATTCAACATTTGCCTCCTCCGGGCAAGAACTTGTGTGCTGGGCATTCTCAATGTCCGCTACCCAGCGTCTGCTCACAATGGGATCCCTGACCCCCGAGAACTCTGGAGCTCCACATGCCTTGAACTCCTGAAACGAGGGAGTTCTGGCTCCACCCTGACCCGTAGAAACATCAGCCCTGAATGCCCTAAGCCTCTCTTCCATGATCTCCATCATGCCCTCCTTGACCGTCCCAAAGATGACTGGGGTAGCGTCAAGGATGCCCTTCGTAACCTCGGCCGCAATCAACTCACGCAGCCTCTCGTCAATACCATCAGTAGGGCCGCCTGACCCAGCCCCGGACCCATATCTCGATCCTGATCCCCCTGCTCCAAACCGCGTCATCACCATGCTGAACTGAAATATCAAAACATAATGATCAAGATATCTATAACGAGGGTTCTTTCATACTGGTTTCCCTCCCCTTTGGAGCCCCATGTAAAACATGGCTTTGGGTACAGGTCCTGTGCTTCCAGTAGTACTGGCCCAATACTACCTTCCACACCTACCTGTACCTTTTCCCCACTGCTCTACCTAATGACTCCAATACAACCCAGTACAATACCATAATCCACAACTAACACCCGAAACAAATCCTGGGCTGCCCTATGATTTGTCCTACCCATGACGATCAAACCCACCACAACAGGTTGCTTTTATGCATGCAAATTATACACAGAAAAAATCAAATAGACTTTCGAATAAGAGATTCTACCCTAAGACCACATCCAAACAAGGAAAAGAAATTAAGGCCAAATCAATCATTCTGAGGCTATAAGCTCCTAGCCGTATATAATTCTAAAAGCATACACATAGCAAGCTCCATATAAGCCATAAGACTCAAATATCAGTATAGCATGGCTATTCAAATTGAGAAACTACTTACTTGGCTCGGCCGATCACGCGCGTTGCACTCTCATCTTTTGGGTTTCTTTTAATTCCTTTTTGGTTACTTTTGAAAACATTTTATCACCTTCTTAGTTTGAGTCCTAACACACCTGAGGATGTACCCGGATCCCTCAAACCAAGGCTCTGATACCAACTTGTAACGACCCAATTTTACAAAGAAAATTTTCATTATATTTTTTTTCCTTTTAAAACCAAAGCCAATCCCCTAAACCATAAAATCCCAAAACATTTATTTTCAAATCAACATTCATTACTTCATTGTTTTCCTTTTTAAAACATCAGAGGATCCCAAACACATCAAAAGAGAGATAGAGTGCACGCCACGTCATCACGCCTTGCCCTTGCCCTTAGGCTCAGAAGTACCTGAAACAAATCAACAACTTGTAAGCGAAATGCTTAGTGAGTTTCCCAGAGCATACCACACACATTCACATATATATATCCCGATAGCTAAAAATAAGCTATAAACATGCCACAGAAACTATGTAATACGATTCAACAAGAGTGCCATGGGCTACCCCACATGGTCTTTACCTAGGACCGCCATGGGCTACCCCACATGGTCTTACATCCAATGTCATGGGCTACCCCACATGGTATTTACCTAGGACTGCCATGGGCTACCCCACATGGTCTTATATCCAATGCCACGGGCTCCCCCCGGGGTCTTCCATACCAACATAATATCACACAACATATCAATTCATAAATGAATAACACACACATAACATGATCACATAATGGGCCGGCCTTGGTGCCGTAGACCCATAGGTATGGTGAGAAGACTCACCTCCGTCCAATGAATACAATTACTGCCCTCCCAATAATCCGCAACCTACCAAGCTGAATAATAACAATAATATATAATCAATGATAAGACCTTAAATTACCCAAGGAAAGGCCCAAACTTCAAACTCTACCCCAAGGCCCAATTACCCCTTTCTTGCAAATTGGACCCTAAAATCCAAGTCCAATATCCTTAATGGGCCCTTTGGCCCAATAAGGCCCAACCAATAAGTCCTTGGCCCAAACAGATGAAAAGGCCTCAATCTTACAGAGTCCAAACAAGCTCATCAGCCAAATGAGGCCCAAAGGCCCAAAGGCCCAAAACAGATTAGGGCCCATCTGAGCTGTGTACGCCCAGCGTATGTCCCTGGTACGCGCAGCGTACTGATGGTCTAGCGACTACGCGCTGCGTACAGACAGTTACGCCCAGCGTACAATCGAATTAAGTACTTTTCCCATTAAGTGCTTAATGCTCGAATCTCTCATGTCCAAAAGCTAGATCTAAGATTGAAAAGATGTCCCAAGGCATAAAGTTGGCAACTTTATCCCCTTGCATGTCTCATACACTCCTAACCACCCCATTAAGACCTTTTCAAGGTCTTTTACCCAAGCATGAGGTCACAACTCTCATCAAGCTTCCATTTTTACACTTCTAAATGACCAGGGGACCTCAGATTTGACTTTCATATCAAAAGGGAAGGCTTAACTCAACAAAAGAGGTCCAAAGTTCATAAAAGGGACAAACCACCAAAACCCTGGCTAGATCTAAAGATTAGAAAGGAAAGATGCAAGCGTTTTACCTCCAGAAGCTTTGCAAGATGCTTTTGGTGCAGGATCTTGAAGCACCCTCTTGATCCAAGCTTGCTTGACCACCCCTTCTTCTTGAAATACACACAAAAAGGCCACAAATGCACTCTTTAAGGCCTAAGAATGATCTCACAAGGTTTCCAGGAGTATATGGACGTTCTAGGGCTGTGGAGGCTCTCTAGGGTTTAGTCCAAGGGACTTAAAGTTGTTTAAATAGGCCTCAAGTCCGGAAAAATTAGGGTTTGCGTCCCTGGCGCGTACGCCCCGCGTAACTCAAGGTACGCCCGGCGTACCCTGAATTCCCCGCGACCATTTTTATGCGGTACGCTAAGCGTACACTTAAGTACGCCCAGCGTACTTAAGGGACCAATTATGCAAACTTATCATTTCTTAGGGTTTCAGGACATACCAGAATTTTGGATGTTACAGTGGACAATACATACAATTGGGGTTGGTCAAATAGATATACTACCGCAATGGATTCCTCACCTCGGTTCAACAAAGACAGACTGTATGTCCCTCCAGACCGAGAATTTCATTTCCCAGTCAATGACAAGACCTTTCCCGAAGACATCAAAACTCACTTTGGTAGACTGCATAATCTAAGCAATAATTGTGTCATTGAGCAAATTGTGCCTGAGGTTTCGGGTCACACGTGTGATGAAATTCCTATCTGTGGCACCATTTACCCAAATTCTCAAACCTCATCCGTAGTTGATGAAGAAATTGTCATTGAGGGCCCCGAAGTCTCGAAAGACTTTCCATCTCTGCCCTCAGACCGCAGTGTTTCTCACTGTAGCCAAAAGTCCCACAAAAGTCCCACTGCAGTTCCAACTAAGACTTACTCTGCGGTAGTCAAGTCATCCCTACCACAGTCTTCGAACAAAATTTCTGCCACTCTTCAAACAATTCATCACGAATTACCCATAGAAAACTTTGAAGTGGGTCAATGCTCTCAAATCCCTGAATCCTCAAGTTCTGATGACTCAAGCCCTCGTTTTCACAAATTTTTCAAAGGGTTCTAGGAAACCGCAGTTGAACAACAGAGATTGTGGTTCACCAAAATCCTTAGCTAAAAAGGCTTTCAAAGAGGAAATTCGATCCCGTGGCACAAAGAGACAAATTTTTTCGAAAAACAAGAAGCATGTCAGATTTCCAAAGTCCAAGAGTCCAGAAAAATATTTTTTCTCACACTACTTTTCAAAAAACTCTCCTATCAAGAAAACACACAAAAAGGAATGTCAAGTTTCATCAGTCATTCCTAATTCATCTGACAAAACCCAAAAAGGTGCAAAGTCTTTTCAAAACAATGGTTTTCAAGTCTATTCCTCAGATGACCCAAAATGGAAGGGTATCTTACCCACTCCAACACTTTTAAAGTCACATCAAAATTTTAACAAGTGGAAGGGTATCCTACCAAATCCAACAAAAAGAACACAAAGATCTACACGTGCTAAACCTTTTTCAAAACAAACTTTTCAGAAACCAAACAACACTTATGTCAGATCTTTTCAACCTCGGACCGGTCACAAGCCCAACTCATCCTATGGACCGCTGACCAAGCATAGTGTCAGATCAAAAGACAAAATCTCTTTTTGTAAATGTCAGTGTAGTTGTCAAAAGGATTCATCCTATGTCAAATCTAGTCGGAGTCAGAAAGCTCGTATTTTTTCAAAAACTTACAACACTCCAGGCCTAGGATTAAAAGTTGACAAGAGACTCGTCCCTGCAACCTCGGTCCATGCATCATTTAGAAATTCACCAATTGTCCCAGGCTCCAAACTAGTTTGGATGCCTAAACTAACCGTGTAATTCTCAGGCTTTGTGCAAGGAGGAACAAGAAGAAGAATGGTTAATCGACAGTGCCTGCTCCTTGCACATGACCGGAAGGTTAGAATACCTTCGGGATTTCAGGCCAATATGCAATGGTGGAAATGTCTCATTCGGCAACAATGCAAATGGAGTCATCCGAGGTTACAGTGTTCTCACTACGGGGAACTTTTCTATTCAGAAGGTTGCTTATGTAGAAAGCCTTAAACACAATCTCATCAGTGTTGGCCAACTATGTAAGGCAGGACATCGAGTTGAATTTGATGACCAATTTTGTTATGTAATGACAAGTGATAGGAACACGTGTCTGATCAAATCCCAATCCGAAGGTACCATGTATCCTTTGGATGTCTCTCTGATCATTGGTAGACCGCAGTTGTGCTTCCTATCCAAAGCCGTATCCGAAGTCAGCTGGCTATGGCACCGCAAGGTAGCTCATCTCAACTTTAGGTACATCAACAATTTGGTCACCGGAGAACTAGTCAGAGGTCTCCCTATTCTCAAATTCAGCAACGATACTCTCTGCCCTGCATGTGAATGTGGGAAGCAATCCAAAGCAAGTCACCCCATGGTGATTGATTCTTCAATATCTGAACCTCTAGAGCTCTAACATATTGATCTCTGCGGTCCATCAACCGTAGCCAGTCTCCATCACAAGAAATACATACTGGTTATAGTAGATGACTTCACACGCTTCACATGGGTCTTCTTCCTTAGACTCAAGTCAGAAACACCGCAGATTCTCATCAATTTCATCAAGGAAATAGAACTTCAGATCAAGCTTCCAGTAAGACGTATCCGCAGTGATAATGGAACCGAGTTCACTAATCATCTTCTCAACGGTTTCTTGGTTTCCAAAGGCATCACTCACAACTTCTCAGCTCCCTACACACCGCAACAAAATGGGGTAGTAGAGAGAAGGAACTGCACTCTAGTAGAAGCAGCCAGATCCATGCTCAACTTCGCACACCGTCCTCTCTACTTCTGGGCTGAAGCTGTAGCAACCGCATGCTTTGTACAAAATCGAAGCATTGTGTGAAAACGCCTCAATAAAACACCGTATGAGGGCCTTAACAACCGCAAGCCAAATGTCCGCTTCTTTCATATCTTTGGGTGTAGATGTTTTGTGATCAACAACCGCGATCATCTTAACAAGTTTGCACCGAAGTCTGATGAAGGCATCTTTCTTGGTTATTCCACTAACAAAGTTGCTTACAGGGTCCTCATCAGACGTACAAGGCTAATCATTGAAAGCTTCGATGTGAAATTTGATGATTCTCACATCCGCAACGCCCCTCCATCCACTGAAACCACCGCAATCATGGAAAGCGATATTCCTGCCTCTTCAGGTCCTTTAAATCTAGTTGAAGTCAATTATGACGATCTTTTCGACCCTGTTGAAACGGTGAAACTATCCGAAGTTCTTGTGTCACCGGCAGCTCAACAACAACACGCTGATGTTTCTGGTCCATCACTATCCGAAGTAGCATCTCTCAATACTTTCACCTCTCCGGTTGAGGGGGAAAGCTCTACTCTGGATCAAGCAACAACCGTCGAGGTTCTAGTACTTGATACTGCTCAAGTTCCTACCCGCGGAGAATCATTACCATCAAACGTATCTTCGGATTCGGATGATGAACTCATAGAGAACATTGACACAAGAACCGATTCAAGGATTATCACTCTTCCATCCGCAGTCCAAGGGGAACCTTCTCAGGTTCCAGAGGAACTCCCATCCGCAATCCAGGGGGAACCTCTTCCAACTGCTCAAGAAAATTCCATTCTCGTTCCAACAAACCAAGATGATTCCGCAGGATGTTCTCAAGTTCAGGGGGAACTACCATCTCCAACCGCAGAATCTTCTGATATTGACGATATTCCCTCTACCACAGCTGCTGATCATCTACAAACCCGTCTAACGTATGGACGAAGGACCACCCACCAGGTCAAATCATTGGCAACCCATCCGCAGGTATCCAGACTCGATCTTCCAAGGACTTATCTGATCATTGTCACTACGCAGCATTTATGTCCTCAGTCGAGCCCCGAACGATCAAAGAAGCATTACTAGAACCTGATTGGATATCCGCAATGCAAGAAGAGCTAGAAGAAGTCAAAAGGAACAAAGTGTGGAAGCTCATCCCAAAGCCACACGGTCACACCATTGTTGGTACTAGATGGGTATTCAAAAACAAGTTGGATGAATCTGGTGTGGTAGTCAGAAACAAGGCAAGGCTAGTTGCAAAGGGCTACAGTCAACTTGAAGGTGTTGACTATGATGAAACGTATGCTCCGGTGGCACGAATGGAAGCCATCCGGATCTTCCTTGCATACACAGCCCACAAAAATGTCAAGGTACACCAAATGGACGTTAAGAGTGCATTTCTCAATGGGGAATTAAAAGAAGAGGTTTATCTTCAGCAACCTCCAGGCTTTGAAAGTATTGAATTCCCAGACCACTGCTACAAACTTGAAAAAGCAGTCTACAGTCTGAAGCAAGCCCCAAGAGCATGGTACGAGACTCTCTCTGAATTTCTTGTCTCGTCCGGATACAAAAAGAGGAGTGATTGATCCCACCTTATTTAGAAAAGCAAATGGTGACCACCTTATGCTTGTACAAATATATGTGGATGATATCATCTTCGGATCGACTGATCAAGAAATGGTGGATGAATTTGCTAAGCTCATGACCAACAAGTTCAAAATGAGCATGAATAGAGAGATTAACTTCTTTCTAGGACTTCAAGTGAAACAAGTTCCGCAAGGGATATTCATTCATCAAGAGAAATACACCACTGAACTGTTAAAGAAATATTGTATGGACAACTGTTCTTCGGCTAAGGTCCCCATGGCCTTCGGATATAAGATCTCTGCTGATCCATCAGGCAAATCTGTGGATCACAAGACTTATAGAGGTATCATAGTCTCTTTGATGTACCTCACCGCAAGCAGGCCAGACATTGTCTTTGCAACAGGTGTATGCGCAAGGTATCAGGCTGACCCAAAAGTGTCACATATGACCGCAGCCAAACAGATACTACGGTACCTGAAAGGAAGCAAATCTCTTGGTCTATGGTACCCCGCAGGCAATGACTTCAGCCTGCAAGCTTTCACAGATGTGGATCACGCCGGATGCAAATTAGACTGCAAAAGTACCTCAGGAGGATGTCAATTTTTGGGAGGAAGACTCGTCAGCTGGTCATCAAGGAAGCAAAGTTGTGTTTCTCCGTCTACTGCAGAAGCTGAGTATGTGGCCGCAGCCAGCTGTTGTTCTCAAGTCCTTTGGATGAAAACTCAACTATTGGACTACGGGTATAGAATGCTGCGGATACCGATCTATTGTGACTCTGAAAGTGCTATTGCTATTTCTCACAATCCAATTCAGCACTCCAAGACTAAGCATATTGAACTACAGTATCATTTCATCAAAGACCACATCTTGAAAGGTAACATTGAACTCATATTTGTTCATACTCATGAAGAGATTGCTGATGTGTTCACAAAAGCGCTCGACTCCACAAAACTTAACACCTTCTTGCAAATGTTAGGAATGATGAATCCAGACCCGCAATTCTTTTTGGATTGATAGATACCGCAGACCATCCTTGGTCTCCGTTGCGGTTCTAACTGAAAGTTACTTATGATAGATGGTTTTGGTACCGCAGTCTATGTACCGCAACCATATATCATACTTATCTTTCATGGGTCCTTATTGTTTGTTATTAGTAACTTTTTGTACAAGTGCTCTCCTCAGTTCCTATACTGCAGACATTCATCTGTTCATCCGCAATGACATCTGTTCATCCGCAATGACATCTGTTCATCCGCAATGACATCTGGTCATCCGCAATGAAGTTTCCATCCGCAATCACATTGATAATTTCTCAACTGTTTCATTAATCCTTGATTTATGGCGTGCTATTTAATGATCCTTCATTAAATAAGAAAACATTAAATAAAAAAACATTCCTTGAGAAACTGTCTCATTCTCTTTTTTTGAATAAACCTTGTGTCAGACCTATTTTAGGTATGATGACAAAAAGAACGTTTTTTCCATAAACACATCCTTAATCTGTCTTTTCCTCTTACCCAGCACGTCCCATCCGTTACAACTTCTTTTCCCCTCACCTGACGTGATGATGCACGTCTGACTTTTCATTAAATGCAAATCCTTTTTTTGGTAAAATCTCAAAAACTTTTTTAAACCGTTTCATATTATGTGGCTGAGATTTAATGTTTCAATTCAAAAGATTCCCCCCGAACGACCTTTTACCTTATCCTTTCTTTTTACCTAGGGTAAAAACAGTTACTGTTCCACTTCACCCCTATATAAACCCTTCGTCTTCCCAAAAATCACTTTACGCTTTTTGAACATTGAATCTTCCCTCTCAAATTCCTACAAGCACTCTGTTTTCTACTCTTTCTCTCAAGCTCCTACAATGGTGAAATCCGGTGTATCTAAGAAACAATCCAAGGCATCTGGATCAGTGAACCCTACTGGTTCAGACTCTCCTACGATTTCTTCAAGCAACTTCAGAGCTGTGTTCGAAGATCATTCATCCTACAATGCTCCGATCAAGCTGATGATCAAGTTTCTGAAGAATCACCCCCTGTTTGGCCCCTTCGATGCTTTCACAGACGTTGTCCCAATCTCAACCCTATTCAAAGGTGCCTTTTCAGCCTATCGCCCACTCGAAAACCCACAAGAAGTCCATCTTAACCTAGTTGACGATTCTTTGGTCATTCTGTCCAAAGAAAAGTTTCTTTCTGCCATTAACCTCCTTGTTCATCCCTCCATCAAAATTTTCACCCCATCCATGGCGGACGTTACCTCTGCACTTTACCAAATGGGATATCAGAAGAAGATTAAGGGAATTGGGGAATTCAAGAAAAACCAACTGCCTGCGGTCTGGCAATTTGTCTGCCACTTCGTCATCCACAGTCTATCCGGCAGAACCGGAGGCACGGATAATATGGGACTCAAACTTCTGGAGCTGGTATGGAGTATCTTCACAAGTCATGACGTGAACTACGGGCAGATCCTATGGGACGAGTTTCTTCAATACATTCCCAAGGAGAGCCCAAGGGAGAACCCAACCGAACTCACTTTCGCAAGGTTCTGGTCCTTCTGCATTTCAGACCTCCATGCGGATGCTGGGATCAACAAGGGCAGTGACATCAATTTCTTTGTCACCAAGGATCTCACAAGGTACAATCCCTTTTCTGATCAATCTATTTTTGGACCAATTCGAAGACTTCCTACCCATATTCTTTCCACTCTTCGTCTTGAGACTGCTGATGTCTCAGATCACATTGAGGCTACAGAAGGTATTGCCCCATACCCTCCTACCCCGCCTCTCCAAAACCCATCCGTAATCATTAACCCTGGAAGTAACGCAGTCCCTTCCTCCACTACTCTATCCAATCTTTCTCAAAGAAGAAAGCAATTGGCCACAAAGAAGAAACAAAGAACTCCCAAGAAGGATGCTCCCAAACCAACCGCACCCACCAAGAAACGTAAAATCAAACCAACCGCACCCACACCTGATAGTGATTCTGATGAGGATGCGCAACCAATTGCCATCCTTAAGAAAAGGAAAACCAATACCTCTAGCCAAATGCGTGACCGGACCAATACTGAAGCCTCTCAAAAGGCTCCGGTAGTCCTTGGGGTGGCCGCAGACCCATTCAACACCACTATCATTTTCCAATCAAACTCAGAAAGTGAGTCTGATTCACCACATCGTGGAGACTCCCCCCTAGTTCACTCCCACGAGATGACACTGGTGCACGCCCTAAGGTCTCCAAGGCTTCCCGACTGTATTTCTTTTCTTCTGAGGAGTTGCACTCCATGCTATTGAACGTAACCGAAAGACTTCAAACACCTCCCCAACCGTAGGGCACTTCTTCCGCCCTAGCCTGAACTGAGCCGAGGCCAAACTTGACTACGGGTCAAGGAGACCAAGGAAGCTCAGGAAATCCTACTCTGCTTACATCCGCAGCAGGTGGTTTAGGCACGGTGAGCACAAATGTGCAAGGATCCGTGGACCCGAAGGACACTTCGGTGCGATTCCAAGGATTTGACGGGGATGAATCAAACGACTCATGGTTACGCTACACTCCGGTGACTGAGTCAGAAATCAAGAAATATGTCTCTTTCAGAAGGGCATTCCAAGCACGCAAGGAACAACAGATCAAGCAACAACAACAAAAGGAGTAAGAAATCCAGTCAGTGGCTAAGTATTGGGCAGATGCAATCAATAATGCCAATACCGTAGCCACCATTCAGAAGGTTCAAGACTGGATGACCGAGATGGCTGAGACAATCCTCAAAGCTCAAGCAACAGGTGAAGGTGCAGGCCCCTCCAGAGTAACTCCAACTCCAACTCCAACTCCAAATCCAATTCCAACTCCAACAGTTCATGAATCACAAGACGAAGGAACCGCAATAGAAGTCAGTTCTGCTCCCACCTTCGGTCTTGATGATGATGACATTCAGGAGGTAAATAAGCCCAGTCCTTCTGATGATGACCTTATGATGTTCGATGAAGAAGAGGAATCTAGTGGCTCTCACCATTCTACTTCAAAACCCAAAGAGAAGAAGAAAAAGAAGAAGAATGCTGTCACAAGAAAAGAATTCCTGAGCTTACAAGCAAAAGTTGATCAAATTCTAGCTGCGGTCAAGCCAACCCAACCGCAACCATACGACACACCCGGACCGCAGTCATTGATCGAACGGATAGAGCGCTTGGAAACGCGTGAGCGATTGGCTGCTGAGAGAATTTCTCTCAATGTTGAAATGGGAATTCGGTCCCTTGACAACAATCGACAGGCAGATCACAAGAACTTCATGGCTGCTGCGGAACGCCTCATCTCTGAGGTGACCGCAATCAAGAAAGATCTCCAAGCAGCCATTGCGAATCAAGCCACACAGTCTCAAAAACTGATAGCTGAGACTCACACTACGTATAAGTCCACTATCTCAGTTCTTCAAGCTACAATCAATAGACTGCAACGATCCCTGTCCTCCAACTTCCATGGTCCCGAGATTCTTCAGCTCACCAAGGAAATTCATAGACTGCTCTTCAACTCCACCATCCCCAATAATCAACAACTGGCAGATGCCCTCAAAGCTCAATTTCAAGACGTTTTTGCCAAAGTTGATGGCCTTCGACAATGGCTTGAGGAAGCTCCTAGGTTGCATTCCTCAAGAGGGGGAAGTGAAGACGAAGTCCATCACAGTGAAGATGAAGTTCATCACTCCAATCATTCCATCTCACAACATCAGAGTCCCCCCATCATCACCGAAAAAATTCCTACACCGCAACCATCTCATCATACTCCACCTCATAACACTTCACCGCAAGAGGAGATCAATCCTGAGAAACTAGAGACTCCCCCTCACTTCAAAAACCTGATTGAGCACATGTCCTCTCCAAGCTCAAACGACTCCCCTGCCACCACCCAAAGGAAAAAAGATTGGAAGGCAGCTAAACTGGCTGAGCTCATATGGAGAGAATGCGGTTTTGACACCATCATGGACGAATCCTTGATAAACTCTTGGATCAATCCTCACCGCAGACTGCTGGATGACGACTACAGACCTCACCTCACCTATGTTGAACCTCCTTCGGATGGCTACTGGGATGTTCCAATCTCCCCTAATGCCAAATACTTCACAGTGTTTGAGCAATTCGACCGCAGCCTTCCAGACCACAAAAGGCTGCCAATGGAATTTGAGAGACTTAGTCTTTTTTATGCTAAGCATGCCTCTCCCATTGAGAAAATATGGTCTAACGATAGACCATCCGCAGTCAAGAACTACAAGATTCGGAAGTTCATCAAGGCTGACTTCATCCAGTACACCCTCACTAGAAGGGAACATGACTATGTCCGCACCCAAGCTGACTTCCCCTGTATTAATCCGGAAGAAGTCTTTCTCATTGCAAAGGTGTTCCAGAACAAGTCGGAGAAGCATCCGAAGATGAAGATTGCGCTTGAAAGGGCTAATATTTTCTTGAAGGAAACTGTTTGCGAATTTGCTAAAATCGATGCAGACATCTACCCCACCATTGCCAAGAAATTTGATCTGCCACCACTCGATCCTGCACCAATGCCTACCGAAGGCTATCAAGAAAAATCCTTAGGTGTAACCAATTTTCCTGAACTTGGAGTCATTTTCAAAAGGAAGATCGATAATGTCAAATACTTCATTCCTATGACTGCCATGCATCGCCTCACCAGGAAGCAACTTGATATCTGCCGAACCGCAGTTGAAAAATCAAAGCACACTTCTCCAGAAGTCAAGTTCGAGATTTTAAGGAGAATCATCTGGTTGGAAAACATCAGGAAGTTTTGGTGGATCCTGATCAAGTTTCTTAAACTTGATAGCTGAACAAAAGTTAAAGAGGTCACTTAGGGGGAAATTGTTGAATCATAAAAAGTGACCCTCTTGAACTTCAGCTACCGCAGCCGACAAGCACCCGCAGTCAAGCTCCTTCATCAGCAACCGCATCCGGAGTCTCTACCTACCGCAGTCTCTTTACTAGATTACTTTACTTGTCTTTTATTGTAATACTCTATATTGTCCAGTATGCCTTGCATGGCTACTCTTAGAGATGTAATCTAGTGTACTTCGTGAGTCTCTATAAATAGAGCTCATTCTCTTGTATTCAAAACAGACACACGCATCTATCTATTCTGAATACACATCTCTGAAGTTATCTTTTCTATCTCTCCATTTCACTATGCATCCCTTCTTACTCTCAAATCTTACTAGAATACAACTGATTATAACCTCTCTTCGGAGCAAGTCTTTTGTGACTTAATCACTAAGTTTGATCTTCCTTATTAACTTGGTTTGAATGCATTCCTTGTTATGAATCAACTTATGTGTATACTTGATATAACAATTGTTGTCATTTCTATTTCTTTACTTTTCCGCAACTAACTCTCTAACTATCTAACTCTAACTTATTAATATTATTGTTGAGCTTTTAGATCCTTCGAGATTAACTATTCCGCAATCTACTTGTTCTAACGTTTGTTCAAGTGTGTCTCAAAGTTTTTCTCTCAACAGAATCTACGAGATTAATAAAACACTTTTATTAAAAATAGATTCTTACGAGGATGATCCTTACTAGATCTTTCTATAATCACTTAGTGTATATAGATTATATATATTCCAAATCCAATAGACCTTCGAATAAGTGATCCTACTCTAAAACCACATCCAAACAAGGAAAAGGAAGTAGAGTGAAAATTACCAATTCTAAGTCTATAAAATCTCAATTATATATAACCTTATGTACACACTCAGTAATTATACAGTAGAGATCTTTTAGTTTTCACACAAGTTATTTATAGTACCTAAAATACTCCTATAGTATTTTATGTTTGATTCTAGTATTCCTTTGTGTATAGGGTTGGTAAGTTTTAGACTTGCTGCAACACCACTATCACTCCCAAACACATGTTGGTCATATCTCAAATAAATATAGTTGATCAGGCTATATTGATCCCATATATGATTACATAACTGTCCAAGTTTGACTGTAGTGTCCAGCATCCAAATACTTTTGTTTTGTTCTTCTTGTGATACTTGTTCTAGTATATATATATATATATATATATATATATATATATATATATATATATATATATATATATATATATATACTTTTATAAAATATTGTTATATTTTAAAGTATAATTCTCTGTCAGAGTGTTTTAGTCCCATTATATTTATAGTTGTATATCTTTTATAGGTTGATATACTTAGTTCACTATAAACAATGCTCTGATACCAATCTGTCACACCCCCAAACTGGAACGGCGGAAACGTTCGGGGGTGGAGGACGTCATGTCAAGTATCACAACACATGCATTATAGTAATCAAAGTAACAACAATAATTGTATGGATAGTATAATGTTTACATTAAGTTCAAAACATTACTTGAAATACATGAAAAGTACAACAAAAGTTAAGACATAAAGCTCCGTCTTCGCAACTCCTCGGAGAGAGTACCTGTCTACTAACGACCCTGAGAATACAAGTGGTTTGAAAAAGTGTCAACATTAAAGTTGGTGAGTTCATAAGTATTTTTGTTATAGAAAGTATATCCTTTATTCTTTTGAAAAGTTTGCCAGTTCCTCCAGAAAATCCTATATTTTCTGATGTGATGAATGATAAGTAAAACAAATCATGATTGTTCCTTCTACAAGTACTTAATGAATACAAGTCATATACATTTAGATCGAACAGATAGTCGATTGTGTGGTTCTGCCCTAAGCCCACAACCAAACAAGGAACAAGAAATGAGGCGGAATCCACACATCCCACTATCTGTCGGATCTTCATGTATCTAACCATGATGTATTTACTAAGTATATTAAGTTTAATGATCCTTTAATTTGAAAACGTTTCCTTAAGAAAATCCTATATTTTCTTAATATGTAAAATGACTGTAGTTAATCCTTCTGTAATCATTTAGTGAATACTAATTATATATAATACAGGTCGATTAGATAGTTGAATGGGTGAATCTGCCCTAAACCCACAACCAAACAAGGAACAGGAAATGAGGCGGAAGTCACACATTCCACTGTCTACCAGATCTTTATTATATACAATTCTAATGTATTCATCAAGTAATTACATAATTAACATTAACGAATCTCTGGTAAAATGGTAACCAAAATAGTTCTTTCCATAATCACTTAGTTTATACTAACTATATATAACCTAATATCGAACGGACAGTTGAATGTGTGAATCTGCCCTAAGCCCACAACCAAACAAGGAACAAGAAATGAGGCGGAAGTCACACATTCCACTGCCTATCGGATATTATTTATATATAATTTGAATGTATAAACTAAGGAATTATAGAATTAACCATAAAGGTCCTTTATGTAATACTAGTTTAATAATATGATATTAAACCCTTTGTAAATAAGTTTATCTTCCAAAATAACGATGTAAACCATAGAAAATCCTATATTTTCTATAAAACTGATTTGTAGTCTTAAACTCTCCAAGACCGAGAAGCACGAGTATAATTACCATATTTAGCTTAATGATACCCAATTTTGTTTATCAGTGACTCTATCTGAACATGTAATTACCCTGAAAACGCGACATGTCGATACTACTCTCATATGATCACTTAGTACACACGAGTTGTATAATACTGAGATTGAATATACAGTTGAATGGGTGAATGTGCCCTAAGCCCACAACCAAACAAGGAACAGGAAATGAGGCGGAGTCACACATTCCACTGTCTATCGGACTTCAATTTTATCTAACCTTATTGTATATACTGAGAAATCATATAGTTAGTATCCCTTGAGACGGTTGATGTAAGAGTATATTACTACGTAAATATATCGTGATGTTCTCTTTGTGAGGTCTTATAATCATACTAATATGACAGATACCTTGATATAACTTGAATGGTTGTCAATATCAAAAAATAACGTTTGTCACCCGTTAACCTGCCGGTTAAACAGGGTGCGGGATTGTCAATCCCGTATAGATCTATACACAAACTCACGCTCTCCCTACAAGAGACTCTGGTTCATAAGACTGGACGTCTCTTGGTACTTAGGTAAGTAGTCGGAGATGAGACTCACAATTTGATTAACGAATTTACAAGTAATACAACGAAAACCCTTTTTATAATTAACAAGTACTTTTTGTAAAAAGATTTCCTTTTGTTTCATAAACTATACTTATTATGGTTTACAAGTTGATTTCCCTGTTTTAAGAAGTTTCAAGTTCAAAATACATTTAAACAATAAGAAAACATAATATATAAATTATGTTTTTAAACACAAGCAATCTTGTGTTTTACTTGTATCCCCCCTAAAACATTTTAAAAAGCTTGAAAATATGGGGTATGAACTCACCTTATTTGTGGAATTCAATAGAAGATTTGGTATAGGATGAGAAGTTCCACGAATGAAGTCCCGAGGCACAAACGAGTCCTAATTGACATATATTGATACATATGTGTACATTATAAGTGTTTAAAACAACTAACATGTAAGGGAAACAACCTTAGGAACTAGGAAACACTCTCAATGGAGTGTTAGAATCACATGCGATTGATCACTAGGAGTTCACGGCCAAAATTCTAGGAGTTCACGGCCTTGGGAGGGTTTACGGCCCAAGATCCTATGAAGGGTTTACGGCCGTAATCCCTTGAAGATCTTGAAGATGATGATGAAAGGTGATGAATCAAGGCTAGAACAAAGGGATTTCTAAGAATGAACAAGAATAAGGATGAGATGCTTATGTTTTAGAGTAAAAAGTGAGCCTTCACTTGATGATACTTGAGAGAGAATAGATAGTTTACGGCTGGAGTTTGGAGAAATGAAGAAAAAAAATGAAGCAATCTTATATATATATGGAGGGTGGTTCACGGGTAGAAGAGTGTTCACAGCCAAAGGCGGTTTGCGAGGGTTCACGACCAGCGAAGGGGTTCACGGTCATGAACCGTTTCCGGTCCGAGGTTGGTTCACCGCTCCGAAGCTGTTCACGGTCGTGAAGGGTTTGCGGCCATGCGATGCTTCAACACTTATAACCCATCAAATTTATAGAATCTTGGAAAGAAAAAGTTTGACCAAAGAGAATTTTACAAGAATAAAATTTTCTGGCTGTCACAGAAAGTTAGGGTCTTTCATTAATGATTGACTCGACGAATCAGAGAGCTGACTCGCTGAGTAGGCGCTGTGAGATGAAACCCTAAATCTCCGGGGTTGGGGCCTATTTAAGAGAACTTATGTCCTCATTTCCGCCTCACCAGCTGCCCAACTCCCCTGTGTGAAACCCTAAACGTTTGTAGTGAGCTAAGAGAGTTATAGAGCTAATCTTTGAGTATTCTAGTGCATCTCTTGAGGAGAAGAGGAGCTTATCCAGCAAGGAACGAGGAGAAACTGTTGGATCTAGTGCTATTTTCGTCCAGAGCTTCTGTGGAAGGTAAAAAGCCTACACCTTTCTCATATATTTGGTTAGATCTCATGATATTGGAAATTAGGGCATTTACCACCTTTTATTGGGACTTTGAGTGTATTGAGCTTATCAGGAGGTCTAGACTTCAGATCTGGACCTTGTGAGGTCCATAGAGTCCAAAGGTCCTAGCTTTATTCAGCCATATAAGAGTTATTGTGCTTAAACACCTTTGTTAGAGTTATATTGGCATTTTGGAGCAAAATATGCCATGCATGAACGTAAAGATCGAAGCTTTACGTGACATTCGAGCCTTGAGAGCCTAGATCTAGAGTTTGGAGTGGTAGATCTGCGTTAAAACGTCTGAATGAGAATTCAGGCTGAAGGGACTCGCCGAGTCAACGAGCTGACTCGACGAGTAAGCTAGGGTTTTTCCCCGATGAGTCTGGACATGGGTAACTCGACGAGTTGATGAGACAACTCGACGAGTTAAGTTGGATATTCGCGACCTTCTGAAGAAAACGAGGTGACACGACGATTCAGGTCAACATGGACAGTTGACTCGAGTTTGACTTCTGTTGACTTTAGGGTTTCGGTTAATCATGAGTTATGGAGACCATAGAGGGGTAAAATGGTCTTTTTCCCATTCCAAGAGTTAGAGAGAGAAAATAACTTAGTTTATTTAGAATTTGTGATTTAAGTGTTAATTAGAGATAATTATCACCTGTGAATAGGCGGGGGCTAGTTTCAGTGATGCGGGTTCGAGGGGTACACATTTCTTAGCTTACTTGCAAGGTGAGTCTTCTCATTATACTTATCGTGAGTGGTATCTTTGTGTGACCTGATGGTCTTTTGTGTTTAATTGAGTATTGTGTTATCTTGCATTATGTCTCTGTGATTTATGCTGAGTATTATTATGAGCTTATTGAGTTAGGACCGGAGGGTCCATCCGAGCTGTGGGACCAGAGGGTCTCCACTGAGACACATTGAATGTAGGGTCTTATTGAGTTGCAGCCTCGAGTGGCTAATGTGATATGTGTGGTATTTTGGGGAACTCACTAAGCTTCGTGCTTACCGTGTTATGTGATATGTGTTTCAGGTACCTCTCAGGACCGCGGGAAGGCACCGGCTTGATTGTACACACTTGTTCGAGATCTTGTTGAGGATTCTGGGATTTAACTTTTATTTGTGGATTTATGTTGACATTGAGACTCTTATGGTTTTGTGAAACATTTTATAAGTTTTGTGTATTTAATAAATTAAAATTTTGGTTTGAAAATTTACGGTGTTACAAGTTGGTATCAGAGCCTTGGTTTGAGGGATTCAGATGCACCTTCGGGTATGTCTGGACTCAAACTGAGAATTTGAGGAATTTTTTCAAAGGAAATGATTTTTCTAAATCGAGCAAGAGTTTCTATGAGGAAAACGAGAAGGAGCAATGTGTATAATCATCCAGAGCCCGAACGATGGTTTCCCAAAATACCCTTAATTGTTTACTTTATGAGATATTTATAAGATGTGTATGAGATATTAGAAATGCATGCTAGAGAATATGCTAGGTATTTCATATTCTAGGGCTAGAATTGCCTGTTTTGTGATGCCTTAGCCTAGGAGATGCTATTGATCAGTGTTATCTGTTATTTTCCCTGAGTATGTGCTGAGTTCTGAGTCGAGAGATAATCTAGGAGAGATACTTAGATGAGTATACGAGTAGCCTACTGAGAGAGTAGTCTAATATTAGTGGGAGATAGACTACTTGTGAATTAGAATCCTGGGAGGAGGACTTGGGATGACTACAGGTTGGTGTGGAAGGTAGTATTGGGCCCGTACTACCGAAAGCACCGGATCTATATGCAACCCAAGTAAGAATCTTTAGGGTACTAAGGAAAATGTAAGGGTGGGAATTCGAGTGTGAGTATAATCGAATGAGTCTCTGATGAATTTGTGTTGTGTTTCAGAGACATCATGGTGAGCACACGCCACAACCCTGAGAGTAGTGGGACTAGTGACGAGGAGATCTACATGATCATTCATGAGGAGGTGGCCGCAGCCATACGAGAGGCCATTCCAGATATGTTTGGGTCTATTAAGACCACCCTGATTGAGACATTTGATGAAAGATATGCTGCAGTTACTGAGGATGCTGCTGCTACAGCCATAGCCGCTGATAGGCCACAGGGAGGTGACTCGTTGTTGCTACGGGAGTTCAGCAACACGAAGCCACCAGAGTTTGATGGGAGATAGGATCTGATTGATGCTATGAGATGGATCTCTGACATTAAGGGGTGTTTCTACATGTGTTCATGCCCATAGCATATGAGGGTTCGGTTTGCACTGAACCAGCTTCGCTTGGGAGCGAAGAACTGGTGGAAGTTTGTGACTGCCAGTTTTACTCCTACAGATCATGCTGCGGTGACTTGGGAGAGGTTTACGAGGTTGTTCCGAGATGAGTATGTTACCCAGGTGAAGAGGGGACGGTTAGCCCAGGAGTTTCTGTCGCTCAGGCAGACGACATAAACTGTGACTGAGATTTCGAGGATGTTCCATGAGAGGGTGCTGTTTTGCCCTGAGCACGTGTCCACTGAGCAGGCACGTGTGAGCCAGTATTTGAGCATTTTAATGAGGGATATACGGGACTTCGTGGCGAACTCGTCTTATCAGACATTGGTTGAGCTGCAAACCAATGCCAGGAGGAGAGAGATCGAGTTGGAGTAACAGGCTAGGGAGGAGAGAGAGTCCCAGGGGAGGGACAGGAGACCAGTGCAGTCGCAGCCGGCTACGAAGTGGGCTAAGCCTGCTGATGCGAGAGCTGGGGGCCAGAAGGGCCGCACTTGCGAAAAGTGCGGCAAGAGTCATGAGGGACCGTGTCGGGCAGGGATTTGCTACAAATGTGGACAAGAGGGGCATATGTCGAACGATTGACCCAAGGAATTTTCTGTTTGTTTCCATTGAAACCAGACGGGCCATCGAAAGGTCGAGTGCCCTCAACTCACTCAGGGATCAGCCCAGGGTTCTGCTCCTGCTGATATTCGTGCTACTGACAGTCGGCCAGTGAAGGCCGAGACACCGAGGGCTCGCAAGAGAGCTTTTCAGCTGACAGCGGAGGAGGTCCGCGCAGCACCTGATGTCGTAGTTGGTACGTATTTCCCTCTTTTCCTATTATTTTGAGTTTTGTGCATGATTATATTGCGTTATTTATAGGTACTTTTCTTGTTAGTTCTGTACCTGCTTTGGTGTTATTTGACTCGGGTGCGAGTCGATCTTTCGTGTCCTTAGCTTTTAGTCGTCACATTAGTGTTGAGCGAGAGGCGTTGAGTCGACCTCTACGGGTTTCTATAGCCGAAGATCATGGGTTTATACGACTGAGGTATTCCGGGGATGTGTATTGGAGATTTTTGGTGTGGAGATCCCGATAGATCTTTTGCCGATAGCGATGGGTGACGTCTATGTCATTGTGGGCATGGACTTGTTGTGTCGATTTGGAGCTATGATCGACTGTGAGCGTCAGATGGTGACTATACGAGACCCTAGTGGGGGAGTGCTCACCGTGTACGGCGAGGGTACCAGGTCTAGATCAGCTTTCTGATCTGCTGCCAAAGCAAGACAGAGTATACAACAGGGTTGTATGGGCTTTTTGGCATATGTGGTGGATACGTGGGTTGCTACAGAGAGACCGAGTTCTATCTCCGAGGTTCCGATAGTGTGTGAGTTTCCAGATGTTTTTCTCGAGGAGTTGACGGGTGTGCCTCCCGAGAGGCAGGTGGAGTTCCGGATTGATTTGGTTCCGGGGGCGGCACCTATCGCCAAGGCACTTATCGCCTTGCGCCACCAGAGATGCAGGAGTTATCCTCTCAGCTTCAGGAGCAGTTGGGGAAGGGTTTTATCAGACCGAGTAGCTCTCCGTGGGGAGCATCGATCCATTTTGTCAAGAAAAAGGATGGTTCACACCGGATGTGTATAGATTACCGGGAGTTGAACAAGCTGACGGTCAAGAACCGTTATCCACTTCCGAGGATCGACGATCTATTCGATCAGTTGCAGGGGGCTTTTTGGTTTTCCAAGATTGATTTGAGATCTGGATATCATCAGATGAGAATGTGCGAGGGGGATATCCAGAATATGGCCTTTAGGACTCGTTATGGGCATTACGAGTTTGTGGTGATGCCTTTTGGGCTCATCAACGCACCGACAACGTTCATGGATCTCATGAACCGGGTGTGCAGGCCTATGTTGGATAGGTCGATGATCGTGTTCATCGACGACACCCTGGTGTATTTGAGGTCCAGAGAGCAACATGAGGAGCATCTGCAAGAGGTCCTTGGGGTTTTGAGGGCAGAGAGGCTTTATGCCAAATTCTCCAAGTGTGATTTCTGGTTACGAGAGGTCCAGTTCCTAGGGCACCTCGTTAATCAGAATGGGATATTGGTCGATCCAGCCAAGATTGAGGCAATTATGAGATGGGAGGTGCCGAGATCCCCATCCGAGATCAGGAGTTTTCTGGGTTTGGCCGGTTACTATCAGATGTTTATCAAGGATTTCTCCAAAATTGCGGTTCCTCTCACCAGATTGACCCGGAAGGGCGTTACTTTTGTTTGGGGGCCTGAGCAGTAGGCATCATTCGAGACTCTTCGCCAGAGGTTGTGCTACTTCCGAAGGGAGTGGAGGACTTCGTAGTCTACTGTGATGCGTCTATATCAGGGATGGGTGCAGTGTTGATGCAAATGGGTCATGTGATAGCATATGCATCGAGGCAGCTGAAGCCTCATGAGACGAGGTATCCCACCCATGATTTGGAGTTTGGGGGTGGTGGTGTTCGCCCTCAAGATATGGCGCCACTATCTTTATGGTGTCTGGTGTACCATATACACGGACCATAAGAGCCTAAAGTACCTTATGGATCAGCCCAACCTGAATATGAGGCATAGGAGATGGTTGGATGTAGTGAAGGACTACAACTGCGAGATCTTATATCACCCAGGCAAGGCTAATGTAGTAGCCGATGCCTTGAGCCGAGAGCGCTCCAATCCGAGATGTGTGTATGAGGATGACGGTGATGAATCTAGTCTTAGATACCATCCGAGAGGCCCAGGTGGAGGCTGTGAGACCAGAGAACCGCAAGAGGGAATGGGTGATTGGGCAGGTTTCCGAGTTTGAGACGGACAGTCGTGGGCTTATGACTTTCCGAGGTATGGTTTGGGTGCCATATACAGGCGGGGCTAGACGTATATTAATGGAGGAGGCTCATAGATCGAGATTCTCGATCCATCTGGGGGCCACTAAGATGTATTTGGATCTGAAGAGGGATTATTGGTGGCCCTGTATGAAGAGGGATGTGGCTTGGGTAGTCGAGAGATGCTTGACCTGTCGTAGGGTCAAGGCAGAGCACCAACGACCCCATGGTCAGCTGCAGCCTTTAGAGATTCCCCAGTGGAAGTGGGAACATATCACCATGGATTTATCAGCAAGTTACCGAGGACTGCGCGTGGGGTTGACGCGGTTTGGGTGATTGTAGACTGGTTGACGAAGAGCGCTCATTTCCTCGCTATCAGTGAGAGCTCTTCTGTAGAGAAATTAGTCGAGATCTACGTACGAGAGATGGTGGCTCGGCATGGGGTGCCGACATCGATAGTGTCAGATCGGGATGTGCGTTTTACTTCCAGGTTTTGGAAGAAGTTTCATGAGGAGTTGGGTACCCGGCTGCATTTCAGTACAGCCTACCACCCACAGACGGACGGGCAGAGTGAGTGGACAATTCAGACGCTCGAGGACATGCTGCGTGCATGTGTCATGGACTTCGGTGGAAGTTGGGACACTTATTTTCCCTTGGCTGAGTTTTCTTACAACAACAGCCATCATTCCAACATTGGTATGCCTCCCTTTGAAGTATTGTCTGGGAGGAGGTGTCGGACTCCCATCTGTTGGGGAGAGGTAGGGCAGCGAGTGATGGGTGGCACTGAGATAGTGCAAAAGATGACTGAGCAGATTCAGCAAGTCAGACAGAGGTTACTGACAGCCCAGAGTCTAAAGAAGAGTTACGCAGATCGGCGACGATCCGAGCTAGAGTTCAAGGTTAGAGATTTTGTTCTCCTAAAAGTATCCCCATGGAAAGGAGTGATCCGATTTAGGAAATGGGGCAAGATGGGGCCACGATACATTGGTCATTTCAGAGTGATCGCCAGGGTAGGTAGGGTAGCCTACCGGTTAGAGCAACCAGCAGAGTTGAGCCAAATTCATAACACCTTCCACGTGTCTCAGTTGACGAAGTGTGTAGCCGATGAGACGACAGTGGTACCCTTAGAGGGCATTCAGGTGGATGCGAGCCTGAATTATAATGAGAGGCTGTTTGCGATTTTGGATCGGAAAGTGAAGGTTTTGAGAAACAAAGAGGTGCCCCTGGTTCAGGTCTAGTGGCAACATCGGAAGGGGTCCGAGTGTACGTGGGAGCCGGAGTCTGAGATGCGCGGGGCAATATCCAGAGTTGTTTCTGGAGCTTGACTTCGAGGGCGAAGTCTGATCCTAGTGGGGGAGAATTGTAACATCCCGACTCCCAGGTATTTCTTTTATTATTTATTTATTATTGGGATTTCATGAGTGAATCGACGAGTTGTGAGTCTAACTCGTCGAGTAAAGTTCGATTTGGTCACGTGGGTTTAATGATTGACTCGACGAGTCAGAGAGCTGACTCGCTAAGTAGGCGTTGTGAGATGAAACCCTAAATCTTTGGGGTTGGGGCCTATTTAAGAGAACTTATGTCCTCATTTCCGCCTCACCAGCTGCCCAACTCCCCTGTGTAAAACCCTAAACGGTTGTAGAGAGCTAAAAGAGTTATAGAGCTAATCTTTGAGTATTCTAGTGCATCTCTTGTGGAGAAGAGGAGCTTATCCAACAAGGAATGAGGAGAAACTGTTGGATCTAGTGCTATTTTCATCCAGAGCTTCTGTGGAAGGTAAAAAGCCTACACCTTTCTCATCTATTTGGTTACATCTCATGATATTGGAAGTTAGGGCATTTACCACCTTTTATTGGGACTTTGAGTTCATTGAGCTTATCAGGAGGTCTAGACTTCAGATCTGGACCTTGTGAGGTCCATAGAGTCCAAAGGTCCTAGCTTTATTAAGCCATATAAGAGTTATTGTGCTTAAACACCCTTGTTAGAGTTATATTGGCATTTTGGAGCAAAATATGTCATGCATGAACGTAAAGATCGAAGCTTTACGTGACTATCGATCCTTGAGAGCCTAGATCTAGAGTTTGGAGTGGTAGATCTGCCTTAAAACGTCTGAATGAGAATTCAGGCTGAAGGGACTCGCCGAGTCAACAAGCTGACTCGATGAGTCGACTAGGGTTTTTCCCCGATGAGTCTGGACATGGGTAACTCGACGAGTTGATGAGACAACTCGACGAGTTAATTTGGATATTCACGACCTTCTAAAGAAAAAGAGGTGACTCGGCGAGTCAGGTCAACATGGACTGTTGACTCGAGTTTGACTTCTGTTGACTTTTGGGTTCGGTCAATCATGAGTTATGGAGACCATGGAGGGGTAAAATGGTCTTTTTTTCATTCCAAGAGTTAGAGAGAGAGAAAATAACTTAGTTTATTTAGAATTTGTGATTTAAGTGTTAATTAGAGATAATTATCCCCTGTGAATAAGCAGATGGTAGTTTCAGTGATTCGGGTTCGAGGAGTACACATTTCTTAGCTTACTTGCAAGGTGAGTCTTCTCAGTATACTTACCATGAGTGGTATCTTTGTGTGACCTGAGGATCTTATGTGTTTAATTGAGTATTGTGTTATCTTGCATTATATCTCTGTGATTTATGCTGAGTATTATTATGAGCTTATTGAGTTAGGACCGGAGGGTCCATCCGAGTTGTGGGACCAGAGGGTCTCCGCTGAGACACACTGACCGGAGGGTCTTATTGATTTGCAGCCTCGAGTGGCTAATGTGATATGTGTGGTATTTTAGGGAACTCACTAAGCTTCATTCTTACCGTGTTGTGTGATATGTGTTTCAGGTACCACTCAGGACCGCGGGAAGGCACCGACTTGATTGTATACACTTGTTCGACATCATGTTGAGGATTATGGGATTTGACTTTTATTTGTGGATTTATGTTGACATTGAGACTCCTATGATTTTATGAAACATTTTATTAGTTTAGTGTGTTTAATAAATGAAAATTTTGGTTTGAAAATTTACGGTGCTACATGATGTGTCGATTGTGCGAGATTACCCGGATGTATTCCTAGAGGATTTGCCTGGGGTGCCTCCGGAGAGGCAAGTTGCGTTCAGGATTGATCTGGTTCCAGGTGTGGCTTCGATATCCAAAGCACTGTATCGGTTGGCTCCTCCCGAGATGCAGGAGTAGTCTACATAGCTGCAGGAGCTGTTAGAAAATGGATTTATTCGACCGAGCAGTTCTCCTTGGGGAGCACCGATCTTGTTCTTGAAGAAGAAGGATGGGTCTCATCGTATGTGTATCGACTACCGGGAGTTGAATAAGGTAACGGTGAAGAACCGTTACCCACTCCCGAGGATTGATGATCTTTTTGACCAGCTTCAGGGTGTATCTTTGTTCACCAAGATTGATTTGCGATTGGGTTACCATCAGATGCGGGCCAGGGATGAGGATGTGCAGAAGACAACTTTTCGGACTCGTTATGGTTATTACGAGTTCATGGTGATGCCTTTTGGGTTCACCAATGCTCCAGCCGCGTTAATGGGCACGTTGTCAACCAGAATGGTATTATGGTCGATTCGGCCAAGGTTGAGGCCGTTATGCAGTGGGAGGTTCCGAGCTCTTCATCTAAGATTCGGAGTTTTCTTGGCTAGCAGGTTATTATCAGAGATTCATCCAGGATTTCTCCAAGATAGCAGTTCCTTTGACCCGTCTGACAAAGAAGACAATTACTTTTCGCTGGGGACTTGAGCAGCAGGCAGTTTTTGAGACTTTGAGACAACGGTTATGTGAGGTACCGATTCTAACCCTGCCAGGGGGTGTTGATGATTTCATGGTTTATTGTGATGCTTCGATCACAGGTTTAGGGCAGTGCTGATGCAGAGGGATCGCATCGAGGCGAATCTGAATGTGCAGAGGGGTGTCATGAGGAGAATTATCCGACGTATGATTTGGAGTTGGGGTCGTGGTTTTTGCCCTCAAGATTTGGTGGCATTACCTTTATGGGGTCCGTTGTACTATTTACACGGATCACAAGATCTTGACGTATTTGTTGGATCAACCGAATCTGACTATGAGGCGGCGTCGATGGTTGGATATGGTGAAGGATTATGATTGCGAGATCCTGTATCACCCGGGGAAGGCCAATGTGGTGGCCATTACTCTCAGCCGCAAGGCGGTCGCGGCTCCGATTAGAGACATGTGTTTGAGGATGACCGTGATTACTCCATTGTTGGAGCGGATTCGTGAGGCTCGTGTCGAGGCGATGAAGGAAAAGCACCAGAAGAGCGAGAGCATTTTCGGTCAGATGGCTTCCTTCGATTATGATAGTCGTGGATTGTTGACCTTGCATTGGTGAGTTTGGGTTCCATATTGGGGCGGTGTATGTCGAATTTTTTGATGGAGGAGGCTCACAAGTCGAGGTTCTCCATCCATCCTGGGGCGACGAAGATGTATAGAGATCTTCGTCTTGATTATTGGTGGCCCTGCATGAAGCGGGATGTGGCCTGGTATGTGGAGCGGTGCTTGACTTGCAGGAAACTCAAGACAAAGCATCAGCATCCTCATGGCAAGATGCAACCGTTGGAGATTATCGTGTGGAGATAGGAAGACATCATCATGGATTTTATTACGAAGCTTTCCAGGACTACGCGTGGAGTGGATTCTATATGGGTCATCATGGATCGTTTGACCAAGAGCGCGCATTTCATTCCAGTTCAGGAGAGTATTTCTGCAGAGAAATTGGCCGAGGTTTATATTAGAGAGGTGGTGGAACGTCATGGGCTGCCGGTATAAGTGGTTTTTGACAGGGATGTCCGATTTACTTCCAGGTTTTGGAAGAGTGAGCGGACGATTCATACTCTTGAGGATATGTTACGGGCGTGTGTTCTGGATTTCGGTGGGAGTTGGGATACATATCTTCTGTTAGCGGAATTTTCGTATAACAACAGTTATCACGCTAACATCGATCGGCCTCCTTTTGAGATGCACTACGGGAGGAAATGCAGGACCCCGATTTGTTGGGGCGAGGTCGGTCACTAGGTTATGGGGAGTACCGAGGTGGTACTCAAGACCACTGAGCTGATTCAGCAGGTTTGGAGCAGGCTCCAAACAGCTCAGAGTCGGCAGAAAAGTTATGTCGACAGGTGCCGGTCAGATTTAGAGTTCCAGGTGGGAGATATGGTTCTCCTGAAGGTGTCACCTTGGAAAGGTGTCATCCGGTTCCGGAAGCGGGGCAAGCTGGGCCCCATGTATATTGGTCCTTTCAGGGTTTTGGCTCGGGTGGGCCGGTTTGCTTATCGCTTGGATCTTCCATATGAGCTCAGTCAGATTCATAGCACGTTCCACGTCTCTCAGCTGCGGAAATGTTTATTGGATGATTCCATAGTGGTGTCATTGGAGGATATTCAGGTGGATGACCGCCTGAATTATATTGAGAGACCAGTGGCGATTCTGGATCGGAAGACGAAAACCTTGAGGAACAAGGTTGTCGAGCTGGTGAAGGTGCAATGGCAGCACCACAAGGGTTCGGAGTGGACTTGGGAGTCCGAGGATGAGATGAGGGAGCATTATCTAGAATTTTTTCGGGCAGTGGACTTCAAGGACGAAGTCTAATTCAAGTGGGGGAGAATTCTAACACTTGAATCCTGGTATATTTCATTATTGCCCTTGTGTTATTTTAAAGTTGTAATTAGGACCTTGACTAGTATGCGGAGCGTACCAAGGGGTACGCTTAGCGTATTGATGTGAGGATTATTCGTGACTCCGGACACGTATGCGGGGTGTACATGCATGTACGTGGGGAGTATGTGTAAGTTATTGAAACCCTAATTTAGGGTGTTGCACCCTATATAAACGCCTTAAGTCATTAGGGCTAGCCTCTTTACCAGTCCCTAAGCCTCCAAAACCCTAGAAATCGTCCCTTAACTTCCATTGTTGTGTTTTGATCTCATTGTGTGCATTTTGGTGTGTTTTGGTTCATTATCAAGAAGTAGAAGCTTGGTTGAAGGTGGTGGATCAGGGAAGAGCTTGTGGATCTTGATTGTTTGCTTCATTTCCAACTTGTTTGAGGTAAAAAGCTAAGACAATGCTCATTAGAAGTTTAGGTCTACTTTATATGAGTTTTGGACTCTTTTTGACCCCATGAATGAGATCTAGTGGTTTGACACCACTCCAGGAGCTATGAGTTGCTACTCTTGGTGTTTCTGAGGTTCAAGGTCCATAGAGGTGGCACCTTTAGTGTTTAGATTCATCTATGCATGAGTTTATGTCCATTTAATGAAAGTGGAGTGTTATATTTTGAAGTTGGGTACTTATGGGGTATGCAAAGTCACCAAGTCAATGACTTTATGGTTCTAGACGCTTATTAGGACTTAGATCTGTGATTTGGGCTTCTGGTCTTAAGCATTAAGTGCTTAATATGGATTTTGGCTTATTGGGTGAGTACGTTGGGCATACAAGTCTGTACACACGACGTACAAGTCATTTAGCAAGTACGCTTAGCGTACAGCTGAGTATGCCCTGCGTACTCAGTCTGCTGGGCTTAGCATTTTGGGCTTCAATTTTGGACCATTTTATTGGGCTTGGATGCTTAGGTTCTTGTTCGGCCATCTGAGTACAAGTATTTTAGGAAAAAATTTGGGCTTTAGGGTAAGGGACATATAGGGGTTTGGGCCCAATTTTGTAAAATTGGGCTATAAGTGGGTCTTGGATGATTAATTGGATTAGGGTCTTTTGATTGTGAGTTTGGGCCTTAGTCTTCGACCAAACTAGGTGAGGGGTAAAATGGTCTTTTTACCCCAAGTATCGATGGTTGGATATGGATTGGCACCCAAATGTTAATTTGGGTGTTATTTTGGTATTGATAGCTCAGGGATTCGTCGGACCAGCAGCCAGGGATTTTCAGTGAGATTCAACAGTTGAGGTGAGTTTCTGTTGGATATAGTGTCTAAGTCCATAACTTTATTTGGTATGTACTTGACCCGACCCGGCATGGTCCATTTGGGTTGCATGGCATTGCAATACTTGGATAGACTAAATGAGAGAATAAGGCACTTATGATTATTAATATATTATAAGTTCTAATATATTAATAATAGTATTATTTAATTAGTATTGATCAAGTATTCATCTAGTATTAATTTGGTGATCAAAGTGAGACTAATTAAATATATAGGGTTGATTATGACAATCATCAATTCTTTTATGGTGGATTAATGATCCATGGTTTATGGGTTATGGATGTAACCATATAGAGCTCCATGGATAGTCCATGGGAGTTACAAATCCATGGGTCATGGGAAATCAAGAGTCATGACAATTAAGGGCATTCATGTGTAAACCCTAATTGTGACAACACTATAAAAGGAACCCTATGGCTAGCAAAATCGTGACCTAGAGTTACTAGAGAGGGCATAACCGATTTTGAGTGCTAGAAGTATTCTCTCAAGTTATTCCAAGTCTTGTGGTGTTGTGTGAAGCATTTGAGGCACAACATTTGGGGTGATAGGCTCACAAAGTCTTGAAGGAATCCAAGCAACAACAAGGTATGTATTTCTACTAGTTTTATGTTCTATGTAATCCCCATGCCATGCTAGTTAGGAAATAACCTTGAAAAAGAAATTTGCATGTATATAGAGAAAACATAGATTCAAGGTTATTAGGGTTGCATGTACACTTAGGAAGTGTTAGAATGCTAAAAACCCATCAGTGGTATCAGAGCCTAGGATTGTTTTCTGTATACTTGATGCAAAACTGCTTAAAAATCAAAAATTCTGCACTCTGACGACTGGACTCGCCGAGTCCATGGGGAGGACTCGCCGAGTCCATGAACAAATTCATCCTACTCGACGAGTAGAATAATGCACTCGGCGAGTAGGAGCGTGCTGGGCAGTTTTTTCGAGTTTTGTTGCTGGAAATGGATTAAGATCATTATCCCAATCTGTTTTGGACTTGTAAAATCTGTTTTTCAAAATGATAATGATTATGTTAACCCATTTTACATGACTTTTATCAATTTTCAAGTATTGTATATGTTTATATGATTTTCTTAAAATTGTTTGATATGAATATTTGTTCTTATGAGTTTTTAGAAGATCATAGGAATTTTGTGTAACTTACATGCTTGTTTAATTCATGATCTTAATGCTAATGATGGTGTCCATATCTTGTCCTCAAGTTATGGATAACCAAAAGTCACTTCTTTTAATTATGATTAAAGAACTAAAGAGGTTTCATAAAATGAAGAGTCTTCATTTTATGAACCATTAAAACTCATAAGTTACAAATTGAAGAGACTTGGAATAGTTTCAATTCTTGCCCTCAAGTTTTGGAATTTGAAAAGCCTTACACTTTAATTCCAAATTGAACTCTTAGAATTTTTTAAAGGTAAAATTCAAGCTTTATGGACTTCATTAAATTAATTAAAGTGTTTAATTAAAAGAGTTAATAATTCCATAAAGACATGGTTTAAGTTTAATTAAATTAAGTATAGTTTAATTAATAGATTAAACCACCAAGTATTTTAAATGTTTAAAATACACCCTTATACTATTATTATAATTTTAATTATATAGATATGTATAAGAATATGTCATTCTTACCGTTAGTAGGCCTCATTCACGAAGCCGGTCTATAAGGAGGGTATAAGGTTGTTGCCTATAAAATGGTGACTTAATGGGTGTCCACTCTCACCCACCGCTTCCTTGATCGGTGGAGGGTCGTTAGCCGAACGGGTAGGATACGACTTTAAATACTCGTTAAAAGTATAATGAATTATAAAGTAACTATACATTATAAATTCCCAATCTTAGTTACTTTAGGAAAATGTGAAATTGGTGCTAGCCCATAAAATTACACTTTGTACCTTACCAAGTCGTTAGTAGAGCGTGTGTGGTTAACCGGCACACTAACATGGACTAGTAAGAGTGGCAAAGGGTAACTTGACTTTATTATAGATCGGTGGAGCGTGTGTGGTTAACCGGCACATCGATTAGGTAATATTGTTGAGGGTACCAAGTCAATTTGTATGGTTATTCACACCTTGTTTGTGATCCTCGGCATCCCAGTCACAAACTTGAGAGGGCACAATCGAGATTCAAACATGCCATTGAAAGTTCAATGTATCTCAAAAGATCTAGGAGTTTCAAATCCAATTAAAAACTTAATTATATTTCGTTTTTATGGTAGGAAATTGGTAAATCGTCATTTACCTACCTTCAACTATTTTATAATTCGGATTACGGCATCCCTCTTCCAGTTATAAATAGGTTGTTGGGTCCTAGCCTTAATATTTCATATTGGGTGTTATATTAAGGACTTTAAATCAACTAACTTGAATTTCTCCCATTATAGATGTCTAGTTTAGACAGCTATGGTCTTCCCAAATCTTTAGGAACAAGTTTCCTAATGAAGATGATATCCCAAATGGCAACCAAGGTGAAAGATCAATCCCTTTGTTGTGCATTAGTGGGACTGGAAATCATACTTCACTTCCTCCACCTCCTCCAATAAATCTCCTTATCCCACAAGTTTCAAGACATGATAAGTTCTAAGTCACTCAATCCCTATTGGCAAACAAAGTCTATATGTGCTTAGGTCTTGGAGATTAAGTCACATATTGACAAGCCGGGAGAGTAGGGTGTCGAAGTCTCAAGGTAGCTGGCTGTTGACTTGGTCACTCCCTGATAACAGATCACGACATGACCCTTAATGATCTTACCTATTTGCTTGATGATGCTGAATCAGCAATGATTTGGAGCATTGGTAAAGCAAAATTTGATTGGAAGATCAACTTCCCAAACTTCCATGGACATTGACAATGGTAACATTGGAAGTCCAGAAAAACTTTCTCTTCCCAATTGAAAGGGATTGGCCATAGTCAACTCGGTTGACCAAATGGTAAAGAGAAAGGCTAAGTCTGTGATAGTCCCGTGTACCGTTTCCAAAGAGTCCATATGTTTCTGTTGCCAAAGGAAGGGCATTGGTTGCGAAGCTGCCAAATTTACCTAAAAGTCCATAAGGATAGTAAAGTCAAATGTTTGACTCTACTTCAGGTAAAGTCCATTGTCTAACTCTATTAAGTTTCTATTCTGAGATTCTTATTGCATGATGTGACTGGGTCACATGTTGATGTTTTAAGAATCAAAGAAAAGTGAAGAAACTTAAAGGAAGTATATGCTGATTCTGATCGCGAAGAGGGATTTTGATCGCATGGTTTTGTGATCAGAATTTTGAGCTATTACTTAAGAGTTGAGACATATTGCTTAGGAATAGATAACAACAAGGTTTTCATATGGGTTGTAAGGATAAGTTTTCCGCAAAGTTTTAAAATAAAGAAAAGTTTTGATTTTATTTATTTTAAGTATCCTTACAATGGCATTTGTGAAAAATTGTTGATTATATGTTTCCATTAATAGCAATATTTGAAAATGGATTTGATTCTTTCATTTGTGGTAGTATCATAATTTACCAAATAAGGAAAGATTCTCATCGCCCAAGTTTCAGTTAGATAGAAACTTGGAATCATGCAACTTGTATTGTATGATGAATGAGAAGTTTTCGTCTTTGGGAAATTAAGACTAATTCCTTGTTCACATGTACATGTGAGTCAAGTGAAGGACTAAAAGATTGGGTACACTTGGTTGTGTGCTGGTCAGGTCCACCAAAAAGATAGATAAGATTATTCGTTATGATTTACTAAAGTTTAGTAAATATGGTTATGCTTACGAGTTTAAGTGTAATTCTGAAACATTGGAAAAGTTTCAATGTATGGCAGAATGAATAAGAAGAATCAAATAAGGCAGAAAGATAAAATTTTCTCCAATCTGAAGAGATGGGAGAGTACTTGTGTATTTTGTTTTATGATTATCTTAGTGATTATGGAACCATATCACAATTGATCCTCTAAGGACACCTTAGTGTGTTTGTTGCCTGAGGAGAGGAATCGTGAATTGTTGAAATGGTTAAATCAAAAGATAATTCATACTTCGTGCCAAAAACAAATCCTGGAGTTATACTCCAAGATTGTAACTTGAGTGACATAGTCTTTAGAAAGTTCATAACACTTGTCAAATGTAGAGTAAGATGTTTCCTATTCTTGTACATTTGAGATTGGTAAGTTGTGATGTTTTGGATAAAACAAAGACCAGCTAAGACCAAAAGTGAGAAGTGTTTAACTTGATAAGAATCCGCACTAGATCTTGAATATTTGTTTTGTCAAGGAATGGTTCTTGACAAAGAGAAGTCTTATATGTCAAGAGGATAGTGGGAGTCTAAATGATTCTGAAATAGTTTCAAGAACTAAATCAAGAGTTTTGTTAATCACTAGCCCACGACTTGAGGTTTGTAACCTATCGTGTTGACATATTCTTGTTTCTGTGTCTGTTCCAGTTGAAAGTTGATTATGCTTGTGAGTTCTATGAGTTCTCAATTGTTTGCATAACAACCCGGAAGCAATGGTGGGCATTGTGCTACCAGGTGGCAAGAAATTAAGATTGCACAAGTTCAGTCCCTATGAATTTGGAAGTGTCACTAACCTAGTCCTGTGATTATGGTTATGACAAATTCACATGGATAGGAACACATACACCATAAAATCTAAGTGTCATAAGGTTTCTCTTCGATTCATGAAAATGATGGTGAGGAAACGCTTCCACTAAGAAGATTTTAAGTAGATAGCGGTTGTGATATTTGCATTCTCATATAGTTAGTGGAGCGTGTGTGGTTAACCGGCACACTAACTAGTGAGAATTGCAAAAGGTGTAGACAAACATGTGAGCTATCTAAGGAAAGGTGTATGTTTTTGATAAAGTCTTATCAAAGCAATCTAGTATCAGAAATATGAACTTTGGTAAGAAAGTCAATAAAGTATTGATTTCTAGAAGTCCAGTTGATTTCTGAGTAGATGTCAAAGCTAGTGGGAGCATAAAGTGTTATGCTGGTAATCATTATGCTAGTGGGAGCATGACGATTATGTTAAATATTGCAGGTTAGCAATGTTAATTATAGAAAACAAAAGTTTCAATTCGCCTTGAAAAAGTTGTTTTGCTATAATTAAGGGAGAGGATTTTATACTTCACTCCAATTCTACAAGCTTAGATTGAGAATTTAATCTACTTTAGTCAAGAATATATATGAATGTTATGTTGGAATGGTTTAACATAAGGAAATTCTATATATGTTGCGTTCTCAAAATTCGATTATGATTACGGCATCCCTCTTCATAGTTCGAATTATGAAAACATGGCAAATAAAAAATTTTATAGCATAAATCATGTCCCATATGCTTTGGGTATAAGTTTGATTACATGTGCTATAATATTCATCCATTCTAAATTTTCCAAATGCCTAGGGCATTAAGATGGAAAAAGGAATAGAACTGGAAATGACTAAAATGATTAAGCAAAGTTGTTGAGGACAATCTGAGGTTTACCAAAGATTGGTTGCTCATGGACAATTAGAAGTATAGAGTAAGGACCATATTGACATATTTTGAGAAGAGGCAACTCTTGTTCAGAAGTGATGGTCAAAATGGTAATATGGAATTGTCTCCATAGGTGGAAGTTATTCTTTGAATCTGTGTAAGATTAAAGAACTTAATGCTAAGAAGGATGTTCAAAGGAATGTACTTTGAATTTGAGACTTCATTTCCATGGAATTGTTTTCCATTGGAATACTTTGTAATTTCTGTTGCCAAGTCTTTGTGACTTCTGTGCATAGTCATTACAAGGGGATCATTGCATATAAGTTTAGAATCTAACAGATTACAGTAGATGGCAAGAGTTTGGTATTCTTTCATTTACAACGAGGATTGGAATTGTGAAATGAGCATCATTGGAATATTGTCAATTGATCTATTTCACAAAGAGAGGACCATATGTAAACATAGTATGCATACTTGGAGTATGGCATAATTGTTGTTTGGAAAACATAGTGTACATGCTTGGAGCATGGGACAACTAATGTTTTAATTCAAGCATAAAGTTGATTAATCGAAACATAAATAATGAGTAATCAATATGGTGCTTAAATAAAAGGTGTTTTATTTACACTCAAAGTGTTGGGGCCATATAAGATTAGTATTATTCTTATGTTTCACTTTGCATGTTTTGACTTCCAGAATAATTATGTTATGGTATATATTATATTATTCAAACCATCCACAGTCAGTCATATGTTGGAAGTAGATATGAATCAAGACTGTCATGAATTTGGCTTGTATGATTTGTCTAAAGTGCTTTGGACAATGCAATGGTTGCTACAACATTCATGAGTACTCATAATGGCTGAGTATTGGATCCAACCCACGCTCACTTGCATCACTTCATGGAATTTATCTCGAGTGATCGTGAGACGGTAATATCATATAAATCTTCAAACCTAGAGATATGAGTTGTTGACTATGAGTTGGTTATTCATTGATTGCACGAAAACGCATTGGTAACTCGATGTCATAAAACGTGCCTTTGTGAGTAATTCAACAAGTAGTTAGTACAAGCATATCAGTCGAAGTTTATCTATTCCTTCTAGAAATAGAAGCGATATCTGGGCCCCTCGATGATTTGGTTTTGACCTATGTACCGGGCCCGGTCAGAACCTAATTGATGTGTTCAATTTAGTTCTATGTCGAAACAAATCAGAGATCGAGAAACAAATGCTGGACAATAAGTAAGACCATGTTCCATGTGTTTGTCCGGCTGATATCATGAGAACAGAGGATTATATGATCACTTATCTTAAATGGCGTATCATCATCATCTCAGTTCCGAGAGACTTTGAAAGAGCTACGATTGCTAGTCGGATTTTGAAGTCATATTTGCAAATATAGTTATTAGACTTATCCAAGTGGGAGACTGTTGGATATAGTGTCTAAGTCCATAACTTTATTTGGTATGTACTTGACCCGACCCGGCATGGTCCATTTGGGTTGCATGGCATTGCAATACTTGGATAGACTAAATGAGAGAATAAGGCACTTATGATTATTAATATATTATAAGTTCTAATATATTAATAATAGTATTATTTAATTAGTATTGATCAAGTATTCATCTAGTATTAATTTGGTGATCAAAGTGAGACTAATTAAATATATAGGGTTGATTATGACAATCATCAATTCTTTTATGGTGGATTAATGATCCATGGTTTATGGGTTATGGATGTAACCATATAGAGCTCCATGGATAGTCCATGGGAGTTACAAATCCATGGGTCATGGGAAATCAAGAGTCATGACAATTAAGGGCATTCATGTGTAAACCCTAATTGTGACAACACTATAAAAGGAACCCTATGGCTAGCAAAATCGTGACCTAGAGTTACTAGAGAGGGCATAACCGATTTTGAGTGCTAGAAGTATTCTCTCAAGTTATTCCAAGTCTTGTGGTGTTGTGTGAAGAATTTGAGGCACAACATTTGGGGTGATAGGCTCACAAAGTCTTGAAGGAATCCAAGCAACAACAAGGTATGTATTTCTACTAGTTTTATGTTCTATGTAATCCCCATGCCATGCTAGTTAGGAAATAACCTTGAAAAAGAAATTTGCATGTATATAGAGAAAACATAGATTCAAGGTTATTAGGGTTGCATGTACACTTAGGAAGTGTTAGAATGCTAAAAACCCATCAGTTTCCTCACTGGATTTAGCGGGTCTAAGGCACCAATGTCGACCCTTGTTATTTATGTTAGGATGTTAGTAGTCTGCGTGGCCCTTGCATGTGATATGTGCTGCTATGTCTACCGGGTGGGGCTCGATGTCGGGCGAGGCCCGATGACTGTATCGTATGTTATTGTTTATGATCATTGCATGTGTTAAGATAATTATGTGATATATGTCTATATGTATAGTGGGCGGGGCCCCATGTCATGCGAGGCCTAAGAATAACAGATCTGTATACCGAGCGGGGCTCGAAGTTGGGCGAGGCCCGAAGCCGAGTGGGACTCGATACCGGGCGGGGCCCGATGGATGGCGGGGGCCCAGTATGTGGTTTATTATGTATAGTATTGGGTAGTTTAGGGAACTCACTAAGCTTTGTGCTTACAATTTTTAGTTTATGTTTCATGTACTTCTTGTTCCAAGGGGAAGAGCTCGGGATGACTGCATTGCACACACCACATAGTTCCTCTTTTGTGATTACTCTGATTTGAGATGATGTTTGATACACTTATTTGATTTGGATTGTATTGATGATGTCTTTGGAATACTGTTTTTATTAAATTAAAAATGAAATGTTTGGGACATATTTTGGGAGGTTACATCTAATCATCCATCGAAAGATAGTATGCTGAGGAAGAAGGAAGAGAAAAAGGAGAGAGTTAAAGACGAAGCTTACTACGTGGAGTGGCTTGAGGAGATTCGATCTCGGACGAAGAAATTTTTTTTAGTTCCAGGAGGAAATGATGAGGAAGATGGTACTTATCAAAACTGGTCTTCGGGATCAAATGATGAGGAAATGCGCCATCCAACCCATGGTGTAATGTATGCAAAGCTGGAAGAGGATAAAGATGAGAAGGTTGATTCGGATGAGGAGAATGGAGGAGAAAGGGTTTCAGGAAGGTGTTTCGTGTCGACAGACTCAACTAAATCTCAAATGACTGCAAAGGTACGCGATCTTCTTAACTCATTTAAAATACCTTCATCTTCTTATAATGATGTTTTGTTTGAGTTTGATAATACTTGTGCTTATCTTAATGACATGTTAATCTCCATGAGTAGTGAATCAAAAAAGTCCAAATCCCAATTATAGGAAGCTAGGAATAGACTCAAAGAAAAGAAGGGATTACTGGAGTCTCTAGACTTAATAATAACGAATCTTTTAATAGATAGAGATACACTTAGAATGGAAAATATGATGCTTGTCAAACAGAGGAATATATATTGTAATTCATCTAAACGTTTGTATGGTAAATTGACTGAATTTTATCATTCTACTGACATTTATGATTCCTTTCATATAAAAGAGAACAAATTGATGAAACAACATATGATTGTGAAACTAAGATAGTTGATTTCGATAAGATACCTAATGATTCATATGCACATGGTATTGTCAATATTGATAACTGTTTGAATGCTAATGATCTTGTGAAAATTGTGAATGAGAACATGATTGAGAAGTCGACACAAAATTCTCAACAAAATTTTGCTGATATTGAAGATAATTATGATAATATTAGTGAAATTAAGGAAGAAGAATGTGTTGATTGCTCATGATTATCAGTCATTAATGTCAATTCAATGGCTAAAGGTAATGAAAGTAATGATCCAACGACGAAGTCAAACAATGATCAATCTTCGACAACCCAAAACTGTGATTTTCATGATACTATTGTTGTTGAGGACTACGTGAGTGATGATGATGAAGTTTCAAATGAAAAACCAATTTCACGAGTGGTGGAAGATCAAATCTATGAAGACTCGAAAGAATACACCAAAGTGTTGAAAGACAAAGGAGCACATTATCTTGAATCAAATTATGTTGTTTATCCAAAGTTCAAGGATAATAATAATCTTGTTTTTCCAAATCAAGTCTTCGTAACCAAAGGAAATGGAGACAAGGTTAATCTTGAATTGAGAAAGTTGGTAGTTGAAGATAATTTGAATGTGTCAGATGAAGGATTTTATTCGAATCAACGAACTCTTGAAATCTGAATAAATTAGCAAAAGAATCTTAGTGTCAAGATAGAATAAAACGTGTTTGGAAAATAAAACCGGAAAAAAGCTGTTGTTGAAAATAAAAATGTGTCGAATCATTGTCTAGTAATCCAACACATCGAAAGGCAAAGACACAAATTTTCAAAAGAACGGTGGAAAAACTGGCTTCTGAAAAAAGAATTTCGAAAGCTATAGCTCGAAACAAAGTGTATTGGAATAATGAAAAAGATTTTCATAAACAAATAGTTTTCAAACAAAAATCTCATGAGGTTTCGAAAAACGGAAAGAATGTTCAAAACAAATCTTTTCAATAGAAAAATGGTTTTCAACAAAATCAAAATCGTGTTCAAAATAACTTTCAACAAGGTGATACTCAAGTTCAAAACAACTTTCACCAAGTTCAAAATCAAGTTCAAAATAACTTTCGATGTAAACAGAACAATTTTCAAAAGCAAAATGGTTTTCAAGAATTTTCTCAAAATCAAGGACAAAGGTATTTTTCTCAAAATTAGAAAGTTTTTCAACAAAATTCACATTTTGGTTATCAAACCAATATCAAAATTGTTTTTAAAATCGTTCTCACAAATCATTTTCCACAAGACATTTTGAGAAAATGGATATCAAAGGACAGAAAAGTGTGACTTTTAAGCCTAAAAATCCAAAATTTCCAAATCCAAATTTAAAGCAAAAGATGAAAGCTTCATTTGTTAAAGGAAGCAATGATGTCAAGAGTTTAAATCATTGGATTGAAGGAAAAGGGAAACAATATCAATCACAAAATTTTCTCAAAAGAAAATTAAAAATGCATATGAGAAATATTTGAGTGATTCAGTGAGTGGAAGTTCTTCATCACGGGAATCTACTCCAATAGTGCAAAAGCGGAAAAGTGTTCGAAAGAAGAAAATTGATGTTTCTCAACAAAAGGTTGAAAAAAAGAAAATCAAAGTTGATATTTCTCCATTGCATGATTATATATAGATGCCTAAAGTTAATGAAGTCGACTTAATTGACAATTTCAAATCGAAAGTTCGTAATTGGGTTTTAAGTTCGTCTTTGCACAATATATTCCGAACTAATGTCCACGGACCCAAAAGGTCTTGGGGACCTAAATTTTTCTAACTGATTGTAGGTACTATGTGACGAGCAATATTACAAAAGTTGGTATATCGATAGTGGATGCTCGCGTCACATGACTGGAAGGAAAGAAAATTTGAGAGATTTTCAAAAGTTAGAGAATGCTAGTGTTGTCAAGTTTGGAAATTGTCACACCCCGGCCGGCGGCGGAAACACCGGACAGTGTAACGTCACTTCTTGTATCATAGTTATCAACTTCCTGAAAACACATGCATTTTAAAATACGTCAACATAAATTTGGTGAGTTCACAGGTTTTGACTCTAAGTAAAAATAGTACTTTTTCCCAAGTTGGAAAAGTATATAATATAGTTTGAAGATATCATTTTGACTCATGCTTGTTTCTAACATATAGTATATATATCCTAGGTATAATAGTTTACTTACCAAATAAGTATATACCTATAAGTCTCATATATTATAAATATAAATGTTTGTAATTCCATACAAACGTAGGTTACTACGTATAAATCTTATTTCAATTCTATACGATTAAAAATGGCTACGTGTAAATCTTATTTCAATTCTATACGAGTAAAAACAGCTACATATAAATCTTATTTCAATCCTATACGAGTATGTAGTATAGGTATAGTTGTCTACTTAATGACTAAGTAGTATACCTACAAGTTCCTTGTACTTAGAGTATAAGTGTTTGGGAAAATTATACTTAACATTAATACTTGTATAATGACAAAGTATAATGCTTCTAACAATTTGCTACCATGAGTCTGTAACCGCGGCTATATGACTAGTTTCAAACCTCTGCTTGATGCTACAAGTTTTGCATCTTAAGATAAGTTCCACACGCTTCATCAACGTCGGAATAATAAACAAATAAAAGGATAGTTCGTCACTCGCAGACCGTTGGGTTGTAGCTAGCAACCACGAGTGGGGTTGTCAACTCGTATCTTATTCATACACGACTTCCTCGCTCGCACGGGATTAGCGGTTACAGGTCAGAGGATTTTCCCTAAGATTTCTAATCTTAGTTGATGAATACAATAAACCATCTAGACTTGTCGAGTTCCGTTAGTTCTAGTAGTAAACTCATATTCGTGTCTAAAACCCTAAGTTATTAGACTATGCTTTAAGCATTACTCCTAATATTTATAATACTTAGGCAGTACAAGAGCTATAATTATAATTAAAACTAGGTTTTATCTTAACATAAAACCAACAATAACAATGTACATATCAATTAACATATAGAACTTCCGAGTATAACTCTGGAACTATATCGCACACGAAATATATATAGAATCCTAAGTATAACTCAAGATCTACATTAATACAAGAACATGCTAACAAGTTGATAATAGTTGTATATATTCAAAATATTATATTTAGAACAACTATATCTCGGTTAATATAACTATCTACGTTGGTACACCTACACCTAGTTGTGATAAGATCTATGCACATATGAACTTTAGTTGGAATATCTGATCTAAATTCTTGAGATCAAAAACATTCTGGGTATTTAGGTGTATTATCATCCCGGGTATGAGTCTTCATATATGACTCTATATTTATTATTTGTTGTATTCATGCTGTATTAATTATTGTTTGTTACTTCAGGTCTAGCTGATAAGGCACCGGCCACTTAGGACAGTCGAAAGGGCAGGATCATTTTAGCATATAGCCGTTCTGGAATCCAACAACCCAAATCGACATGTCTATCCTGTCACCACTCCCGTAAGTAGTCCTTCAGTAGAATAGTTAATAATACTTTATATTGTAGGCTAAGGGATATACCTAAACCTAACAGAGTAAGCCCTAAACTATAGTCGTGCTTTCCTAAGAAAGTACTAATTCACTATAGTTAATAGCTCTGATACCAATCTGTCACACCCCGGTCGGCGGCGGAAACACCGGGCAGTGTAACGTCATTTCTTGTATCATAGTTATCAACTTCCTGAAAACACATGCATTTTAAAATACGTCAACATAAAGTTGGTGAGTTCACAGGTTTTGACTCTAAGTAAAAATAGTACTTTTTCCCAAGTTGGAAAAGTATATAATATAGTTTGAAGATATCATTTTGACTCATGCTTGTTTCTAACATATAGTATATATATCCTAGGTATAATAGTTTACTTACCAAATAAGTATATACCTATAAGTCTCATATATTATAAATATAAATGTTTGTAATTCCATACAAACATAGGTTACTACGTATAAATCTTATTTCAATTCTATACGATTAAAAATGGCTACGTATAAATCTTATTTCAATTCTATACGAGTAAAAACAGCTACATATAAATCTTATTTCAATCCTATACGAGTATGTAGTATAGGTATAGTTGTCTACTTAATGACTAAGTAGTATACCTACAAGTTCCTTGTACTTAGAGTATAAGTGTTTGGGAAAATTATACTTAACATTAATACTTGTATAACGACAAAGTATAATGCTTATAACAATTTGCTACCATGAGTCTGTAACCGCGGCTATATGACTAGTTTCAAACCTCTGCTTGATGCTACAAGTTTTGCATCTTAAGATAAGTTCCACACGCTTCATCAACGTCGGAATAATAAACAAATAAAAGGATAGTTCGTCACTCGCAGACCGTTGGGTTGTAGCTAGCAACCACGAGTGGGGTTGTCAACTCGTATCTTATTCATACACGACTTCCTCGCTCGCACGGGATTAGCGGTTATAGGTCAGAGGATTTTCCCTAAGATTTCTAATCTTAGTTGATGAATACAATAACTCATCTAGACTTGTCGAGTTCCGTTAGTTCTAGTAGTAAACTCATATTCGTGTCTAAAACCCTAAGTTATTAGACTATGCTTTAAGCATTACTCCTAATATTTATAATACTTAGGCAGTACAAGAGCTATAATTATAATTAAAACTAGGTTTTATCTTAACATAAAACCAACAATAACAATGTACATATCAATTAACATATAGAACTTCCGAGTATAACTCTGGAACTATATCGCACACGAAATATGTATAGAATCCTAAGTATATTTCAAGATCTACATTAATACAAGAACAGGCTAACAAGTTGATAATAGTTGTATATATTCAAAATATTATATTTAGAACAACTATATCCCTGTTAATATAACTATCTACGTTGATACTAATATACTATCATATAGACATAATAGTAACGTATATACAATATTTAGCATGCGTTTTCCCCCGAAAATATTAGAAAGTGGGGCCATGAAACTCACCTTAATAGCGTGATTTTATGTAATCTAAGTAGAAAGGGTCAGCGGTACGAGGTCGTCGGGCTCGAGATGCAAGAGGGCTTCAACAAATGAGAGAGAGAGAGAAGAAATTCAGGTGTGAGGAAAGAGAAGGCCAGACTTGCTATTTATAGGAAGATTTTTGGCCCTCACGACGTGAGAAACTCATTGTTCACGTCGTGAGTTTGGAACTTATCTCTTCGTAGACTTGACATCCGTCTTCTAGCTTCCAAAGGTGGCCATATGACTCCTCACGTCGTGAACTATCATTGTTCCCATCGTGAGCTTAGAGCTTATCCCTTCTTAGCCTCTTCACGCATCTTCTAGGCCCGAAATGTGGCAATTTGACTCCTCACGTCGTGAGTTTCTATGCTCACGTCGTGAGTTCAGTCGGATTAGGGTTTCTGACAGTTGTATCTTCGGAAGGTCGTAACTTTCGCATACGAACTCCGTTTTTGACGTTCTTTATATCCACACGTAGGTAATTCCGAGTACTAAAACTCTCTTTTAGGTTCCAGTAGCTAATTATAAGTCTATTTTAAATTCCTCTTATTATCGAGATTTATAGTGTTCAGTTATCATAACTTCTTCGTGCGAAGTCAGATTCAGGCGTTCTCTATATTTTTGGAATCGTATGGACATATACTTTGAGTTGTATCATAAAGAAAGTTCATATTTGTATTAGAATTTATCATGAAGTACATAGTAAGTTTATCACATTACTAGTTTAACTAAATCACATTACATTATTGGCATAATCACATGTGATTATTATTGACCTATTTTGACTAGTGTTACATTCTCCCCCTGTTAGAATAATTTCGTCCCGAAATTTATCTTATATTAGATACCACCGAAGGGTCCTGGATAGCTTCCCTGCTTCCTGTTACGAATGTCCTACCACAGCCTAACTTCCTTGACTCCTTAACTTTGGACATTCCTTCTTGATATGTCCAATTTCACCACACTCAAAACATGCTCTTCCTCCATCATAGCCTGTTCCAGTGTTTGTTCCTAGATTTTCTGTTGTAGGTGTTGTGCTCCTGCAGAAATTGGCGGTTTGTCCCCTTTTCTTGCATTGAGTGCATATAAAGCAGTTACCTAGATGGTGACGGTTACACTGAGTGGATTTTGGGAGCTTTCCTTCATACTGTCATGGTTGTGTGGGTATTACTATTATGGCTGCATAATTAGTTGCCACATCTTGTCTCTTCTTAGATGATTGTCTGGGATTCTTCCCATTAAATTTACGCTTGTTTGTTCCAGATTCAGGAGACTCAGCTATAAATCCCACTTGGATTTCTGTGCTGGTTAGCAGATGAGCTATACGCTTTGCATTATCATATGTTGTAGGCTTTGATGCGATCATCATTCCTTTGATTTGTGATGCTAGACCCCAGATATATCGCTCGATCTTCTTGTACTCTGGGGTTACAAGTGTCGGACACATCACCGCAAGATTACTGAATCTAGCGGTATAAGCATTTTTCTCTGAACCCTTCATGGTTAGGGTCCACAATTCTTGTTCCAGCTTATGTATTTCCTCTCTAGGACAATACTCCTCTACTAGCATCCTCTTCAGCTCTTTCCATTTCATGGAGTTTGCAACATCAATTCCCATTGTATTAGCATGATTGTTCCACCATGTTAACGCTGCATCAGCGAAGGTACACGCGGCAAATCGTACCTTACAGTCGTCCGGACAGAAGCTTATTTGAAATACTGATTCTGCCTTTTCAATCCACCGGGTCAAGTTAACAACCCCTTCCGTTCCATGGAAGCTCTTAGGTTTTCAATTCATAAAATCCTTGTAGGTACACATTCTGGCGGTCCTTACATTGCCTTCATTTCTAACTTCTCCTCTTGTGACATTAGCAAGAGCTGCAGCGATTCTCTGAGCTATGATTTCTTCAAGTTCTGCCGAACTTGTTGGAGGGTTTTTTTCTGGTGGTGGTGGTTGCGGTTGTTGTTGTTGTAGTTCTGGTCGTTGGTTAAGGTTTAACTGAGTGCTACTTCTTCTAGGCATTTTGTTTAGTTCCTATACATTTTGGATCACCAAGTGTTTAGTCGATCAAATATTACTCCCAATTTAAATAGTTCATATGATCTGATCATAATAAAATATAGTTGTACACCTACACCTAGTTGTGATAAGATCTATGCACATATGAACTTTAGTTGGAATATCTGATCTAAATCCTTGAGATCAAAAACATTATGGGTATTTAGGTGTATTATCATCGCGGGTATGAGTCTTCATATATGACTCTATATTAATTATTTGTTGTATTCATGTTGTATTAATTATTGTTTGTTACTTCAGGTCTAGCTGATAAGGCACCGGCCAGTTAGGACAGTCGAAAGGGCAGGATCATTTTAGCATATAGTCGTTCTGGAATCCAATAACCCAAATCGACATGTATATCCTGTCACCACTCCCGTAAGTAGTCCTTCAGTAGAATAATTAATAATACTTTATATTGTAGGCTAAGGGATATACCTAAACCTAACAGAGTAAGCCCTAAACTATAGTCGTGCTTTCCTAAGAAAGTACTAATTCACTATAGTTAATAGCTCTGATACCAATCTGTCACACCCCGGTCGGCGGCGGAAACACCGGGCAGTGTAACGTCATTTCTTGTATCATAGTTATCAACTTCCTGAAAACACATGCATTTTAAAATACGTCAACATAAAGTTGGTGAGTTCACAGGTTTTGACTCTAAGTAAAAATAGTACTTTTTCCCAAGTTGGAAAAGTATATAATATAGTTTGAAGATATCATTTTGACTCATGCTTGTTTCTAACATATAGTATATATATATCCTAGGTATAATAGTTTACTTACCAAATAAGTATATACCTATAAGTCTCATATATTATAAATATAAATGTTTGTAATTCCATACAAACGTAGGTTACTACGTATAAATCTTATTTCAATTCTATACGATTAAAAATGGCTACGTATAAATCTTATTTCAATTCTATACGAGTAAAAACAGCTACATATAAATCTTATTTCAATTCTATACGAGTATGTAGTATAGGTATAGTTGTCTACTTAATGACTAAGTAGTATACCTACAAGTTCCTTGTACTTAGAGTATAAGTGTTTGGGAAAATTATACTTAACATTAATACTTGTATAACGACAAAGTATAATGCTTCTAACAATTTGCTACCATGAGTCCGTAACCGCGGCTATATGACTAGTTTCAAACCTCTGCTTGATGCTACAAGTTTTGCATCTTAAGATAAGTTCCACACGCTTCATCAACGTCGGAATAATAAACAAATAAAAGGATAGTTCGTCACTCGCAGATCGTTGGGTTGTAGCTAGCAACCACGAGTGGGGTTGTCAACTCGTATCTTATTCATACACGACTTCCTCGCTCGCACGGGATTAGCGGTTACAGGTCAGAGGATTTTCCCTAAGATTTCTAATCTTAGTTGATGAATACAATAACTCATGTAGACTTGTCGAGTTCCGTTAGTTCTAGTAGTAAACTCATATTCGTGTCTAAAACCCTAAGTTATTAGACTATGCTTTAAGCATTACTCCTAATATTTATAATACTTAGGCAATACAAGAGCTATAATTATAATTAAAACTAGGTTTTATCTTAACATAAAACCAACAATAACAATGTACATATCAATTAACATATAGAACTTCCGAGTATAACTCTGGAACTATATCGCACATGAAATATGTATAGAATCCTAAGTATAACTCAAGATCTACATTAATACAAGAACATGCTAACAAGTTGATAATAGTTGTATATATTCAAAATATTATATTTAGAACAACTATATCCCTGTTAATATAACTATCTACGTTGATACTAATATACTATCATATAGACATAATAGTAACGTATATACAATATTTAGCATGCGTTTTCCCCCGAAAATATTAGAAAGTGGGGCCATGAAACTCACCTTAATAGCGTGATTTTATGTAATCTAAGTAGAAAGGGTCAGCGGTACGAGGTCGTCGGGCTCGAGATGCAAGAGGGCTTCAACAAATGAGAGAGAGAGAGAAGAAATTCAGGTGTGAGGAAAGAGAAGGCCAGACTTGCTATTTATAGGAAGATTTTTGGCCCTCACGACGTGAGAAACTCATTGTTCACGTCGTGAGTTTGGAACTTATCTCTTCGTAGACTTGACATCCGTCTTCTAGCTTCCAAAGGTGGCCATATGACTCCTCACGTCGTGAACTATCATTGTTCCCATCGTGAGCTTAGAGCTTATCCCTTCTTAGCCTCTTCACGCATCTTCTAGGTCCGAAATGTGGCAATTTGACTCCTCACGTCGTGAGTTTCTATGCTCACGTCGTGAGTTCAGTCGGATTAGGGTTTCTGACAGTTGTATCTTCGGAAGGTCGTAACTTTCGCATACGAACTCCGTTTTTGACGTTCTTTATATCCACACGTAGGTAATTCCGAGTACTAAAACTCTCTTTTAGGTTCCAGTAGCTAATTATAAGTCTATTTTAAATTTCTCTTATTATCGAGATTTATAGTGTTCGGTTATCATAACTTCTTCGTGCGAAGTCAGATTCAGGCGTTCTCTATATTTTTGGAATCGTATGGACATATACTTTGAGTTGTATCATAAAGAAAGTTCATATTTGTATTAGAATTTATCATGAAGTACATAGTAAGTTTATCACATTACTAGTTTAACTAAATCACATTACATGATTAGCATAATCACATGTGATTATTATTGACCTATTTTGACTAGTGTTATAGAAATAATCAAAAGTGTAAAGTTAAAGGTTATGGAAAAGTAACGAATGAGAAATTCACGGTGAATCGTGTTGCTTATGTTGAAGGATTGAAGCATAATTTGATTAGTATTTCGTAACTTGTTATCGGAATAGGCAATCAAGTTCTTTTTGATGAGGAATGTAGTATAATTTCAAACAAAGAAACGAAGGAGGTTTTGCTATAGTCAAAACGAAAGGGTGACATGTTCACTCTCAACATGAAACAAATTGTAGGCATACCCTCTGTTTTCTTGTTATCGAAAGCATCTTCGGATCTCAGTTGATTATGACATCGACGTCTTTCTCATCTTAACTTTAAGAATTTAAATAAATTTGTTCTTCATGATCTTGTTCACGGTTTACCTGTTCTGAAATTTGAAAATGATTCATTATGTGTAACATGTTAACAGGGAAAACAACATTATCAGGGTCATCCAATCATAATTGATTCAAAGATCATTGAACCATTGGAGCTTCTTCACATTGACTTGTGTGGACCTTCGATTGTTGAGTCACTCAATAAGAAGAAGTATATACTAGTTACTGTTGATGATTTTTCAAGGTTTACTTGGGTCTTCTTTCTTCGAAAAAAGTCTAAAATTGCTCAAGTGATGATTGATTTTATCAAGAATATTGAATTAAGCTTGAAAAGGAAAGTTCGAAAGATAAAAAGTGACAATGGAAAAGAGTTCAAAAATAGAATATTAGATTCATTTTTGAAAGAACTGGGAATTTCACATAATTTTTCGTATCCATACACACCACAACAAAATGGTGTAGTCAAAAGGAGAAATTGTTCCTTATGTGAAGCGGCGAGAACGATGCTTACTTATGCAAATCTGCATCAATACTTCTAGGCTGAAGCTGTTTTGATTGCGTGCTTTACCCAAAATCATTCTTTTATTCATATTCATTTCAATATTACACCCTATGAGATAATAAACAAAAGGAAACCAAATGTCAAATTTTTCCATGTTTTTGGGTGCAGATGTGTCATCATGAATCACAAGGACAATCTTTCCAAATTTCATACAAAAGATGATAAGGGAGCTTTTCTGGCATATTCTTACAATATTGTAGCCTATAGGGTGTTGAATAAGCGAACTAGGAAGATTGAAGAAACTTTCAATCTCACATTTGATGATTATTATGTCAAGAGAAGTGAACAAACTTTCATTCGAAAACCAATAATTTTTTAATCTAATGATGAATTTGAGCAAATGTTTACATTTGATGTTAATCTTGATTTAATTTTTGGTATTCCTGATATGGCAATTGATGCAAACATCAATGTTGAAGATAATCAAATTCCTGAGGCATCGAAACATTTTGATGATTCGACAATTTCAATTTAAGAAAATGATGCACAATCTTCATCAACCTCAAGAGTTAATATCAAAAGAATGCAAGTTTTGACTGATGATCAAGTGGAGGGGGAGCACTTGATTTATTCGTCACACAACAAAAGATAATATTCTCATGTTGAAGGGGAGCATATGTCTAACCATCCTGATGTCGAGGGGGAGCATATGTCTAACCATCCTGATGTCGATGGGGATCATATGTCTAACCATCCTGATATCGAGGGGGAACATATGATGAATCCATTGGTTGAGGGGGGAGCCAAGTGGACCAACTCACGATGAGGGTATTGATTTTCATGATTTTGCTGACAATGTCTAAATTTTAGGAGAAATATAGGAAGGTGAAGAAGTTTATGAAGATGCACAATTGGAATTTGATCCTACCTTTCCACCGCTGGACAAATGGACGAAAAATCATCCAAAGGAACAGTTTCTTGGTGATCCAAGTTTTGGTGTTTTGACTCAAGCCCAGATTCGAGCCAAAAATGAAGTTTTAAAATGTACATCAATAGTTTTGTATGTTAAATGTCTTTATTTCGAAAATTGAACCAAAAACTGTCAAGGCTGCATTAGAACATTTCGATTGGGTTGTTGTTATGCAATCTGAGTTAGCAGAATTTGAACGAAATAAGGTTTGGAGATTAGTTACTAAACCTGATGATGTTTCGATAGTTGGTCTCAAATGGGTTTTTAAAAATAAAACTGATAAAGAAGGAAATTTTGTTTGAAATAAAGCAAGATGAGTCGTAAAAGGTTATTGTCAACAAGAAGGAATTGATTATGAACCTTTGCTCCTGTCGCAAGACTCGAAGCGATACAAATTTTTCTTGCTTATGCAACTCACAAGGATTTTGACGTTTACCATATGGACGTAAAATGTGCATTCCTAAATGGATTTCTTGAAGAAATGGTGTATGTCGAACAACCACCCAGTTTCGTTAACGATAAGTATCATAATCACTTTTATATTCTTGACAAGGTAGTTTATGGGTTGAAAAAAGCACCCCGTGCCTGGTATGCAACTCTTACTAATTTTTTGAAAATGGCTAAATTTAAACAAGGGTTCGTTGATCCTACTTTATTTTGAAAGAAAGTAGGGGATCATTTGATGCTTGTTCAAATTTATGTTGATGGCATTATATTTGCTTCAACTGATCCTTTGTTGTCGAAATAGTTTGAGGAACTAATGCAAAGTCAATTTGAAATGAGCATGATGGGTAAGATATATCACTTTTTGGGTTTAAATATTCTTCAAAGCAGGAAAGGAATCTTTATCAATAAAGAGAACTACACTCGAAACCCGGTTTAAAGATTTGGGATGACGAATTTCTCGAAAGTTAAAGTATCTATGGCTATTGGCACACGCTTAATTCCTTCGTTGGATAAGCCTGTTGTCGATCTTACAACATATAGAGGCATGATAGGTTCACTTTTGTATTTAACTACAAAAACATTAGGATTGTGGTATCCGACGAAACCTGGATTCTTTATCCAAGCATTTTCTGATGCAGATCTTGGAGGTTGTCAATTGGATCGAAAGAGCACTACTCGAGGATGTCAATTATTGGATGGGAAACTTGTGAGTTGGAAATCGAAAAAGCAGACATGTGTTTCTATTTCGACAGCTGAGGCTGAATACACTGCTGTTGTTGCATGCACATCTCAAGTGATCTGGATACAAAGCCAATTGTGTGGCTATACAATAAATGTGAAGATGATATCTTTGTATTGTGATTCACAAAGTGTTATTTGCATATGTCACAATCCAGTTCAACATTCGAAAACCAAGCATATTCCTCTTCGTTATCACTTCATAAAAGATCATGTTGAAGACGGAAATATCAAAGTTCATTTCGTCAAAACAACATATCAACTTGCTGATATTTTCATGAAACCTTTGGATGAAAAATCAATTTTAAAGATTTTACATGGTTTGGTGATGATGGATGCATGTTTTGTTCCACATGTAACATAATTGCTTTGAATATATGTTTTACCTTACATTCGATTGTTTATGCCACTTTCGATTTCTAGGTATGAGTTTTCAGTGTTATTTTAACTCTCGTTTATTGTTTCATTCTTATTTAGATGCTACTGTTCATATTAAGCGTTTGACTGCCTTCGCATTCGAGTTCATTCTGAATCATTCAGTATCAATTTCGAGTATGTAGGATTATTTTCGATACCTAACCTTATTTTTGTAGGATGATCACACTTTCTACATCATGGTTGGAACGGACAGATCTTGGTAACATTACTCTTTACCTTATTTTTTGTTTTTGCTTTCTATAAATCAAAAATTTAGAAAGATTTTCTTATTTTTTATTTTGATTTCTGTAAATCACAAATCCAAAAAGATTTTCTTATTTTTTGTTTTTGTTTTTTTTCTAAATCAAAAATCCAAAAAGATTTTCTTATTTTTGTTTTTTTTTCTATACATCTAAAATCCAAAAATATTTTTGTTTTATTTGAATTTGGGGAATCTCATTGTAACAATATGTTGTATTTTGGCATGCCATATGTGTATATTCAAAGGGGAACATGTACGATTCGAAACTATGAACTATTTAAGTGTCCCTAGAAGAATGGTGCAGCATATTGTCCTCAAGCCTCAAAGACTCTATGTGTTCGAAGCCTTAATGAAACTATCAACACGAAAGTTTCTTCCCAATCAGGCTATATTCAAATTAGTCTATGAGCTACCTTTCTCTTCTCATGATGAGTAAAGAGATTTCTGCTAAGCCTAGAATTTTTGTAGAGGTACAATGAGTCTTTCTAACCAATCTTTTTCATCCAACATTCTTTCACTTTCACACACAATGACATGTACCCAAGACATCTCTGGTTGAAACCTACTAGGATATAGGTATGTCACAACTCTGTGTTAATGATCTTGAATCATTTTTCCGTGATGATGGTGAAACCCAACAAACTTTAACTTCAATGGATTCACAATAAACATTCTTGTTCAAGATTTTGACCAAACCTTTGTTTCAATGTACCACTTTTTGATGTTCATAATCTCATTTCATTCGTATTGTGTGATCTTGATAAAATGTACTAATCCCTAGTCATTTTTACCCAAAAACATCCAGATTTTCATTTGATTATGAAATGAGATTTCAGTTTGAATATTTTTTCTACATTCTTATTTACTCAAGATTTTCACAAACTGACTTGTTCTTGACTACACTAGTCATCAAGGTATTTTTTACATATTGTGCCACACTTATGTTAAGTTGTGAACTTATGTGAAAACAAAACTACCTTCGAACCTAATGAAAAAAAGGCCCTTTGATACTCCTCAAAGAGTTATCTTTATTGTACTTCACGGGAAACCACACAAGAAATTTGCCATCTTTCTTGATGTCGAATGAAGACATATTTGCCCAGGATCACTATGTTTTCATATCAAAGGACTTTTGATATCACGATACCCATAATTTTTTTTTCTTGCTTCTATCTCATTTTTGGCACACGAAAGCACATAAATCCTTAAGGTTATGGGTATTACCAACTCGAAACTTAGATTTTGCAAAGACTGGAAAATGATTTTACTTATCCTTCCCATATTTAAATGAGCCTAGCCTCCATGCCAAAGGATGGTTCTCTATTGGTCACGAAACTTGTATGATCTCTCTTGGTATCGAAACTTATGATGCTTCTTATCTGATTGGGGGAAGCAAACGATCTTGTTGAAGCGACAATTCAAGATTTACACGAGAATTTAGGAGAAAATTAATCATCATTTTTCTTCGTGGAATTTTTTAATTGGGAAATGGTTTGAATTCAAGATTCACGCTAGTTATATAAGGCAAACTGGCCTTCCGATTTTCAGTTTATGTTCTTTGAAAATTTACAATAATTGTTCATCGGCAGTTTTTCGTAATGTCCTAAAATTTAAGGCCAAAAATTTCATTTTTTATAATAATAAAACCATCATCCAAAACGTGTTCATAAAACCATAAAAGAACATCAGAGTATGCCAATAATCATCCAAATACATCAAGTCAACAAAATACGGAACAACATGGTGTGTACGATGCGATCATCCCGAGCCCTTCCCCTTCGATTCGGAATTACCTGAAACATAAAATGAAAACCATAAGCACGAAGCTTAGTGAGTTCTCCAAAATACCTCATTCCATACATATCAAACATACAACGGGCCATGCCCAACAACCATCGGGCCCCGTCCGGCATCGAGCCCTGCTCGGAACAGATCTGTTAGTAACATGAGATGGGCCCCGCCCATCACATTCATCAGGCCCCGCCTGACATTCATACAGACATATAAACACATGCAATAATCACTAAAAAATAACATACAATACACCCATCAGGCCTCTCCTAGCATCAAACCCCACCTGGTATATATATTGAAAGGTCTAGTATGCTCAAGAGTCATATTAAAGTGATATTGCTAAATAACATATGATACTAATGGGTCATACTAACAACAACTTGATACAATTGATTATTTATTAGAAATTGATTTTAATAAATATTAAATAAAACTCTTATAATTAAATTGGAAATTATTTATTTCATGGAAATAATAATTTTTATTAGCAAGTAACATTACATAATTCATATGGTATGAATTAATAAGTTGTGTACAACTTTTTGGACTAGTTGAAACCTTTTTGTCTTTTACTCAAAAGACAAAGTTTATATTTTATAAACCTTGAGTTTATAAAATTTAAACTAATTTTTCTCTTTTATATATAGATTTTGAAATTTGCATTAAAAGATGAAAAGTATGGGCTTTCCATTAGTTTATTCAAAAGTAATGAAGCATGTGAGACATGTTTATGATATGGGGACATATGTGCTTAAAGTGTTAAGATCTAATGGTTAATACCTTCACTTTATGCATATAAATAAGAGGCTTGCAATCTTAAATGAGTGCACCATTCCTTCTTCCCTACTAGTGGCCGAAACTAGTTTATTCCCTCTCATTCTCTCTAGCTTTGCTTTGAATACTTGGAGATTACTTTCTTTCACATGCCCTCTTTAAGTTCATATTGGTTATGAACTTAAAACTTAAGGGTTTAAGAGTTTTGGACTAGCATCTACATCAAGTTGAGTCATTGTTGGTGTCTCAAAGGTTCCACATTCTTCACCAACTTCCAAGCCTCCCAAGAGGACCCAAAGAACTACAAAGGTTGTTATTTCTTCATCCTTTCTATGGTTGGTGTTTTAATCTTTCTATACCTTGCAAGAAGATCCTTGGTGGGTATAAAATGTTTATGTTATTTCAAAAATTAAAGTCTTCCGTTGCCATATTTTTCTAGTTTATGAAACTATTTTTGAACTAAAACCCAACAATTGGTATCAGAGCCACCTTGCAAGTTTGGTTAGATTTTTTTAATTTTATTTTTGGAAATCTTAATTTTTGGAGAATATGGATAACTTGTTTTTGTATAATAATAAGTTCATACATATTTTATATGACAACATTTTTTATTTTATGTTACAAAAGTTTCATGCATCTTTTGTCATTTAAAGTTGTCTTAGAAAAACAAAGGTTGTTTGATGTGTATATCGATGTATATGATGTGCATAAAGTAGCCAAAGACCAATGTGTTGTTATGTTGTTGTGTTGGTTATTTTTGTTATAAAATGGTTGTAATAATTTATTTATTCATATGGTATGTAATAATTAAATAGATTAGCTTTTATTGTTTATTTTTGTAAAGTAATAGATTAGTTTTTAGAAATAATTTATTTGTACAAAGATGTAACAAGAATTGAAGTTGGAGCCATTTTTTGAAGACAAAAATGCAATTTTCATGTCTACTAAAGTGCTGAGCAGAAGATGACACTTTCTGAAAAGTGTCATGAAAGTTGTCAACAGTACCCTTTTATTTGAAGGGCTGTTGACCTAATGCAACACTTTCTGCAACACTTTTCTAAAAAGTGTTGCATGTGGCTGCATTTTTCCTTTAAAGAAGTTTTTCCTATCTTTTGCAAGCAATGGGTGTTTACTCAAGTGGGAGCATATTCAACAACATTACAAGAAGATTTTTGGTCCCCTTAAATGTCCCTTTAGGAATGGACTTGGCATTTTTGTGTTGGCTCACAAAAATGTCATTAATTGGTTATGTTTATGCACATACCATTTTATGTATGTTTTGTGTTGTTTATTTTATGCATTATTTTGTGTGGTTGATAAAATTAGCCCTTTACATGCTAAAATAATTTTGGACAAAATAAACATCACATGGAGTTTGGGTTTTCAAAATTAGACATAAGATGTAACAAGTTATTAATTTTAAAATAAAACCCGTTTTTATAAAATCGTTAATAACGACAAATTTTGAAATACTCCATTATAAGTTTTAAAATGGTGATTTTTATAACTTATACAAACTCCATATATATAAGTAATAAAATGAAGTTTCATTAAAGATATAAAAGGTTCAAATGCACTCAAACTTAATACCGGTTATTAAAATTGAATTGTGTCAAATTATATAAAAACTAGCTTTTATATAGAACCTTTAAAAGGTCATTTTCTTTTGAAAATTGATACCATGGTTTATTATATGCATATAATAAACATTATATCATATGTTTTTTAAACTAGAATTATAAAACATATAAAGACCCTTTTTACAAACCTCAAATCTATGCAATCCGTTTGAAAAACACCCGCACGTCTCTTGTATGCACTAGTAAGATAAAGGATACCTAACCGCTTAGTGTTGTCTTTTGATGGTCGGGGTGTCTTCGCGATTTCTATAACCAAGTTATAGGCCGATTACACAAGTTTTTCAAATTGGACGATTTGATCGGAAATCTTTTGTGATAAAGGATACCTAAGCAAGAGAGTTCTGAGTCATAGAAGGGATCAAACATGTCTAATTAAATTTGTTATTAGAGATCCCATAAACCTAGGAATTATATAGTGAGATATAATTGATAATCGATATCTAACGGGTTGCATTCAAATGGATGGGATAAATGATACCTAACCATTTAGTTGTTTTGCAACTTGGATCCTAGACTTTGATAATTAATGTTTTTGGAAACTAAAAGGGTATTAATTATTCAAGATTAAATACTGAAAATACTAAATGAATTTTGTTAAAATTTTGTAGTTATATAATCCATTCTCATTATCATGAATTGTCATTTTCTTTAATGACTTAATGAAACAATAACATTCAATAGATACAACTTCAATGAATGGGTTCATGTCTTAAGAGACAATCTCGTAAGAGATATGAAATTGTATACACTTAAAGGTCCTAGTCCTAAACTATTTGCTTTGAGCAATTAAACCTGAACATGATACCTAGTAAAGGCATCACTATGATGCTTAAGATGTTTTTAACATCAAGCTAGGAATAGTTATTCACGACTTCTAAGAAGTCTTGGATAATTTAAACATATATCTGATGATATAACAGGTTAAGCAATATTCCAATAAATACAATGATATTTTATTTAAAGCTAGTTTAAACATTGGAATAATGCAAGGCTCAAAGAGTCACCTAGTTTGATCTAAGAGGCCCATGTTTTATGGACTGAACACCTTTAAGCCCAAGAAATCTAGTAAAGCCCACATAGATGGATCTTGTTTCTTTTGTGAAGAAACTGGACACTGGAAGAGGATTTACTCCTCTTATTTGGAAAGAAAGTCTGGAAGAGACTAGTACTTCTAGTATCTACTAGATAGAACTCATACTTTTCATATAACATTTAGGTACTTGGTACTTAAATGTTAATCTAATATTTGTAAATGGCTTGCAAATATTTATTGAAGAGTAACCAAGTTGAGCACAATCAAGTTGGAACTACACTCTAGGAGTTTAGTTTATTATTTATTCTTAAATGTCTGATAATTTACTCAATCGTTTTTTCATAACGATAATATTCATATTATTAAATGATTAACTTCTATTTATGAGACTGGATCTCTTAATAGAGTTGTGAAGTAAATATCAACATTTTATAAATAAAATTAAGTTCTATATGCAAACACTTTTGACTTAAACTTGTTTTAAATCAAACTCATCTTTGCCATTATTATCTTTATTATATAAATGGCATTCACATATTCCAATATCAAGAAAGGGATCTTTGAAGGCAAATAATGTAGTTTATTTGACATATGTGAACCTTATTTATATGAAAAGTATTCCTAATGATATTTTCACTAAGGTGTAGAGAAAATAATTAAGGAACTATACACCTTGGTGTATGACTTCCTTTCTAACGAATGTCTCAGATTAAGCATAGGATACCATATCAACTTTATTAACAAATATAGTAGTTTTAATTTTATTTTACGTGGTAAAACATAATTGTGAAATCTTTGTTGAAGGTTTCAAAAGTTGAGATACAAACCGGTAAGAACCATTTAAGGCCTTAATGATAATAAAGGATGAATTAAATCTTACTTGGTATGATTTACTTTCTAATCGGTAGAAATATCCTACTTTAATCTTTTTGGGATAATACTTCAATCACTATTAATTGTATCTTGAATACAAATACCAACTAATAAGTAGATTAAACACTTTATAATATTTAGTATGGAAGGGCTCCATCTTCATCTTACTTAATGTTTTGTGGATTTGAAGTCGATGTTGGACTAAAGTTTCTAAACCCAAAGTTTACTGAATACATATTTGTATAATACTCTAAATGTGGCTTAGATTATCATATGCAAACCCACCAAGAATAAGTTCTCTTATTTTTGTGAAAGATAAGTTAGTAGAAAGCAAGCTTATAAAGACAAAGCGAGTGGGAGTTACATGGAACTTGAAGCAGCTCAAGAACCATAACCTTATGTAGTAATAGTTGGCACTAGTTTTAACAAGAATTGTTAAACTTGAATAATAGCTATTCACAAACACAAATTGTTCGCATTAATGATAGAATTAATCTATGACTTGAGAAATGTGGAATCTCTCATTGATGATATTTTATTGATGGTTTCTGGAAAATCCATCAAATACCAAGATGCTATGTCAGATCTCGAATCTGATAAATGACATAGAGTCATGAACATGAGATGTAATCCATGTATGATAATCAAGAATGGGCTTGATTAAAATTTGTCCCTATAACAAGGCTAGAAGGAGAAAATGATTCTTCTAGAAAGAATAAATTACATGGATAACCATACACATTTAAAGCAAGACTTGTTGTAAAAGTTTTTTCTCATACTCATATCATTGACTATGATTCTCATTATACTCATGACATTGACTGTGATCAAACCTTTTTTCCACAAGTAGCTATGATTAGATCAACAATGATATTATTTACTATAAATTCATATTTTTAATATGAGATATAGTAAATAGATTTCAAGAAAGACCGCTTTTTCTTAATAGACATCTACTAGAAGATATCTATATAGATTAGCCTGAAGGTTTTCTCAATCCATGTAATCCTAGAAAAATGTGTAGAGCTTGAGATTCACTTGTGGACATAAAGCAAACATCTCAATGTTACAATCATCATTTTATATAAAACCACAAGGTATGTTTTTATATCAAAATGAATAGAACATGTGTGTTTACTAAGAACTAGTGGGAGTATAGTGAAATTCCTAATCTTATATGAATAAGACATACTTAATCATTTGAAATCACATTCTGACTAAGCAAGGTCGTTTTCACCTTGACTCGGAAAGTGTTTCTAAAATGAAAGACTTAGGAAGGAGAAGATATATTCTTGGAATGTAAAATCTAAAAGGGATAGATAAAAGGAATGTTAAAAGATTCATGTCCTTATACATATATTGGCAATATCTTGAAAGGGATCAAGACACAAGATTCTTTTGGAGAATTCTTGGCATTGTCATATGGCACCATTTTGAGCTAGCCTCAAAAGTACATAGCTCATAGGTTTAAACTAGATAAAATGATTTATATTCTATTTTATTGGCAAATGAATTCATCATTTACGCCATATTATGCATAGTATATGTTATTTGATCATGTTGTAAGCATGTCATAGGATACTAATTGAATACATGGTTAAGTCACTGGATGACTATGTGACAACCGTCAAATTTTGAGACAGTTCTAGATTTGAATAAACTTAGTTGCACATAAAGGCACGACAAATACTAGACTTAGTAGCTAGAATCTAAGTTATAACCTACTAGAAACTTGGAACAATTAGAAACAACGGATAATGTACTTAGATTTCACATTGATATGCGAATTCTACCACTACTTAACTGTAGTGACTATCCATATTCGGGTCACTCTTTGACTCGAATGCCTTTTCATGAATCATATACACACATCATTCATTGGACCTAGTAGTATAAATAAGGTCCAAGTCTCATAGGAACTTAAGTCAAAGTTGAAACTATGACTAGTATACTTGGTTCGTCAATTTCACTTGAATCTCGGAACCACTACATAGAAATGCCAATAAACCGATAGAAATAAATTACAAACATTATTTCTAACTTGAATAAGAGTTAGGAAACACAAAAATAATTTGAAGTCTCAAAGATTCAATTTATTTTGATATTCAAAGTTTAGCAAAATCCTAAAAACCCTAAATACCTAATTTTATAAACTTTAACCTCAAAAATTATATGAAAATAATTATGAATCTTACAATATCAATTTAAAATAATTAAATTCATGGAAATATAATCAAAGATAGGAAAGATTAAACCATTTATCTTATTCCTAAAGTTATAAGCTAAATTATCAAAGATTAATGCATAAATCAACCTAAATACAATTTATAAATTTTTTTAAAAAGTTTATAAAATATAGGAAAATGATTTAAATGTAATTACGAGAGAGAGGGCCTCTCTCATCCTCCAAAAATTCGTCCACCCCCTCTCCAAGACACTCTTCCCCAAGACAAAAATCATTTTATCCTCCTTTACACTTCACTTCTCTCTCACACTTACTTCTCTTTCACTTTTCTCACTGTTACACTCCACAACTCCATTTCTCTCTTCCTCTCTCCACCATCCAATTAAATTTCCAGAAAAATGAGTCTCAAGACACCAAAAATCATCCTCATCAAGTGTGTTCTTAAGGTAAAATCGAAAACCCCTTATTCTCCTTTCAAAGTTACACCATTTCATGAACATTTTTCTACACCCTTATTTTATGGATGGATTATGAATAATATGTTCATAACCACGATTTTTATGATGATTATGGTAGTAGTTCACCCAAATACCAACATGCATGTGATGATCTTCAAGCTTAGATGTTAGATGATCAAAGTATGTTGTTAAAAAGCTTTCAAATATGTCATAAAGATTTATTCACAAATAAATACTTAAACCATCTTTTCTGCTCAAATCCTTTTTTTCCCAGAATCCAGACAATAAAAAAAGATGATATGGAAGTTTTCATAAAATAAATCATTTTTCTCGATTTATTGTTATTTTTGCAAGAAAATAGATCAATAATTCATATAAAATACTTTTGATGGTCAATAAATTCTGGTAAATTCCGGATATCACCTATGAACTGAGTAAAGACTTTTCATGAAGTTTCATGCATTTCTAAGGCTGTTTTCTGTTCATTTTTAATTTATTTTTGTTTAAAAGAAATAAATATACAAATACAGTTATGAATGTCCAAAGCTGTATTTAATAATTTTTGCATCTTCTAGGCACCATAAAGAATCTGTGAAAAGTTCTCCAGATTTTTCCAAGACAATTTCTTATTTTTCCCGATTTAATAAATGTTTAAGGGATTAAATTGATGAAAAATAGCTACACTTATTCAAAAATTATGAAACTTTACCATGACATCTTATATTACATTAGGATGCTGTATAAAAAGTTGGATCATTTTCTCTTCTGTATGCTATTTTATTTCTATTTTCCTAAGATTAAACATTCATAAATCCAAAAATCAGACTCCACTATTTACAAATGACTCTTGATATTTTTCCCATATTATATACAATATCAAATAATTTTACAAAAACTCTTAGGAATTACCTTAACTTTTTACTATTTATTCTAATTTTTATTTATTAAATACACAGAAATTATGAAAATCAGACTCCTATATGTGAAAATCACCTTTGGGATTTTTCCCAGATTATATATGTTTAGGAAAAGTGGAACACCAAGTTTGGAAAATTTTACATACTATTTTCTAATTATCTTCATTTTTGTTAAAATAAACACACAAAAATCATAAAATCAGGTTACACTATTTCAAAATAAATATTGGTATTTTTCCGAGCTTATGTACACTGTATATGAATTTTAAAAAAAATTTGGTAATTTTATTTATTGTTTAATAATTACTCACGAATTAATGCTTATTTACGTGAATAAAACAAACAAAAATATCTAAACTCTTTGGAAACCAACTTTTATTATTTTACCAACTTTTATATGTCTAATAATACTAGTAAAAAAAGTTTGGGGGATTTTTGAAACTGTTTTCTATTTATCTCTATTCTGATAGAATAAATACACAAAAATCTAAAAAGTCATGTTAAACTATTTGACAATTAGTTTTGATATTTTTCCTAGATTGAATATATTTTATAATAGTAGTGCACAAAGTTTGGGGAATTTTATTAACTGATTGCTATTTTTCATGAATTTTTATCTATTTAGAGAATTAAATATAAGAAAAATGGCTATACATATCTATAATCCATGAAAATTTATCTGGAAGTCTTTTAATACAGTTTGAACCCAAAATCAAAAGTTTAGTAAGTTTTATTAACTGTTTAGTATTTTTCATGATTTTATGACTATTCAAGAAATTAAAATGGTGAAAAATAGTTAGACATATAAAAAATGCAAGAAAACTTATCTTAAGGTCTTTGACTTCAATTAAAAACTGAAATGCAAAGTTTGGGAAATTTTGGAACTAAATTGACTTAGTTTTTTTAAATATTTAATCATTGGAACACCTCGTAAAATGTTAAATTTTAACATTTCAATAATGGGAAATTCCATTTGAATTTGTTATTCAACAAATTGATTCATAGAAATCTAAATTTTACAGAAAATTGTTTGTAACTTAACAATATTAAATTTTGACCCAATATTGGCATCATTCTATTGTAAAAGTTAAGTATACTAGTATTAGATTTCGATTAGAGACTCATTAGTGTGTAACATCGTTGTAGGAATCGGTAGTGGTACAAGTGGAACTTAGTTCGAGACATCATTTTCATCATCTCAAAGCATTGTGATATTCACGCCTTCCCCTATTTTCGGTTTTTATGTTTTGGGGTGGAAAAGCTTGTCCGAAAAAACTATTTATTGTTCGTTGTATTTAAATTGATTTGTATCAAACTTGATTGCCATATTTTGCTATGTATGTCTATGCAACTTGAAACATGAGGCCTTATCATCTTAAGTACCTTCCCTTACACTTTACTCCAACCATTAACTCTTTGAGCCAATGGTCATTATGGATAGCGCTATTAGGAATTGACAACTCCTCTTTTGCCTGATTGCTTGAGTGCATGATATCATATTAATCAATGGAATGATAAGCATAGATCTTGATAGGGCATCAGTCATAGGCTTGGTTGTGAACTCATTGTTTGCTCATATACAAACAAACTTGTTACTTATTATAGCAATAAACTCTGTTTCTCATTATAGCAATAAACCGTGTTTCTCATTATAGCAACAAACGTTTATTACAGGAAACTTATTTACTTGTCTTAGCAATGAACTTGTTTGCTCTTTGTAGCAACGAACTTGTTTGCTCTTTGTAGCAACAAACTTGTTTGCTCTTTGTAGTAGTGAACATGTTTACTCATTTGAGCAACGAACTTTGTTTCTCATATTAGCAACAAACTTCTATTTATGGAAACTTTATTACTCATTTTAGCAACGAACTTCTATTCATGAAAAATTATTTACTTATTTTAGAAATGAACATTGTTTATGGAAACTATTATCAATATTCTAATTATCATGAATTCAAACTATATTATGTTATAAACCTGTGAGTACTCACCAACTATTTTTATAGTTGACGCTCGTTTTACATGCTTTTTCAGAAACTCGTCTATAAGATGGCACATAGGGACACATCACTTTTAGGAACAGTCGCATGTGTTGTATTTCAATTACATTGTAATTTCTTTTAAAAGTTGTACAAACTCATTGTTAATTTATAATGCTTTTTAATACTATGGTTGGTGTTGTCTTTATCTTTTGTTATGAAACCCTTTGTACTGCCACGCCCCGTATTTCCACTTTAGCGGGGTGTGACAGAAATGGTATCAGAGTCGAAGGTTATAGAGAATATCGGGTTTCCTTTGGAGAACCACAACTATAGCCACAAAAATTCAAAACATTTTATGATACTGAACATACTACTGGTATAACTAATTCGAGTATGCATGATTGGACTTTAATTAAGTATAGCCTGGCCAACTATGCTTAATTAAGGAAAATTAATGCGAGGTTGGAAACGGTTATATTAGAATTGTGTTCAAAACAATTTTCAACTCGAACTTTTGAAAAACAAGATTTTTCGGTGTGCGTATGGGCATTGCATATTATAGGCATTCATCTAGGTACACTTAGAAACTACGTGCACTTTTATCACAATGTCTTATTTAGAAATGTTCTTATCCCTTATCAAGTGCTAGGTTAACCAGTTAGGTTATATCACTAGCTACTCTAGGAGCAATCCTCTTAGTACTAACAATGAGTATTCCTCGGTAGCTATTGACTCTATTCGTAAGGTTAGTAGCTAGATAGACACTAGTAATAATCTTAAGTCGAAACCTATAATAATTATACCTCAATACCTCTTCATCGTCTTCGTACTAGAGTTACGAATAGGAAAAGCGTTCTGATACCGACACGCATGACAATTGGAGCATCGCGTTAGAAGGTAGATGAGTCGCCACAAGTAGTCACTTGGATATCATTGGAGAGAATCCCTAATGTGACTCACGAGGAGGCACGAAATCTCAACCCATTGCTACTGATACACGAGGCTTCTCTTCTACACTACGATTTTGGCTTTCGGTTGTTTCCACCTTGAGCTTAAAACTTAACATAGGATATCTCTTTGACCCAAAACCTTTTCATTACGTAGTTCTTACCCTACCATCTTTACCTTGTATTAAAGCACAAACCATACCCCCTTATGGAAAAACTTATAAGTCTTAGTTCAAGACTCCTAGATGCACTGGTGATTATCACAAGTATACCATCATCTTACACTTTCAAAATTACTAACATGTTTCACACCCAACACCAGCCTTAAAATTTTTATGCTCAATCAAACATCACACTACTTCGTTGTACGAATCCTTCCTACAAATTTGGAATCCTCCTTCGAATCGTATTATTTTCATACATTCGTTTAAGCCTTATCGACATTACTGACATTCCTATCATTAAAAAAAATTACATCCTCTTACGTCGTGAGCCAGACGCCAAACCTATAACTTAACCTTTGACCTCTATAAAAGGCCGCGAAACTGCATTGATACCATAAAACGTTTTACAAACAATTTTTCTTGTCATTTATCTTGGGAAAAAGACATCAGTACTCGCCTTATACTCGCCATAGTATTTAGGTATGATCAGCTACACAAATCTACTTATTCCTTACTTCTTCATCTTCCGTCGAAAAATCATTTCGCTTCATTTGTTTTATTTATCATCGATAAAATACTTTATAACCACTTTATACAACTTACTAGACCTTTCCTAATAATGTAAGCCATATTCTTGCTAAAATCTTTTGACAACTTGCTTTAACTTAACACTTTTCTTCAAAACTCAATTTAACCAATATTGGTTTTAACCTTACTATTTCAATTTCATTTCAAATCCATTTCAAAAGATAGATGTGCTTTTTAAGGGCATATAAACCATTTTCAACCTTGCTTACCATTTTGTCACGTTTTCGAAAAACTTAGAAACATTTGCTTTTATAAAAGTGTTGAAACTTTATACTAGAAAACTTAAATATATGACATCGATGTTCATGACATGGGTAAAAGCTTCATCGGATCTTCAAACCACTTTTGTTTTGACTCTTTTGACCACTTTCTCATTTAGGCATTGTACTTTACTTAAATGTGTTTTCTTGAAATCCAATATGATATTTCTGCAACTTTCTACTTCACACATGCTTCTAAGATATCTCTAATTCCTAAATTTCCAACACACCTCACTTTTTTTTATTCCAAATTAGTTTTATAAAATATATAAAGTTTCTAAAACTTACAGCATTGCAAAACTTAGTGTTCACTTTTAAACTTCCAGTGCCACACTTTCGACAATGCACAATTATTCATCTAAATATGTTGAGTCTTTACCTTATCCATTTTAACCATACTTGGACTCCAGTCTAAAAAGTCAAAGTTGTCATATTTTCAATTACTAGTTGTAGTGTTTCTTCTTTTTGACAAATCGAGTTTAACTTAATAGATTGCTCATGAATATTTAGCAAACGCTTTAAAACCTCCACATGTCTATTTAATCACCAGCATACATCAAGGATTGAAGGTTGAAATATATCTCAACCTAAGATTTAAATCTACTTACGGATATTGTCCTTAAAATTCTATCAATAGCAATCATTGCTGCTACCTTTTTTTTCTTTCCCCTGAACTTGATTTCTTGCTCTCCTTCTGATTTGAGATCTCGCAAACTCATAATAATAACATAATACATTGTCTAACTTTGTTTCTTTCTACTTTGCTTCTCTTGGTACCATGTTCATACGCATAAAGACTAGAAGTCTACCCATATCAATCTGAGCGATTAATGCGCATATAGTCGCGAGGCATAATTTCGATTTAGTCAACTTTGATATATTCAAATACGCCATTTATCATATACTTTTTATTTTTATTTTGAAATCTACTGTATAACAAGTAATCCTTATTTACATTTGCTCCTTTTGCTCTAAATTTAAAAAAATTTGATTAAACACGCAATTTTCATTGTATTTCCCTTCCAATTAATACACAAGGTGACTACCTTGTTCTTATCATTTTTCAAAATCCATAAAATATATGTGAAGAATACATTTCTTTTGTTTCATTTTTTCTTTAAAAACATAATAAATTTTAAATATTATGATTATCTATCCTTGAAATGATTGTTTTTGGTAGAATCACTAAATTAAGAATGCACTATTTTCAATGATCGATATTTTTACACCTTTCTTAAAATAGCACTCTACTTTGCAATTTCCAATGAGTTCCTAAACTCTCAAACTTGTTTTCATAAATATTCTAACTCCTCGTAAACTTGAAATTGTCCTGACTTAAACAATTGGACAATTTCTTAAAAAATTTAATACAAATATTTCTATACAAATTCCCTTAATGATGACTTAAACCTTTAACCTTAATTAATCTTTATATTATTTTACTACTTCGTTTGATTGCCACACATATATCTTCATTTTCTTGGAATTATTACATATTTTGATAATAGTGAGATTACTTATCGTTTCTAAACACTCAAAATGCTATCTAGATAATGTGATTTAAAATATCATAAACTTTCGCTGCCTTCATTAGAAACAATGACTCTCTAACTATATTCTTCAATTATGGTTCTATTAAAGTAAGAGTACCCGTAGTAGAAATTATAACTTCAGAAATCCTCGATCATTTCGTAATTTCTTTTGTAGACGAGACTTAAATAGTCTTTACGCTTGAGATGTACCAAAACTTCGTTTCTTACCCTTAGCACGTATCATTAGGAACTTACCCTCGGTCTTTATCTGGAAGACCAACTTATTTCGTGTTATATATTCTAAAGTTCTAGGGTGTTATGCATCCGGTTGAACCGGTTTGAGATTTGGTTTGTATGCAACGTCATTTGGTGGTATTTCGAACCCTAATTTGGAGAGAACTGGCTATTTTGCTTGAAGGATCATCGATATGTTCGATTTTATGATTTCAGAAGAATGGGTCATAGGGATTTGCGGTTCAGGTATGCGAAACTTTTGTTCAGGATTTGGTCAGGATGGAGGTGCAGAGCAAGTTGTCATCAGATGTATGTGTTCAGGAATGCAAAATTCGTCTCCGCAGCAATAATATGTTGGATAAGGAGCTTGTTGTAGCCAGTGGTTCCTTTTGGAATATCAGCGAATAGATCAAGAGGCGTTTGGGATGCTAAGGTTGAGCATCGAGTGCTGAGGGATTTTTCTACTCGTTGTATAAATTGCTATCCATGTTCTAAGTGGGTAGTTATTTATCAGTAAATCAGCTTCAGACTTTGGTATGTTTAGTTTAACATGGGTTTTGTTCAGTAGTGTACTGGGTTATTGGGTTAGTTGTCAATTCATTCTCAATCGTTGGTCATTTCATTCATTGTCAAAAGTGGAGGTTCTTCGAAAGTGTCGTGTTGTGTCAGTTGAAGTTTAATGGATGTGTCAACCTATCTTCAAGTTTCATATGTTTTATATTTTATTTGGTTTTTAGGTATGTTTACCCTCAATTATGGTGTGGAATTTTGGTTCATAGCAGGCTCAAGTTTGGTAGTTGTCCTTGGTTATTAGAAGTTTGGATATTGGGGCAACGTTGTATAGTTTTCCATGTGTGACTTTGATCTACGTAGAATCTAATTTTGGCATGTTGTGTTGGTAGGATTTGTAGTGGGATTGATTTGACTAAAATTTTGGTAGCATTTCTAGATCACCCTGGAAGTTTTCTCGAGCTAGTTACGTATTGGTGGAATCTATTCAGTTTCAATCAAGGTGTGGGATCTGGTTTCGGTCGTTCATAGGGATATTTTTGATAAGGGTTAAGGATCGTAATTTCATTAGATCTACTAACACTTCACCCTTTGGGTAAGGTTGTGATGAATAAGGAATGCAGTAGATCTAGGGATGGTTATTTGTTCCCCTTTGGGAATGTATATTGTGGTAGCTCATCAAATATGGTCATGAGGAGGTGTATATGAACTGAGTTGTATAGCATGAGAGCACCTGGTCCAAATTCATTAGTACGATTCTTAATTGGTTTGTAGCCCTTGAGTTGGAGCAAGAGTACAACCGCCTATCTCATTCGTTGGTTGGGTGCGACCATGTTTTCGTCTGATGTTGCATAGTAGCAGCCTATGCTATACAAGGGATTGTACGTTATAGAAGGTTTGGATCATAATGTGTTTAGATAGTGATTGAGAGGGGTGTTGATTAGGTTCCTATAAGTCAGTGGGTTGATGGTTGAGTACCTTTAGGCCCCTGTGGTGCTAGTCATGAGTCTTTGGGACAATGGTAGAATGACAACAAGATCGGATTAGTACCGTGAGCATATCATTATAGTAGTTAGACGGTGTCACGATGTATTGTGAACCAGTGGTTGCATGACTCCCATGGGTGGAACCCATTAGTCATTTGATTGAGACTCTTAAGTCACATATTGTTAGTTTTACTGGCATGGTTGAGTGTTAGTACATTTTTGAGAGTTAGGAGACTCAGTGACCAACTGGTTTGGATCATGTGGACAGTAAGAGCTTGTTAGGAGTATTAGTGGTGCAATGGAAGTCTTTTGATGAGTGGTTGTATTATGAACCTCGTTTATTGGCAGACTGTTTAATATGAAATTTAGATACCAATGTTGGGTATTGATTCTGAACTTCAGGTCATTAAGTTCAAGGTAAAAGTCTCGAATGATTTATCAGGTGGATGTACACCTGAGCTGATACGAAATTTGGATGCAACGTGAGATTCTTGGATCGACCATCATTATGCTCGTGGGAGCAGTGGGTTGGTGATGACTTGTTAGGAAGTAAAGTGTATATTTAAGTTTTTGGGCATAATTTCTGGATTTTGGGTTGGTTGAAATTCATGATCGATATATTCTAAGTATTCTTCTGCATGGTTGAGTGGTGTTCCTATTCATGAATTAGGAGGTGGTACATCAAATGAATGAACAACAATCTTAGGGAATAATTTATGGGGTTTTAAATTGATGGGTTTCAGCCTTCGAGAAGTTCCTACTTTGAGTGGTTGACACTGTGGATTCAGGTCTTCCAGTTGGGAAGATTAAGGCAGTTGTTTTAGATCTCAAACAGAACAATTGGGTTTCTTTCATTTACTGAAGGCGGAGTGTTAAAGTTCATTCTTTCGGAGGGATAAGTGTTTTCTGCTAAAATAGGGTTTGGACGGTAAGGATGGAGGACGGTCGTCGGTATGGGATGAATCTTCAGTCTTAATCAGAATTCAAGAAGTCCGGGCAGGAACGACTAGCATGGGAGAGGAAGTAGTAACGAATGATTTCGAGGACGAAATCTAATTTAAGTGGGGGATAGTTGTAACATCATGTTTTGAGAAGTTTCTTATTTCGGGATTTTGGGCAATAAATGGATCAAGTAAAGACCTTGGGCTTCAATGGAATAAGGTTTAGACACTATTTTATGGAGATAATATTAGTTGTGCGATCCAAGCCCTTGATTGCGTTTTGGAGTCAAAGGGTAAAACGAGAAAAATGATGTTTCATACTTCTTTTATGAATTTAGGATTTAAGTTCGGAAGGTGTTAAGGCAAGGGAGAGTTGATAGGATTGTAGATCTTCTCATTACCTTTATGTGGATATAAAGATCATCGAAATCAGAGTTGAAACGAAAAAGTTATGACCGTTTGAAGTTAGGGCGGTTGTGGGTTAAGCCGTGTATATTGGGCGTATGGGGAAGTAAGTTGGGTGTACTAGGGTATCCCTGATTACGTTGGGTGTACCAGAAGTATGTTGGGCGTATGCGATCAGTGCCCAACCCCTATTTTCATGGTTTGAGCCCTATTTAAGTTCCTTAACTTCCCCAAACCCATTCCATTCTCAGCCTCCAGCTTTCCAACACCCTCCCTTGAAACCCTAACCTTAGTTTGAGCCTTGTTAGCAAAAAGAAGGTGTTTTTAAGTGCTTTGGAGTGTTCTTGGTGCATCTTGGAGAAGAAGGAGCTCATTGGAGAAGTGTTGGTTGCATTGGAGCTTTTAGATCTAGACTTTGTTCTCATTGATCTTTCTTCTAGAGGTATAAAGCTTAAATCTTGAGGATGCATTTGTTAGATCTAGCTAGTTTTGGGTGTTATGAGCTTTTGGTCACTTTAGTGCATAAAGTTTAGATTTTGAAAGTTTGTGACCTTGTTATGGATAAATTTGGAATCTTTATCCATCTAAACATCATATTGATTCAGATATGAAGGTTGAAGACTTGGACTTAATGGATTAAGTTGAAAAAGATGCACTTTTGGTCCCTTGGAGACTTAAAGACTAGATCTTGGTTGTTTGGGCCATTCTAGTAGATAAAGTTGGAAACTTTATCCATTATGGAGTTATTAGGAACCATAAAAATGTGATCTTGGACCTCATATCCCTTCCATGCATGAGTTAAGATGTCTTAATGGATAAATAAGTTAGGGTTTTAGCTTTTGGACCTTTTCTAACCATGGAAAGTCGTAAAGGTGGAAACTTTATGACTTAAGTCGTTGTTTTGAGATTAGATCTGAGTTTGGACATTTTGGTCTTAATCATTAAGTCCTAAAATGAGAAAATGGTCACCAAGGGGGTACGTTGGGCGTACATATGCATATGCTTATCGTAATGCATGTTTTCCCCGATATCATGTTGTGGCGGATTGTACGTTAGGCATCAACGTGTAGTACGCGGGACGTACTCATGAAACCCTCTTTTTGGGCCTTTTGGGCCTCGGTTCTTTTGGGAGTTGGGCCATGAGTTGTTGGGTCAGATATGGGAAGGGTAAAATGGTCTTTTACCTTGGGTGTTGGACAATTATTAATTGGGGTTTTATTTGATTGGTTAGCATGGGGATTCTCTGATTCAGCTGCCCGAGCATATGTTTGACTGACAACAGACTGGGATGAGTTTGCTCACTATATTGTAGGACACTAGGGATTGTATGTGTTTGTAGTCTTTGTGACTCCTGTTGTATGTGTTGTATGAATGTTTTCATGTTTGTTATATGTGTGTGGGGTGAAATATACCCGCGGGTGAAATAGACACGATACAGCCTAGTGCTGACATATGAGTTGAAATAGACTCGGGGGTGAAATAGACCCGATATGGCTTTGGGCCGACACATAAGTTGAAACAGACTCGGGGATGAAAAAGACATGGGGGTGAAATAGACCCAACACAACCTTGAGCTGGCATATATGTATGGTATGCGATATTTTGGGGAACTCACTAAGCTTTGTGCTTACGGTTTATGTTTAAAATATTTTCAGGCCCTTCCGGTTTGGGAGGGAAGGGCCCGGCTTGATCGCAACACACCACCCATGTTTCCGCACTTTATGATTTTGGAGTTGTACCCTGATAACTATTTTTACTCTGATATACTTTTGAATGATTGAAATTATTAAATGGTGTTTATGGTTGAATTTTAAAATTTTTTTGGGACGTTACATAAATGCATCATAGTTTGGAACTAGCAGGTTTTCAACTTTGTTGAATCTGCTCAATAGTTTATCAGAAACTAAGGAAACATATAGAGATACATTCATGTATGATTATCAAGTATGGGCTTGATTAATTTTTTTCGATATATTACGAATATAAAGAGTAAGTGAGTTTTCAAAGGAGAAAACATAGATGGATGAAAATCTTTTCAGATTTAAGCTAACATCTCTAATATGAATCTTCTTTCATATAAGTTAATTACATAGTGTGATTTAATTATAAATCAAGATGACTCTTGTGTTTTTCAATAAATCTAGTGGGAGCGTAGTAACATTCCTAGTCTTATATGTAGTTGACATACTAATTCTTGGAATAAAGATCTATATAGATAGATCGTGGCAACTTAAAATATTAAGTAAAATTGCATTAATTGTCAAGGATCTTAAAGAGCTTAAACATAAAGACTCTGAGAGAGTTATGTTGTCAAATACCACATGGCATGATTTTGAGCACTCCTTAAAATCGTAGTATAATGTTTTGAACTAGATAATAGGATTGTATTTCATATGTTGCTGCAAATGGATTAAGCATATATGTCACAATTATGCATGAAGGCCAGATAAGTCGTATGTTTAGAGCATGCCGAATTATACCTCTATAATCCGAGAATAATTCATGGTGCGACTTAAAGGAACATAGTAAAGTAATTGCGAGAACTAAAGAAATATTCCTAATCTACGGAGTATTTAAAAGAAAGTTGTGTTTAAATTGTTACACATATGTTGAGCTTCCAAATAGATTGAGATGCCTCTCAATCACAATTGGGCATGTTCTCATTATGAATGAAGAGAAATTACATGGATAGTAGTTCCTTGTAGATTTTAATTACGGTTACACATCAAAGTTAGAGTACATTGTTTCTCAGGAAACCACATATAAAGATGCTTAATGAATAGTTCATTAGGACTATGAACAATCCCATTCCGCGAGTATTGGTATCTAAGTCATATTTAAGCATCTAATACATTCACAATAGTTTTCTCTATATATGAGTTATATACATAAAACTAATAATGTTGGTACTCGCAAAGTTTATACACATCAAGTTTGTCAAAACTACTTAACAAGGCTCCTTCATTAGCTAAAGCATGAAAGTCAAGCTGGTGTTATAGGCCCTTGTTGATATGAGTAGATGTATTTGATTGAAATTTAATATTTAGATATTGGAACAATACAAGCAACAAATATTGTAATGAGTTGATATATTGGATATATAGTCTTTCATTAAATAATTGTTGTGTTCTATATTAACATGTTTAATCCTTGAATAATTGGGTTATTCTAAATGTCCATATTCGTTCATAGTTGTGGGAGCATCTATGAGGTAAGACTAATATGAGTGGATTGATTGATTTTCATGGAGATGAAAATAGCAAGGGTTGCTACCAATTTTAAAGGTACTTGATTAGGAGAATAAGTATTGTATTTGACCCGCATCAAAATCACTTTATGGATCGTAGTTGTGAGTGATGTTTTAAGCAAGGTTATATCTTTGTATTCTTAGACTTGAGATACATATTTGGGAATTAAAGCGTAGGAATTGTTGTGCTTTGAAATGGATTAACATTGTTCCGTAAAAGGTAGTCATAAGGGCCGTCGTTGGGTATGGCATGAGTTACAATGATGGGCATACGTAGTCAAGATGATATTTGTTCATCTTATTCGTTGAGAGTTAGACATCTAAGGCCTTACTAAAAGTTGAACACCACATAAGATTGATCTTGATCCATATCTCATGTTCAACATGACGTCTGAGATAAAGGAATAACTGATACCACACCTTTAGTAACAATTTTAGCAAAGAGATCCTGAAATTGGTTGTTGATGATATGGAACACTTCATATGTTGTTAGGGGTAGTACCCCGTTGCTAGACGCCAACTACTGTCTATGTCAGTCTGTAATGAATCTTGTGCAAATGGGAGATTGTTGGGTCTATATGCTCAAGAATCATTATTGAGTGATATTGCTAATAACATATGATCCTATAGGGTCATACATTTATCAAATTGGCACATTTTGTATATTTATTATTAATATGAATATTAATAAATAATATCAATTCTTGTATTTGTTGGATTAGGTGTCTAAGTCCATAACTATATTTGGTATGTACTTGATTTGATTATGAGCATGGTCCTTTTGGGTTGCCTTCACTCATGCAACTTGATAGGATGAGTGGTGGAGAGAGAGAGGGAGTAGGATTTATTATATGAATAATAAATTGGTACTCAGAATGATTTTATTAATATATTATAAGATTAATATATTATTTGGAAATCATATTATTAATTGGTGATTAATCAGAAATTAATTTGATATTAATTTTGGGATTAAATGAACTGATTAATAATGGAGGGACTGTTTTGCAAATCATTGATAGTTGCAAAACTGGGCTGATGGACTCCTTAATTAGGAGTGGACGAAATCCTATAAGGAGGCCCTATGGATTTCGTCCAAGGCCTCTTATGGAGGAGTCCATGGGTTGTTTAAGCCTTAAATAGGAATTAGGGTCTCCTCCTGGAACCCTAGCAGCCCACAGCCTATATAAACCCTCCAAGACTAAGGAATTTCGGCCTATGCTTATGAAACCCTAGAGTGACTGATTTCCTCATCTCTCCAATTCATCCTTTGCATTGAGTGTTTGTGACTCCATTAGAGGTGGAACACTTGGGGCACTAAGCTTTCAAGAGTCAAGGACTTCAAGGATTGTTCTTGTTATTACAATATAACAAGTGAGGTAATCATCTAACCCCAGTTTATATATGAATTTCGAATTATATATGCTAGTCTATAGGGTTATTGCTTTGGTGTTCATATTTTCATGTTCAATAGAGAAAAACTTAGATCCAAAGAAATTAGGGTTGCATGATCACATAGGATTGTAGTTATTCTCAAAACCCATCAGAATTTAATTAGGGAATAATTATTGGTTTTGTGAAAATAATAATTAAAAGAGAGTATAACTAGTTATTATATCTTATGGTATTATTTAATAAGTCATGTATAGAGGTTTGGACACTTTGGTTAACCATGATTAAGATAATGAGTTAATGTACCATGGTTAATAAACTAGCAAACACATTTTGTCCTTTTTTGAAAACCATATTTGAATCTTTATGAGATGCATGGAGGTTGCTTGTCAACCTCCATACATTTTCTTCCATGCTCCTAAAGGATAACCAATACTTTATATTATTATATGGTGAGGATTTACTTTTACATGGACTATATATAGGAGTGCTTACTTACAAATTTGACCATTTCTTCTCTTAGAAAATGCAAAAAGTCGTAGCTTCTTTTCTTTCCCCGCCTATCTTTCTTTTGAAGCTAGTTTGGTGATTAAAAGTTCCCTTGAGATGTCTCCTTTAGTGCTTATTTGAGTTAAGTGCTTAAAGGCTTAAGACACTCAAGAATACAAGAAGGAACTAGCATTCCAAGTGCCTTAATCTTGATGGTGGATACTTGTAGAGAAGATCATCTTCTTTGATTTTTCTACCTTCATCAACACCCCAAAACTAAGTTGGTTCAAAGGATCCAAAGGTTGCCATTCTAAAACACTATATGTTTTTTTTGAATACCATTCCAACCTCTATAAATAGATACTAGATGGTTTGGTTTTATTATAAAATCGAAAATAAACTTGTTGTTTTTAAAGCTTCTGTTGCGTTTTTATGAAAAACATGTTTTTATTTTGTATCAAAACCCATCATATTGATCCAATGAGCAAGATTAAAGATTCATGGGAAATTGTTATTGATCCAAAGGTATTTCATAAGATGAAAAGATGGCACACAAACATGACAGATGTAATACAATACATTTTTCTGGAAGGGCATGCACATACAAGCTATAGATTTTTTTGGCCTTCCATATATTCATATACGCGCGACTATAAACCTTGCCCACAAAATCTCATTGTTTATTTAAGTAACTAGTTCAAGAAGGAAAGTATAACTGTTATATGTCACTTACATTTTTCCCAAAAATGAAATACATTTATGGGTGAAAACTCCATATGTTATGTCATCACCCCGAAAAAAAATGCATGATGCTAAGAAGAAGGGAAATAATTGAAAGGGATGAAGGTAAATCTTGTTGGAACCTGAAAGTGAACCTCTAGCAATCCTAAGTCTGAATTCCGAAGTACATGTGTTCCGAAATAAATGGTCTGGAGTCAAATGTGAAGATTGGTCCGGAATCTGTCCGGACCAGAAGAGAAGAAGATGCGAAGCTGAAGGCATTCTGGAATGATTCTCATGTCCGGAATGGATGCTGATCCGGAGTAACAATATTTTGTCTTTGTGCATTTATTAAGTTTGTCTTTGTATTGATGTGACATTTCATAGTGATGAAACAATTAATCGAGTATGAAATGAATCAGAGTTTAATGATCAAAGTAGGATTGCGAGATTTGAACACAGATGTAAATATGATCTTGTTTCAGCTCTATTACGCTCCCAAGTTTTACAGAGTACAAATGTCAATTCTGTAAAGACTCTTTTTTTATGACTCTAGTAAACACTCCTATTTATAGGAGAGGAAAGCGTACAAAAAATATACTAAGGACTATGCGTCAAGCTTCGAATACAATGCCCTAGTAAAATAGATTACATAAGATACGAAGACTCAGTACATTCGAAGACATGAAACCCTTCGACTAATTACAACTCTATTTACCCTTACAATCTCCCCCTTTGTAATCAAAGTCGAAGGCTTCAACTTGTAAGCAGTTGAATTGAATACATCATCACTCTTCGTATCTCTGTGTACCATGAAATGACCTTCTTAATCTCCTTCTTGTCTCCTTCATTATTCTTCCTGCAATGATTCATACGAACAATTAAGTTTGTATACTGAGAAGTTGCATATCTCTCCACTTCGCACGTTTGGAACAAGAATCGCTTTGCTCTACCAGCTTTGTCTTTTCCTGCGAAGACAATCCCCAATGGTTTTAAGCAGATTTCACCATCTTCATATTTCTTCAGATCTGCTTGTTTCTTCGTAGGAGCCATTGGTGCAGTAATTTCAATACCTTTCGCAGTAGCCAATTCCACATCAGTTTGAGCAAGACACTCAAAATAATTTTCAATAAAGATCTTGATGTGTTTGACTTCAAGTTGAAAAACATCTGGCTCTGTTTCTTGTAGAAAGGAGAATGACTTGTCTTTCAGGATTAATGCAACTTGTATAAGTTCATACAAGTTCATTATCGGAAAATCAGCAATGGTAAACTCATAAACTTTTCCATTTGATCTGATCACTGTGTATTTGAGATTCTGAATAACATTTTTGAAAACCATGTCTCTTTTGATGCTTATAACTTTCTTGATTTTTAACAGTGACCAGACTTCTTCAGGTGCTTTCGCCAACACTGAATGAAAACGAATTTTTATCTTCTTCCCTTCTTCTTTGTTTTTACACATAATTTCTGCTTTAAACTGAGGCATGATGAACATCATTTCATTTACAGGAAAGTCAAGCTGACTTGTATCAGTGTTTGTAACCACATAACTCTGTTTTGGCACCTTTTCGAATGAATACATATGATCAAACATGACTTTTGCCTCAATTGTTTCATAGTTGTATTGCTTCAAAGGATCTCCTTTTCCATACCCACTGGGTCTTGTGCACGAAGAGCCATAACACTTTGAATACGCCTCATCTTTTCCAACTCCGCATCCACTTCATCCTTCTTTTCTTCCTTAGTCTTTTCTATGATCTTGGCTTTACCTTTATCTTTAGACTCAGACTCTCCCACCACAATCTTTGGATTCGAAGCACTTCCAGCAGCTTCTCCAATCACAATACCTTTAATAACTGATCTGGTCATCGGAATCGTTGTGACCACAGTTGAAGTAACTGAACCAGCAGATACAATAACTGGCTTTGTAGTTGGGATCTTCGAATGAAACACTTTTCCCACCACCTTCGAATCTTCTTTACTCGCCTTTACTTCTTCACCAGTCTTCTTAGATTCATCTATCTTTTCTCCCCCTTGCACCCCTGTGAAAGCAGGTGGGGCATCCGATACTGTTGGAAGAAGACTTGAAATGCGAGTAAGAGGAGATAATTGTTTGTGAAGAATAGCTTCGAACTGGATGAATTTTTGAGATAAAAATTCTGGAGTGATAACCGAAGTGAATACTGGTTTCACAGACAACTCCTTCAACTCTTTTAACAAAACAAGCAACTCACCAAAATTCTTGTTCTCCAATTCAGAAAGATGAGTAAGTTGAGGACTCATTCTTTCGTACATTTTGACATATTTGGTGACAGCGTCACAAATAATGTCAACCTTCTGATGGATTGAATTATAACCTTGTTGAACACTTTGAACTTCTCTCTGCATGTCTTCACGAAGTTCACGAATTTGCATGTTGACATCTTCGCGTACCTTCTTAACTTCTTGAACAAAAAGAACATGTCGTCCTTTTGTTGTGCTTTTCAGATCCTTGACATCACCCATAAAATCAGATCGTTGAGATTTAACACGAAGTTCGTTATTCTGATCAGTGTAGTCAACTTTCTCCAAAATAACAGACTCGGAATCTTTCACCATTCCAGAGACTTTGCTGATTATCCGTGATTCCATCATCTTTAACATAGTATCAACTTCCAGACTTGATACTGATGAACCTCCCCCAAAATCAGCTTGAGATTGAATGATAGCATTCAACTTCGTATTCAAAATTTTGTACTGCTTCATTGTCATCAACATATGATCTGGAAAATTTTCTTCTTCTTCATTAAACTTTAGATCTTCAAAAGTTCCTCCAAAACCTTTGTTATCAGTTTCATCCTCCAGCATCATTGTATCATGAACAGGTGAAGTAGGTTTTGGCGGATCAGTAGATTGTGAAGGAAAAATGGAAGTGAAAGGTTGATCAAGAATATGTTCGAATGTTGGGGAATGTGTGGTTGATGTGAGAGGAATAGTGGATAATGGTAACGAAACAATATGTTCAAAAGTAGAGGTAGTATGATCTGAAGCTGCATTTTTCGAACTGTCTTCACCCATATCAACATTTGCATCCGTATCAGATACGTGTGCAGGGATGCCTGAAGTTCGAACCGCCTCAGAAACTGACTTGGTAATCGAATCTTCGGGTGGTACAATGTGTGTTTGCTCAGGAGTTGAAATCTGATCATGAATAGTTGGATCAGGAGTTTCAGAAATTCGTTCATTATCATCTTCAGTCGACTCAGTAGAAATCACCAGCTTTCGGGTCTTCTTCTTCCTTTTCTTTGACAACCTTTTGGCCATATCCTCAGCCATTCGTTTCTTGGACACTGGAGAAACCGGTGCTGGCACCTCTCTAATTAACACACCTTGATGTGTAATTTGGGGTTTTCGAATCATTTGTGGTGTAGGAGACTTGCGTTTATGGGTAGACTTCATTTTGATCCTTCGAAACATTCCAGTCTTCGAAGGAATATTGACATTCTCTTGAGTTTCTGCAATGATAGGCTCAATGACTTGGGTCTCAGCGACAGATACTTCAACAACCACAGGCTTCTTCTTTGGAGATTTCGAAGATTTTGATTCAGTTTCAGTATTCTTCGACTTCTTGGATTTTGTTTCATCGATATCCAGGAGTTTGCCAGTTTCAATTGTAGAATCGATGGTCTGAAAATATGCCACCAAGACAGAGTTCGAAGGATCAACTCTTTTAAGCATAGCATCTGGAATTCTAGCAACTGATGGAAAAATATCAGCATTATCGGTGACATCCTTCGGATAGTGGTATGGTTGGAAAACTGCTCTTTCTTCATCATTTGGCACCAAAATTCCTTCCTTATTGTAAAAATGTTGCAAAATCAGACTCCAGTATCTTGCACACGAAATACTGTGAGTGGCATTCGTGTGTTCTACTCCTTTTTGAAATTCCTTCCATAGTTGAGTAGAATAATCTACTTGAAGATCATAATATATACCAGCTACCATGGCATACACTTCCATCCTTCCTTTATCCAGACCAGCAGAACGCCCAGTTAAACACCTTAGAAAGATTCCAAACAACAAATTCCAGAGTCGTGGAAGACCAGACTTTTTAAAATCACTTATCTTGGACAATGGTGGCTGATAACCCATCTCATTGAACATGTGAACAATTTGGGGAAAAGTAACAACAACATATGGAGGCGTATTCGGGATATCAAGAATTTGACAGAAAATTTTCTTGGATAACCTGACCTTTTTGTCGTTCACAAGATGAAAAGTGATCGTATCAGAGGCTTTGTTGTAGGTTGCAGTTGATCCTGCTTGTGAAAGCCAGGATAAAGGAACCGAGAAAGAATTAAACATCGCTTTTGACAGGACAGAATTCTTTAAAGCAACGATTAGCATCTTCAGTTCTTCCGGGTAATGAGAAACTTCACCCTCCAGATAGTAGTTTGTTGCTTGAATCTTCATTAATGGTAATGAAGAGGCATCTTCAGTGGTATGAGAATCGACATGAGCAGAAGTCGCCATTGTTAGGGTTTGAGGATGATGATGAACAGAGAATTTAGAAAGTTGTTTGTTTTGATCGCGTAAATTGAAAAGTAACCCTTGAATCCCATTTTATATGTAACCCTGATTTTTGAATTTAAAGCGGGATGCATTTAATGAGATCCGACGTGGCACCTTGAAAATTGGACCATTACTGCGTAAAAGTAGCCATGCGTCAAAAAGGAACTGTCACATCTCCTAGAGAACCGGACAGAATACCATACGTCATATGCAGACAGCCTGTATTGTTATCCCCAAGATGATTTGTAACCGTTATGACTCTTCGTATGGAAGCAAGGCTCTTTCATTTTTGGGTTGAAAAGCGAAGTCATACGCCAGAAGTTCGAAATCATCAGCCTGAGTTGGTATTACTCAGAACCTCAAGGATTTCGTGTGTGCAGTGTTCCAAAGAAAGTTAGACAAGAAACAATGAAATAATTTTATTTTATTTTATTTTATTTTATTATTTTTTTTTTGGATTTTGTGATGTCAAAAATTTAATTTGACACGAATGCAGTTAAACCTCGGGCAAAGGTTGCTTCGTTAATCATCAAGAGAGATGATCAACAGCTTGTGTATGTTCCCGTGAATTACAATCGAAAGCTTGTAGAGAAGTTTCGAAGGGCATCTTTTGTAAGGCTACATAGGTGGCTTAATAAATTTCGTTACATATCAGCCTTAACATAAGGTGAGTAATTGTAACAGAAATTACTTGTTTGACCAGTGTAGTCAGTGACAAGTGTGTTTTGAAAAATGTTTAAAGTAACTTTGGAATTCGAAGTAAACTCACACGGAAACCATATTCATGAAAAAAAATTTGTGCTGGATCTTGTTGGGTAACAAACATCGTGGGTTTCGAGTGTTTGATCAAGATCACTCATATGAAATAAATATGATTTGGAGTTTTGAAACTAGGTACTGAAACAAATGTTTCGTAAAATCTGGAACATAGTTCCCCGTCAATTCCTTAATTTGCAAGAAATTTGGGTTTCACTTTCATCACGGTCTCATGATGTAAGATCATTAACACGGATTGTTGATATGTCTAAGTCTCGATTGGTTTGATCAGAGACCTCTCGGACATATGTCTTTGTGTGTGATTGTGAAAGAAATTTTAGATGAAAAAGATTGGTGAAGACACGAAGTGTACCTCTGTTATATTTGGACAAAACAGTAAACTCTTTACTCATATGAGAAGAGTCAGGTAGCTCAGGAGACTAATGTGAATACAAGCCTGATTGGAAGAAATTTCCGAATGAAGAATTTCATTAAGGCTTTCGTACACACACATTGAGTCATTGGAGGCTTTTGGACAACATGCAGCAGCATGCTTCTAGGGACAACTTAACTAGTTCAAAATGCGAAAAATATTGATCAATTCATATGAAAAAATTTACCTGACCCTAATACTGCATGCAAAGTCCCCTCTGTATCGTCATGATAATCTGCAACAAAATACTAAAAAGAAGTAAGAATCAAAATATTTTGGTTGTTTTGATTTTTCGAAAATAAAGACAGAACAAGCTAAAATCTTTTTGGATTTTTGAATTTTAGAGAATGAAATGACAGAACAAAAACACATGAAAATCTTTTTGGATTTTTGAATTTTCGAAAATTTAAATGACAAAACAAAATAAAATCTTTTTGGATTTTTGAAGTTTCGAAAATTTAAATGACAAAACAAAAGAAAATCTTTTTGGAGTGTTGATTTTTCAAAAATAAGAAAAACTGTACTTGTTGCAAAAACACGAAATTTTATCATCCCCTGAAAAGTGATTAATATACGAATTCGAAGAGGTCGAAGCGTTGACTATGAACAGTAACCACTGAATCAACCCTTAAAATAAGTGACAAACATGCGAATTCGAAGGGGTCGAAGCGTTGACTATGAACAGTAACCGCTGAATGCTGAATGACTTTGCGTTATCTTTTATTCAGCACCTCTGATTCATGCTTTGTCACCCATCATTCTTCTTTTTCGCATGGAACTGAATTTTCATCGATCATTCCAAGTCCTTCTATAATTCGCACAAGAGATTTTTCATCTAATGCCTTTGTGAAAATATCAGCTAACTGATTAGTTGTTTTCACAAAATGTACTTCAATATTTCCATCCTCCACGTGATCCTTGATGAAGTGGTAACGAAGAGCTATATGTTTAGTCTTCGAATGTTGCACAGGATTATGACAAATTCTTATTGCACTTTGAGAATCACAATATAATGGAATCTTTTTCATATTAATTGCATAATCACGTAATTGACTTTGAATCCATATTATTTGTGAAGTGCAAGCAGCAGCAGCCACATATTCTGCTTCAGCTTTTGAGATTGATACACATGTTTGCTTTTTCGATTGCCAGCTCACTAATTTGCCATCAAGTAATTGACATCCACCACTTGTACTTTTTCGATCAAGATTACAACCACCCAAGTCTGCATCCGAATATGCTTGTACAAAGAACCCAGTTTTCGAAGGATACCACAATCCTAACGAAATTGTTCCTTTAAGATAACGAAAGATATTTTTCACAGCAATAAGATGTGGTTCTCGTGGATTAGACTGATACCTAGCACAATTACACACAGAAAACATGATGTCAGGTCTACTTGCTGTAAGATAAAGTAATGAACCAATCATGCTCCTATATAAAGTTATGTCAACTGCAGGTTTATCTAATGATGGTGTTAGCTTTATGCCCGTTGCCATTGGAACTCGTAACTTCGTACTATTCGTCAATCCAAATTTTTCGAGCAGATTCTTCGTATATTTTTCTTGATTAATGAAAATCCCTTCTCTGTTTTGACGAATATTCAATCCAAGAAAATTATTGATTTTGCCCATCATGCTCATTTCGAACTTACTTTTCATCAAATCTTCGAATTCTTTAGACAAAGCAGGGTCAGTTGAGCCAAAAATAATATCATCAACATAAATTTGAACAAGCATTAGATGATTCCCAACTTTCTTTCGAAATAATGTGGGGTCAACAGATCCTTGTTTAAATTTAGATTGTTTCAAAAACGAAGTAAGAGTGGCATACCATGCTCTTGGTGCTTGTTTTAAACCATAAACTGCCTTATGTAAAATATAAACATGATGTGGATATTCTTCGTTAATAAAACCTGGGGGTTGTTCCACATAAATAGTCTCTTCAAGCTCTCCATTTAAAAATGCACACTTCACATCCATTTGATAAACATCAAAATCTTTATGAGCTGCATAAACCAGAAATATTCGAACAGCCTCGAGTATTGCGACAGGGGCAAAAGTTTCTTCATAGTCGATTCCTTCTTGTTGTGAATATCCTTTAACAACAAGTCTGGCTTTGTTTCGAACAATGTTTCCATCTTTGTCAGTTTTATTTTTGAAAATCCATTTTAACCCGACAATCGAAACATTTTCAGGTTTAGGAATTAATCTCCAAACCTTGTTTCGTTCGAATTCAGACAATTCGGATTGCATTGCAACAACCCAATGTGAGTGTTCCATTGCAACCTTAATTGTTTTTGGTTCAATTTTAGATATGAAAACATTGAACATGCAAAATTCTTGATGAGTATTCAATACCTCATTCTTTGCACGTATTTGAGCTCTTGTTAAAACTCCCTCTTGTGGATTCCTAATTACTTGATCCTTCGGATGATCTCTTGTCCATTTTTCCATTGGTGGATATGCTGGATCAAATTCCAAAGGTGCATCTTCGTATATATCATCATTCTCAGAACCTGCAATCGAACAAACATCATCAAAATCATTATTATTTTCAATATTTTCTATATGCTCCCCCTCAACATTATGCTCCCCCTCAACATCAGCATTCAATTTTTCTTTCTCCCCCTCGAAAGAATGCACTTCGTCATTTAAAGTATTCGAATCCAAGTGCTCCCCCTCCACTGGATTATTTTGCATACTTTCGCCTTCTTGAGAAATTGATGGTGAGTCATCAGTAAACTTCGCAAATTCTGGTATGTGATTATCAGGAGCATGAATTTCAGCATCGACTGCATGATCTGAAATTCCAAAAATCAAATCATAATCAATATCATCCATTTGTGAAGATTCAATTTCAATTTGTGTTTCTTGTAATATTGGATGAATTGTAAATTTATGCTTATTTTGTTTAACATAGTAATCATCGAATGTGAGATTGAAAGTTTCTTCCACTTTTCGTGTTCGCTTATTTAACACACGATATGCGACAGAATTGTGCGAATAGCCAAGAAAAATCCCTTCATCAACTTTTGCTTGAAATTTCGAAAGATGATCCTTGAGATTCATAATAAAACACCTATATCCGAAAACATGAAAGAATTTCACATTAGGTTTACGATTATTCAGAATTTCGTATGGTGTAATATTAAAACGCCTGTGTATGAAAGATCTGTTCTGAGTAAAACATGCAGTGGATATTGCCTCAGCCCAAAGATATTGAGGTAAATTCGCATATGCCAACATAGTTCTTGCTGCTTCGCACAGTGAGCGATTCCTTCGTTCTACAACACCATTTTGTTGTGGTGTGTAAGGAGATGAAAAATTATGTGAAATCCCTTTGTCCACCAAAAATGAATCAAGAACATTGTTCTTAAATTTAGTTCCATGATCACTCTTGATTTTTCGAACAATCTTCTTTAATGTTGTTTCCATCTTTTTGATAAAATCAATCATGATTTGTGCAACTTCGGATTTAAGCCTGAGAAAATAAACCCACGTAAATCTGGAAAAATCATCAACAATAACTAAAATGTACCGTTTCTTGTTGAGAGTTGAAACAGTCGAAGGACCACACAAATCAATATGTAAAAGCTCCAGAGGTGCAACAATTTTCGAATCTATTGTAATTGGATGACCTTGTTTATGTTGCTTGCCAACTTCACAAGCTGCACATAAAGAATCATTATCAAATTTAAGTACCGGTAAACCTCTTACCAGATCTTGTACGACCAGTTTATTGATGTTTCGAAAGTTAAGATGTGAAAGTCTTCGATGCCATAGCCAGCTTAGATCAGATGTGGCTTTCGAAAGAAGGCATACTGCAGGTTTGCCTACAATAGGATTGATGTCCAGAGTGAACATGTCACCTTTCCTTTTGGATTTCAGTAACACTTCGTTTGTGTTGACATTCGAAATAATACTTCCTTCTTCGTTAAAGAGAACTTGATTGCCAATGCCCACAACAAGTTGAGAAACACTTATCAAGTTATGTTGGAGACCTTCAACATATGCAACACGATTCACTGTGAATTGTCCATTTGTGATCTTTCCATATCCTTTCACTTGACATTTTTTATTGTTCCCAAATTTTACTACTCCAGCATTTTTGAGACTTCGAAAATATCGTAAATTTTCCTTCTTCCCAGTCATGTGATGAGAGCAACCACTATCAATGTACCACTTGTTATCATATTGCTCGTCACATAGTACCTACAATCAATGGAAAAATTTAGGTACCCAAGACTTTTTGGGTCCTTGGAAATTAGATTGCAACATGGAATTAAATGAAGAATTTTTGACCCAGTCACAAACTTTAGTTTTGAGACTATCAATAATGTTCACATCATCATTTGTAGGAACCGAACATAAGATTTTGTTGGTTTCGGATGTACACTGACTTTACCCTTCGCATTTTGAGTTTGAGACGGAACTGTCTTCGCTTTTGTGACTGGTCTCCAAGCTTTGATGGAGATGTTCGAATCTTTTGAGGATGAACTTCCATTCGAAGAAGTATTGACATACTTTTCATAAGCTTCGTTGATTTGTTTTTCTGAGTATTTGTTGGATTGATAAACTTTTCCTCGTCCTTCGAGCCAGTGATCTATATTTTTCCTTGAAGTTATGCCTTTTTCATGCGAAGCCTTTAGTGTTTGTTTCTTCGTATGATTAGGAAAATTTGGCTTTTGAGGAACAAAATTAACTTTGGGATTTGTTAGAGAAGAATGATCATATGATGTATCAACAGTTGATTTAAAATGTTGATGTTGAAAGACTTGTTGATTTGAATTAGATTTATTTGAAAATGCTCTTGATTTGTTAGTGTCAGAAACTTTCGAAAACTTTGGTTGGTTATTCACTTCAGACCTTGTATGAGTTGATTGAGATGAATGTTGGGTTTTTGTTGAAAAAGAGGAATTTTTAGTTTTGAAAACATTTTTGGTTGATTGTGATTGAGACATCTTTTGAGACTCAACATTTTGCCAAAAAAATTTCTTTCTTGCTTGTCGTTTTGAAATGTTGTTTTCCTTCGAAAATTTGTCAATTTGATCTTTAAATTCCTTAGAGTTTAGTTTGACAACTTTTTCATTTTCCTTTTCAACATGTTTTGTATTCTCTTTTTCAATTTTTGATTTTTCAACCCATTGGCTTTGTGGTTTTTGTCGTTGAAACACATACGAATTATTTGTTAAGTTGTTTTCAATTGTGTTTTGATTTGCGAAAAAGCCTTCATCAGTTGTTTTTGAATTATCCTCCTCAACTAACTTCTTTAATTCGGGTTTGATATTTTCAACATTTCCAGTAGTTACGAAGACTTGGTTTGGAAAAACAACATCATCAGTACACTTGAAGATCGGGTAAACCACCGTATTCGCTTCTAGGTAATGAGCACCTTGTTCAGTCAGCACTTTTTCGAACTTTTGTGTATCTCCATACACTTGTTCAACAACTATACGAGGAATTTCTTTTTCCTTTGTAACTACCTTTTTCTTCGTTTGTTTCTCTTCTTTCTCATCATCACTATCATCTGTTTGGCTGTCTCTGACTTCCACAAAGTCCTCATCACAAACTTTCGAAGTTGAGGGTTGATCAGTGTCAATCTCAACCAACAAATCCTTACCTTTTTCTTTTCCTTTAAATGATGATGCAACATTTATAATAGACAACTGAGAACAATCAACATCCTCAATATCACTGATTTCACTAATATTGTCAGAATTATCCTCAATATCAGCAAAATTAGATTGAGAATCAGATGTTGAATTCTCAGTCTTTTTCAAGATGTGAATTTGTTCAGACTTAGTCAAAGTATCATTTACAATTTTAACCAATTCAGTTGAATCAAGACATTTATCTACTTTGACTATTCCATATCTATACTTATCATTCTGAACTTTGTTAAAATCAGCTATTTCTTTTTCACAATCATTCAAAATGTTATCTACCGTAGCTCTTTCATAAGCTAAAAATGGCATCAATTTTCTATGTTGTTCTTTACTGATTTCGCACGAATGATGTAGTTCAGTTAATTTCCCATACAATCTTTTAGCCGAATTACAGTAAATGTTCCTCTGAGCTAACAACAGTTTAGATTCACAAGACAAGTTATCCCTATCAACCATGATATTAGTTATTTGAAGTTCTAAACAATCTATCTTAGTAATTTTCGAATCTAGTTTCTTCTGTGTCTCTAGCAACTGCATAGACAGCTTCTTAGCCTCATTGCTAGCAGATACCACAATTGAATCAAAATAAGTAACAGTTTCATCGAAAGATACTAATTCAGAATTATAAGCATGTATTGGAATATTGAAAGATTCAAGAATATTACGTACCTTTGTGGTCATCGGAGATTTGTCAGCGCCTTTTGATACGAAGCATCTCCCATGAACTTCGTATGCCTCCTCAGCTGATTCTTCTTCCATCTTTGCAAACATTGCTCCATGGGTTGGATTTCACATCTCCTCACCATCTGATCCTGATGACCAAATTTGATAAGTTCCATCTTCTTCTTGTTCACCACGAGCAACTAATGAAAGATTCTTTGCCTTCGCACGCACCTCCTCCAACTTTTCCACATAGTACGCTTCATCCTTCGTCTTATTCTTTTTCTCATCTTTCTTCCTCAACATGCAATCATTAGCTAAATGATTAGCCCCGTTGCAATAATGACAATCAATCCCAGCATCTCCCTTTAACTTCTTCTCTGTTTTTCCCTCAACAAACTTCGTATCTTTCTTCTCTTCCTTTTTCTTCTCATCCCCAGCACTTTTACTCATAAAATTCCCTTTTGTCTCAGATGACTTTGCGTTCGGATTGAATGGCTTTTTGAAGAACTTTTTCACACGATTGTTTGAATAGAAAGCAATCGCCTCATCATCTGAATTCATGATGAACCCTTCGTCTTCATCTGAAACATCTTTCTCAGCTTCCCTTTCAGAGATCTTCGAAACCAAAGCTAGTGGACCTCCCAAACTTGCCTTCGATTCTTCAGCAATTTCGTTCACTTCGCTTTCATGAGACTTCAGCTGATTGTACAAGTCATTCAAAGTTGACGTATCAAAGCTCTGTTGATTCTTAACCATTATGCTCACACTACGCCACTCCTTACGAAGACCCATAAAAAAAATTAAATTGAACTCCATGGCTGATCTGGTGATACCATATCGATTGCATCGATAGATTAATTCATTTAGACGATCATAGTAAACTTCAATCGTTTCACCATCTTTCTGTCTGAAGTCCTTCAGTTCTACTAAGCATTGCTTCACTGAGTTAACTTTTGTTTTCTCACTCCCCTGAAATTTCTCCTTGAGAATGTTCCAGATCTCCTTTGCAGTTGTACAACTCCTCACATAGTTGTAAACAACTGGAGGCAAAACACCTCTTAGCTCTCTTATGCATCTCTTCTCTAGCTTTTTCAGACGATGAGACTGATTCTCAACTTCGGAACTTCCAGAAGATGATCCAATTGGTTAAACATTTATTGGTGGATTGAGATTGCCAGAAATGCAATTCCACAGTTCTTCATCCAATCCGTTGAGATAATCCTGCATACGATCAGCCCATTGATCGTAATACTCAGGGATTAGCATAGGAATTTTGGTGGATGATCCTAGAAGATGAGAAAATGAAGTCATGGAATTAAGATTGAAAGACGCCATTGATGTACGGAATAAATCCTTGAGAATTTTTGAAGAAACTTTGAGAATTTGACAACAAACTATATGATTCAAATCAGAATCACTAGTAGAACACTCGATTCAATGATTCAAGTGCAGAATCGAATCACAGACTTAGATCCAATGAATTTTTCACTTTCAAAAAGTGCGGAATTTCTTAAACCAAAAAGTTGATTTAAAAACTTTTGAAAATATGAAAATCAGATCAGAGATATGATTCCTGCTCTGATACCAATTGATGAAACAATTAATCGAGTATGAAATGAATCAGAGTTTAATGATCAAAGTAGGATTGCGAGATTTGAACACAGATGTAAATATGATCTTGTTTCAGCTCTATTACGCTCCCAAGTTTTACAGAGTACAAATGTCAATTATATAAAGACTCTTTTTTATGACTCTAGTAAACACTCATATTTATAGGAGAGGAAAGCGTACAAAAAATATACTAAGGACTATGCGTTAAGCTTCGAATACAATGCCCTAGTAAAATAGATTACATAAGATACGAAGACTCAGTACATTCGAAGACATGAAACCCTTCGACTAATTACAACTCTATTTAACCTTACACATAGGACTTAGTCTTTTGTAATACTAGACAATCAGAATGTCAGAAACATTTCTATTGTCCAGTCCTATGTAAGTTTTCTAGTTAATTCGTTGTAACCTTCACTCCAATTTATAGGAGCTTTCAACGCAAAGTCAATGACGGATCATTCACTCAACTTTTGGCATTTAAAAAGTTATTTACTTCTTTCAAACATTCTTCTTGTTCTTCATTTATTAGCTTTACCTTGATCATTCATTCTCATTCTTCATTTATGACTTGATCATTTGTTGAATACATTAACTTAGACTTGACTGGTCTTTCCAGGCTTGAATAGAACATTTATTAGCAAGCAGACATTGATCTTAAGCATTCACTCAAGGTTTGAGTTATCAAACCTTGTCCCTGCACATTAGATCTATTTTGTTCTCACAATTGGTATCAGAGCTTGAGTGGTTGTCCTGTGAATCCATAAGATCAGATTATAGTTGGTTTGAAATTACCTTGGTACTTCAACCATTTCTGTGATAAGGATAAAAGTTCTTCTATATACCACTTTAGCTTGAAGATATCTTAACTTCAATGGCTGCTTCTAATCCTCAACAAATGATTTCAATGCAAATTGCAAATAATGTGGGTGGCCCTACACGTGCCCCATTACTAGTTGTGGAAGAATATGATCACTGGAAAGTTAGAATGGAAAGATTTTTACTGGCCAAAGATAAAGGTGAAGAAATCTGGAGATCCGTCAAAGAAGGTACTCATGTTCCTGTGAGAATCGTTGTGAGAGATGTTGCTGCTCAGCTTATGGGTCAAGATGATACTCGTCCAGCTCCTCTAACTGCATATGATATTGAGAAGCTGCATGCTGATCAAGTTGCCTTCTCAGAAATGGTGTTTGGTGTTCCTCCCTCACTCTTCGAGCACATCAAGTTGTGCAAATCAGCCAAAGAGATTTGGCACACTCTTCAGGACCTGATTGAAGGTTCGGAAAATATGAAAGACAAGCGCCTCACCTCAGTTGTCAACGACTTCGATACCTTCACTACCACTCCTAGTGAATCAGTGGCCTTAGCCTCCAACCGTTACAGAATCGTGGTCAAAAACATGACTGCTCATGGGATTGTCTGAACTCCTTTGGAGTGCAATCTCAAATTCATAAACAGTCTCGACAAAGGATGGGGAAATGTGAAATCTTGTCTCCAAAGCAATGGTTCCTTAAAAAAATTAAAGCTCTATCAACTTTTTGATGAACTTCAAGGACACGAGTCAAATGTTGCTCAAACCATAAGGGAACTCTCCGGAGGTCCTCTTGCCCTTGTCAGTTCTTTCGACCCAACCATTCTGAACTTGTCTACTTCGGATCCTTTTAAACCCATTGTTCCATCTGTTCAGTCATCCACTCCCATCTTACCCGCACAAATCTATCCTATTGATGATTCCGAAGCCATGGACTCTGAACTCCGTTTCCAACAGGAGTTTGCTCTACTCGTAATGAAATACAAATGTCCTTTCAATCCCTCTTACAAACCATACCAAAATCGATTCCATGCTCCTCACCATAACAGTTCTCAACCATACTCAACTCCGGAACCTAAACCAACTTCCGAAAATCCTCCCGCATACAAACCGAACATCACTAAGCCAAACTCTACTTCGGAACCCTCTCAGAGTTCCAAATCGGACAAACCAAAAATTATATGTCATAAGTGTGGACATGCAAACCATTTCGCAAAAGATTGCCTGGATGATGCTCCGCATAAACCAAAATCAAGGATTCTGCTTACTATGTCCGAAGAGCACAAGAGATGGTTGTAAGCGAAAAAGCCTTTGTAACAACGGTTTCAAGAGATGTTGAAGGATATTGGTCATCTGGGGATATGATGACATGGTAACTGGTAGGAATATGTGTTTGATGGCAAGAAAAACTGTTGAATGTGATGAAGGGTATTGGTCATCTGGATCAGAAGATGAAGATTATGTTGCTGAACGTCACTATTGCTACATGGCTACCAATGATCCACCTGGTCGAAGCATAGTTCAGCAGGTAAAATCTATGATCTATGATAATAATTTTGTTTTGTCTCTCTGTGAACATTATCTAACCCATATTCAAACAGATATCAACACCATCTATAAAGCCTATGAGTCTGCCATAGACGCGAGTGAGAAGGAGTGTGAGTAAAATCGTCTTAGGTTACGTTTCGAGGATAAAAAATTGAAAATCGAGTCTTTAGAGCGTGAACTTGTAATGTCAAACGATGAATGTATTATTTTGAAAGATAAATGTGAAATCACCTATTCTGAATGAAATGTTTTGATTTTTGATAACAAACGTCTCAACGCAAAGATAGATGCTTTGCATAATTCTCTAGACATGCTTGAAGCGGACATTCGGATGACTCATAATTTTCGTCATCCATGGTCTAAAGCACCTGGTCTCGGAAGAGAGTTTCCGAAACCAATTTCTAGTCCCTTGAAGGACTTTCAAAATTTGACATTCAAGGTAGAGGTTCCGAACATCAAACATTCGGACACCCCTGTTTCTCCCTTGTCACCACTTCCTGAGACAACAGACCATTTTGAGTCCCTAATTCCTGAGTTCAAACCAATTGTTGTCAAGTGTCTTGATTCCACACCATTTCCGCCTCTGATAAACCTGGACCTGAATCGGACCACGAAATTTCATCACGGTCTTTCAAATTGCGTAGATTATGTTCCTAGGAATAATCATACGAACAACTTTGTGGTTGAAGAAATCATTCTGGTGACAACTGAAACTATTGCAGCTGAGTTTGTATGGGCATCCTTAGATGATAAAGTTGAAATCTCAAGTTGTGTGTCCTCTGATTCTTGCGAATCGGATTCCTTATTCGTCTCAAAATCTAAATTGGTTCCCATTAATCCTGAGTTTAAAAATCCATCCGTTGGACAAACTTCTAAATCCTCACCTTACCCCAAGAGAAAACCAATGCTGAATAGGAAGGATATTGTAGATCCCAAAGTAGAAGCTTGAAATGCACATAAAAAGGAAGTTAAGACTAGACAAAGTTCCAGATTCATTGAAAACTCCAAACCGAGAGTATCCTGGAATTCTCATGCATCAACCCATAGTCAAAACTCCTTTGCTCCCACTAAATCCTAAAAAGACCTTCTGAATCTCTCAGTCATGTAGAACCTAAGAAAGTAGTCAGTTCTACTCAGCCTAAATCTCATGTGAATGCCATGGCCGTCCAAAACACTTCTCCTCGGACGGTTTCATCTGTTTTTATTGTTAAATCTGATGGCACAATTTTTAAACCCAATCTTTCAAAAACCAATGTGTCATCAAGCAAATCCACAAATGCAAAGATAACAAATTCTTCAAAATCTTCAAAGAAAAATCTTGTGTGGAAAATCAAATCTCTTACTGATGAAACAACAATTCCGGAGGTTACAACTGCTTCCAACACTCCGGAAGTCAAAGGTTCGAAGAAGACTGTTCGGAACCCCCAAGTCATTGAATATGACTACTGGATAGATGAAAAGACAGTAACCTTCTGTCTGTTTCCAAAGAATTCAAAGAATACCACCCAGAAACACAAAGTTGTTCCTAAGTCACAATCAAAGTCCAAAGCCCGTGCCTACGTCCCAAAGTCTAATTCGGTGCCTAAAAACTCCATTACTCACTAATTTTGCAGGCACTTTGTGCTTCAGAGCAAGAAACAATATGGTATATTGATAGTGCATGCTCCATGCACATGACGGGGCAGAAAGATTTTCTGCGAGATCTAAAGCTTTCTCCAACCGCTGGTTACGTGACATATGGCAACAACTCCAACTCCCAAATTCGTGGTTATGGAATTCTCACCAATGGAAACTTCTCTATGTCAAATGTGGCTTATGTAGCTGATCTGAAACATAATTTGATAAGTGTTGCTCAGCTCACTGATTCAAATCGACGTATGGAATTTTGCAAAAAAGTACAGCTATGTAATGACTGAAGACCAGAAAGAGTGTTTAATCAAGTCGCTTCGTAACAAGAACATGTACCCGCTCGACATCAACATGATTATTGGCAAACTGCAACTCTGCCTTCTATCCAAAGTTGTTCCTGACGTCAGTTGGTTATGGCACCGAAGGCTCGCTCATCTAAACTTTCGGTACATGAATGATATCGTATCCGACAAAATGGTGAGAGGTTTACCTCTTCTCAAATTCGAAAATGATCATTTGTGTGCTGCCTGTGAGTGTGGTAAGCAATCGAAGAAGGGTCATCCTATTATCATCGAAAAATCAATTTCGGAACCATTGGAGCTTCTACACATTGATCTTTATGGGTCATCCAATGTAGAAAGTCTTCATCATAAGAAATACATTCTTGTGATTGTTGATGATTTTACAAGGTTCACTTGGGTCTTCTTCCTAATGCTGAAATCCGAAACAGCCTCAGTGCTCATAAATTTTATCAAAGGAATAGAAGTTCTTATCAAACTCCCAGTTAGGAGAATCCGAAGTGACAATGGATTGGAAGTCACTAATTCCACCATTGAAAAATTTCTCACTGAAAAAGGAATCGACCACAACTTCTCAGCTCCTTGTACTCCACAACAAAACGGTGTAGTCGAAAGACGCAATAGAACTCTCGTTGAAGCTGCTCGATCCATGCTGAACTTCGCAAGTCTACCACTCTATCTTTGGACTGAAGTCGTATCTACTGCCTGTTTCACTCAAAATCGAAGTATCATCAATCGACGCCTCAACATGACACCGTACGAAGCAATGAATGGTCGAAAGCCAACAATCTCGTTTTTGCATGTTTTCGGATGCAGGTGTTTCATCAAGAACAACCGTGATCAGCTTACCAAGTTTCAACCTAAAGCTGATGAAGCCATCTTCCTTGGGTACTCCTCAAAATCAAAAGCTTACAGAGTTCTTAACCGGAGAACTCGTGTTCTGGAACAAAGCTTTGACGTTACTTTTGATGACAACTTCATTCGGAATTCTGGCCCAACCCATATTACAACTCACATTATGGAGTCCGATGCTCCTCCACCAGGATGTCCGAACCCCCAAACAGTTCTTGAAGTTGACTTTGAAACTCTCTTTAGTCCTTCCGAAACCGCTCTTGATTCGGAATCTCGAACAATGCCAACTCACAATCAAATCTCTCCTTCTGAAGCCCCTGTCTTGCAAAATGTCTCCGGTCCGATCCCAAGCCCCCCTCCATTTGATTCTGAACCATTTCAACCTTCTCAGGTTGAGGGGGAGAATGATCATCCCTCTCTTGAACCAAATGTGGATGGCTTCCAAGATGCAGCTGCTGATTTCGATGACTCCAATCCTCTCAACATTGATGAAAATGAAAATTTCTTTGAGTTCCCTTCTGATGATGACGTCACTCTCTCTGGTTCAAAAGTTCAGGGGAGCATCATCCTCATATTCAAACCATTCAGGGGGAGCAAATCAATTCCATTGTTGATATCGGATCGACGATTGCACAAGAACTCCCAAGGTTACATGTTTGGACAAAGGATCATCCTCCGAAACAAGTAATCGGAAACCCCAATGCCGGTGTACAGACTCGTTCTGCTACAAGTATCCAAAATGAATGCCATTTCTCAGCATTTATATCCATGGTTGAACCCAAATCCATTAAGGACGCATTAGAGCATGTTGACTGGATTACAGCCAGGCAAGAAGAACTGACAGAATTTGACCGAAATGAAGTTTGGACTCTCGTGCCTCCTCGTCATAATCATCCCATTGTCGGTACGAGATGGGTATTTCGCAACAAGCTAGATGACGCAGGAGTTATTATTCGAAATAAAGCAAGATTGGTGGCAAAAGGATTTACACAAATTGAAGGGCTCGACTACGATGAGACCTTTGCTCCTGTTGCACGTCTTGAAGCCGTCAGAATCTTTCTTGCTTATGCTGCTCACAAAGGCTTCAAAGTTTACCAAATGGATGTTAAGAGTGCTTTTCTCAACGGTGAACTTGACACTGAAGTATACCTTCAACAGCCCCCCGGTTTTGTTAATCTCTCTTTTCCAAACTACTGTTACAAACTCCGGAAGGCAGTCTACGGACTTAAACAGGCTCATCGGGCATGGTACGAGACTCTCACTGATTTTCTCAAGCGCTCCGGTTTCCAAAGAGGAATTCTAGATCCTACCCTGTTTCGAAGATCAAATGGAAAGCATCTCATGCTGGTACAAATTTATGTGGACGACTTCATTTTTCGATCTACGGATTCATCTATGGTTGCTGACTTTGCTAAACTAATGATCAATCAATTGTAAATGAGCATGAATTGAGAGTTAAGCTTCTTTCTTGGCCTCCAAGTCAAACAGACTAACAGAGGAATCTTCATTCACCAAGAGAAGTACATTTCGGAACTCCTCAAGAAATACTCAATGGACACCTGTGCCTCAGCCAAGGTACCAATGGGTTTCGGACACAAGATCTTTGTCGACCCTTCAGGTGTTTCAGTTGATGAAAAGAAGTACCGCGGAATGATTGGGGCTCTGCTCTATCTCACAGGAAGTCGTCCGGATATCATGTTTTCCACATGTTTATGTGCCAGATTTCAAGTCAACCCAAAGATGTCTCATCTCTTGGTTGTGAAACAAATCTTCCGATACCTCAAAGGTACAAAGAGTCTCAGAATTTGGTACCCAGTAAACGAGAGCTTTCTACTTCAATCCTATTCAGATTCAAACTATGGTGGTCTTCAACTTGATAGAAAAAGCACTTCAGGTGGCTATCAATTCTTAGGTGGTCGTTTGGTCAGTTGGTCATCCAAGAAACAGAACTGCATTGTACTCTCTACAGCCGAAGCTGAATACGTCGATGCTGCCAGCTGTACATCTCAGCTTCTATGGATGAAATCTCAACTCTTGGATTATGGTTACCGCTTTCAACGCATTCCTATCTATTGTGATTTTCAAAGTGCCATTGCGATTTCCCATAACCCAATTCAGCACTCAATGACTAAGCACATTGATATAAGGTACCATTTCATTAAAGATCATGTTCTAAATGGTAACATTGAACTCACTTTTGTTCCATCTGACGATGAGATTGCTGATGTCTTTACTAAGGCATTAGACGAAACCAAATTCAATGGTTTTCTGAACAAGATGGGTATGATGATACCAGATCCTCAGTTCTTTCAAGAGACCTGTTCTCTTTGATAGGCGTATTTGAAACAAAATTAGTTCCGATCTAAATTTTTCATCTCGGAACTACTTTCTCTCTGAATACATAGGATCATTTTACTTGTCTTTATTTCTGACCATCACTTGAGTTTTAAGCTGTACAGTTCATCCTGTTTATTTGTTATTTAAAGTCCACATTGTCATAATGCTCGAATTTTCTTCTCGGAATATACTTCATGATGTCATCCCGGAATTCCACTCCGGAAAGGTATTGCATTCTGCACTTCGGAATTTCAATTCCACTTCGGAAGTTTTCTCAAATTTCACTCTGGAAATTCTTGAAAATCATTATTCCAGAATTTCTGCTCCGGAATCACAAACCTTTTCCAAATTGAACTGAATTTTTGCTCCGAATTCACAAACCTTTTCCGAAATAACACTAAGTTTTTTTACTCCGGAATCGAAACTCTCTCCGGATTATTTCTCATTCCGGACCACTTTTCAAACCAACAATGTTCCGGAGCACAAATCTTTATCCTCTGGATCATACACTGTCCGGAACCGCTCATCCGGAATTCCAAAGGTTAATAAGGTGAAGCGTTTTTTCAACGGTTATCTTTTTAAGAAGATCCTTATCCTATCTTCCTCGAATTCCGTGACACGATTGCACGCCCCCATAAAGCAACCATTGAATCGCCGTTTAGGGTTTTCCATTTCAAGCTACAAACAACCTCACTTTCACCTCCCAGGTCAACTCAGCCCCCTAAACCAATTACTCATTTAATGCAACCCGTTTCACTTTCAGATCCTCATCATTACCCCACTAACCCGACCCACTTCCCTTACCTATAAATACCCATCAATTACCCATTTTACCTCTTTACGCGCCCAATACTTCCTAAACCCTTAAATTCTATTTGTGTTCTTCGTGTTCATCAAGCATTCATAACTCTGCAACAATGGCTTCCCCTTCTTCACCACTAAAAACTGTTCCAACCGCCTCAACTCCCAAGAAGTCCATTGCCAAGAAGAAACGATCAAAAGGTTCATCATCATCAACCTCCCCTGAACCGTTTCTAAGGGACACGAAGCAACTGTTTTCCTAAACCCTGAAGATTACTATGAATCTGTTTGTGTTATGATCGATTTCATAGCAAATCACCCAATTTCTGTTCCTCTCACTAAAGTTCTTGAACCACCTCTTCCACTTTATCATCTTCACAGAGCATTCACAAGCATCAAACTTGATGAAGGGGTGTTGCAGACGAAGATCATCGGTGATAGGATTGTGCCTATCTTCAAGTCCACTTTTTTCAAAGCAATCGGTGTGAAAGAAAACCCCAAGGGTTTCAGAGTTCAAGAGCCTACTATAGAAGAGTTTCAGACGTTTCTGAATCACATTGGCTACAATCAAGATTACAGGGCCAAAGACTTCAAGAAATCAGCCGTCTCTGGACTATGGACGGTGCTGATGCACTTTATCATTCGAGGGTTGTCCGGCAAGCACGGTGGTACGGACACTCTCAGCAAGGACTGACTATATGTGGTCTATAGCATCTGTAACGCCCGGGTTTTGGGGCTAAGCATTTTTAGACGATGTAACAGTCTAGGTCCACTATTGTAACTCTTTTGAAGTAATAAAGATGAAATATTTGAGTATTATGTGAATTATGTGAATTTATATGCTTATTGTTTAATTATAAATGTATAATTAATAAAGAATAAAAATAAGCGTCAAAATTAAAGTATGAGATAAGCCCTATATCTTTACATAAAGTTGTAGTGGTCGAAACAAGGATTCCGGAGATATAAAGAACGCCGAAATCCGAGTTATAACGAAGAAGTTATGACCCGTCGAAGTTTCGTGATGAAACCGGCACGATACCGGGAAGCATAAATAGTGAATTTACGATAAAGCGAGTTTTAGCCTTAGCGATCTAAATGAAAGTCGTAGAAAACGTTAAACCGAGAGCGTGCATAAAAAGAACGCCCAAATCTGACTTCGTATGAGGAAGTTATGATTTTTCGAAGTTTCGGCTTAGCAGTGTACAGCCCGAAGTTCGAATATTAGATCGAGCGGTTTTTAGCCGACACAACCTAAACGAGAATCGAAGATCTCGTTAATAGTAGCATAACGATAAAAAGACAGACGAAAACGGACGTCGGATGAAGAAGTTATGAAATTTTAACGGACCAATCCTGTCCCGGCCTGTTAAAAATATAACTTTTAAAATAAAGTCAAAAATTAGCCGACGGAGTCTAAACGAAAGTTGTAGATTACGTTCCCGCCTACACGTGAATATAAAGAACGTCGAAAACGGAGCTCGTACGCGAAAGTTACGAATTTTTAAAGTTTGTAGTCGAATTTGCGAAACTGTGATGACGTGGCAAGATCTTAGCCGTTGCTTGCTCCCCACGGTCTCGCATCCGATGAACGCCACGTCGCCTCGCCTTCACTCTACGCCCCGCGTCCAAGGCTGGTACTCCCAGCGTACCTTCGGACCTAATCCTCTTGCGAGTGCGAGCCAGCTGGTGCGAGCTGGCACCCTTATCCGAAGTTACGCCCCGCGTAACTTGCTGAACGCCCCGCGTAGATCCGAAGTTCGGCCCCTATAAATACCCTGCGAGGGCTGCCGAGGAAATCACTCATTTCTTCATTCCTTTCTCTCTCTACTTTCTCTCACTACATCCCCCTCATGGTTGCCTTTAGGACATTTATTGCTGAGGAACCCCCTTAGCAGTAGTGTCCATCCCGATGATGATCCTTAGGCTAGGTCCCTTATGATAGGTGTTTAGGGACGTAAAGTGAGGATAACGGGAACGGGTAATCGGGTTATTGTTGATTGATGAAATTAATAAACTTATTTATTGTGGGTTGAAAGCCCTATGTGCTCACCAGGCTCTCAAGCCTGACCCACTCAGTTTCATGTATTACAGGTAGTGGCGCTCGAGCATAGATGTGATGTTTTGGATGAGGGATTACGGATATAGGCCTGTAGATATGAAATAACGTAGTAAGGCTTATATTGTACTGTTTATGCTTTTGATCTGTATCGAACATGACATCCCGAGTCTTTTAATGAAATACATTTCCTTGGAAATGCTTTTGATAAATCTTTATCATATTTTGTTTTGGGACAAATTCCGCAACACTTTTATTTAAAATGTTACTCTGATTTTCAAACAAGCATAAACAAAATCGGTCTTTTCTGGCCGTGAAAATAGGGATGTCACAACATCTTCTCCGGACGCACAAATGCAGTTGATCTTCCGGAGGTCCTATGGCAAGATTTCTGCAAGTTTGCCATAAGAGGAAGGATAACGAAATTTCCAGCCCTAGGTTCTAGGCACTGACGATTCAACAACTCTTCAAGGAGATTTCCGAACCACTTCCGGTCTCCATGATTCCTCCGGAGGTATGTGTCTCATTTAAAGTTGTCAAAGCCTATAGAATTCAGGACCAATCCTCCTTTGGTCCGGTTAGACGACTTCCGGACCATATGTTGGCCTCCATACCTTCCGATTCCATTTATTTGAAACAACATCTGGATACTTCAGTTGTGTTTGACCCAACACAACCTGCCCCACTCTCCGTTGAGCCTGTTTTTGAAACCAGGCGTTTGCTCCAACAAAATCGCAAGGAAGCTACCATACCAATCGTAGAGCCCGAGCTGAATGATGGGCCGTCTGAAGGAGGAAACTACAGTGGGACTGTTGGTCAAGCCAACCCACCGATAGTTAGGCGAAACCACCAGGATGAAGGAAATAATGGACGTGGATGCAAATATAAGGATTTCATGGTATCCAAACCACCGTGTCTATCTGGAAACCCGACACCGGTGGAAGTCATGAACTGGATCTCCGATATGGAGACAATGTTTGAGAGTTGCGAATGCAGCAACAGGCAGAAGACCGCTCTCGCGGTTCCTCTGCTAAAATCTGGAGTACTAAGCTGGTGGAAGTTGCTAGTTGATTCAATGCCTAAGGGTGAAGCGAGCAAGATGTCTTGGGAGGATTTTCTAGTGCAACTAAAGATGCAATACTGCTCTGAGCAGGATCTTCTGGAGATCAACAACGAATTCCAGAATCTGAAGAAGGGAAGAATGAGCGTTACTAAATACGCTGCAAGCTTTACAGAGAAAATGAAGCCTGTTCCTCACCTCGTCCCAACTGAACTCTCCAAGGTTAACAAGTTTGCCCTCGGATTACCAGCGGACTTCGGTCCAATGGTCAAGCAAACAACCACTCCGAAAGCCGCCATCTGGGCTGCTAAGAATGTGGAGACCCAGATACGAGAGAAGGGCCTGGAGAGAGCGGAGGTGGGAGAGAAAAGGAAATTTGATGGGTCGTCGAAATTCAGCAAGAAAAGCAAATTCTCAAGGTCTGGTACGCAGAAGTCTGGAGGAGGTGAAGCCAAATGGTGCGACAAGTGCAAGAAGAAGCACCAGGGGAAATGTGACGGAGGAGTCACTTGTTTCAAATGTGGAAAACCTGGGCACTATGCCAACGAGTGCACGTTCACTAAGAAGGTCTGTTATGAGTGCAACGAGGAAGGGCACATTTCGAGGGACTGTCCGAAGAAGAAGGAGGCAGGAAGACCCAACATTCCACCTAAGCCGAAGGCAAGAGCCTTCCAGATGACGCTCGAGGATGCAAAGGAAGCAGCAGACGTCGCCTCAGGTACCTTTCTTGTAAATGGATTGTCTGCCAAAATACTATTTGATTCGGGAGCAAACTATTCCTTTGTATCGCATAAATTTGGAGGAAAATTAGCATTGCCTGTAGAAAAACTTGATAATGCCCTAATTGTGGAAGTTTCCAGTGGCAAGTTCGTACCTGTTAGTAATCGTATTAAGAACATCGTCATCGACCTAAACGGAAATGAATTCCACGAGGAGCTGTTACCCATAGAATTGAACGGTTTTGACATCGTTCTGGGAATGGATTGGCTTAGCGCCAACGATGCTGAGATTCAATGCCGAAAGAAGATAGTAAGGGTAAACCCACCCGGAAAAGAGTCATTTATGGTGTACGGGGACAAACGCCGAGTAAATTCTGGAATCATCTCCCTGATGAAAGCCAGAAAATGTTTGTCCAAGGGATGTGCATCATACTTGGCATTCGTAATCGATGCTAAGAAGGAAAAGAAAAAGGTGCAGAATATACCGGTTGTGTGTGATTATCCGGAAGTCTTTCCTGAAGATCTTCCCGGATTACCGCCTGATAGACAAGTGGAGTTCAGAATAGACTTGTTACCAGGAACAACACCGATAGCGAAAGCACCATACCGATTAGCACCGACGGAGATGAAGGAGCTCATGACGCAACTTCAGGAGTTGTTGGACAACGGTTTCATTCGACCTAGTTCATCACCCTGGGGAGCTCAGGTGCTATTCTTGAAGAAGAAAGACGGAAGCATGAGAATGTGTATAGACTACCGAGAGCTGAACAAGGCAACGGTGAAGAACAAGTATCCATTGCCGAGGATTGATGAACTATTCGATCAGCTGCAAGGTTCGAGCTACTTCTCAAAGATCGGTCTTAGGTCAGGATATCATCAGCTGAAGGTAAGAGAGCAGGATATTGAGAAGACTGCGTTCAGAACGAGATATGGACACTACGAGTTCTTGGTTATGTCGTTTGGACTAACCAATGCTCCAGCAGCATTCATGGATTTGATGAACAGGGTTTGTAAACCATTCCTCGATAAGTCCGTGATAGTGTTCATAGATGACATTATCATCTACTCGAAAAGCCAGGAGGAGCATGGCCAGCATCTACGAGAAGTGTTGGAAATCTTGAAGAATGAGAAGTTGTATGTAAAGTTCTCCAAGTGTGATTTTTGGATCCGAGAAGTCCAATTCTTGGGTCATGTGGTTAACCAGGAGGGAATAATGGTTGATCCATCAAAAATCGAAGTTGTGATGAAGTGGGAACGTCCAAAGAGTCCCACAGAGATTCGAAGCTTTCTAGGATTAGCCGGATATTATCGACGATTTATCCAAGGCTTTTCTTCGATAGCTGCTCCATTGACAGCTTTGACCCACAAAGGAGCTACTTATACATGGAGCGAGAAGCACGAAGAAGCATTCGAGAAGCTAAAGAAGAAATTATGTGAAGCACCGATTCTTTCTCTACCCGATGGTGTTGAAGACTTCGCGGTCTATAGTGACGCATCTGGAATCGGGTTGGGTTGTGTTCTGACCCAAAGAGAAAAGGTGATAGCATACGCATCTCGACAATTGAAGGAGCACGAAAAGAACTACCCCACTCACGATTTGGAGTTGGCAGCGGTAGTTTTTGCTCTAAAGATATGGAGGCATTACATCTATGGAACGAAGTGAAAACTTTTCACTGACCATAAAAGTCTCCAGTATCTCTTTAATCGGAAAGAATTGAACATGAGGCAACAACGCTGGCTAGAATTACTCAAGGACTAGGACTGTGAGATACTTACCACCCCGGTAAGGCAAATGTTGTTGCTGATGCCCTCAGTTGGAAAGTCAATCTTGAAAGGAAAAGGCCAAGAGCGTTGAGAATAGAAGTTGTCTCGATGATTGCGGAAAGTATCAAGAAAGCTCAAGAAGAAGCTTCAGAAAAGAATGACCGAAAGGAAGAACGTTTGGGAAGGATGTTGGAATTCGGTACAAACCATCAAGGACTGAAGGTATTCCAAGATCGGATTTGGGTACCTAAGACGGGATGAATAAGAGATCTTCTGATGGAAGAAGCTCACAAGACCATGTACTCGATTCATCCTGGTAGCACTTAAATATATAGGGACCTAAAACCCTACTACTGGTGGCCGACGATGAAGCTCGATGTTACGAAGTATGTGTCAGAGTGTGTGACATGTGCGAGAGTTAAGGCATAACATCAGAAACCGTATGGGAGTTTAGAACCTTTACCTGTACCCTTGGGTAAATGGGAAGACATCACCATGGATTTTGTGACTAAACTACCCAGGACGAAGAACGGTCACGACATGATTTGGGTGGTCGTGGATCGTTTCACAAAGAGTGCACACTTCATAGCTGCCAACGAAAGGTGGTATATGGATAAGCTTGCAAATGCTTACGTGAAGGAAATTGTGAGACTTCACGGTGTTCCTCTAACGATTGTATCCGACCGTGATAGTCGTTTCACGTCGAGGTTTTGGAGGAGTCTACAAGAGAAGCTGGGTACGAAGTTGTGTCTGAGTACAGCTTACCATCCGCAGACTGATGGTCAGAGCGAAAGAACGATTCAGACACTGGAAGATATGTTGAGAGCATGTACCCTCGAGTTCCAAGGGAACTGGGACGAGCACTTACCTTTGGTAAAATTTTCCTACAATAACAGTTTCCACTCAAGCATCAAGATGGCACCCTATCAAGCCTTGTACGGACAGAAGTGTCGTACGCCGTCTTGTTGGATTGAGGCCGGAGAAAAGCAGTTTATGGGCCCCAAGATAGTCCATGAGACTGCTGAGAAACTGAAGGTGATTAGGGAAAGAATGTTAGCATCTCAGGGTTGTCAGAAGAGCTATACTGACAAGAAAAGACGACTGATGACCTTCGAAGTTGGGGATTCGGTTCTGATTAAAGTCTCACCGTGGAAGGGACTTATAAGATTCGGAAAACGAGGAAAGTTGAGTCCAAGGTTTATTGGACCGTTCAAAGTTCTTCAGAAGATTGGGAACCAAGCCTACAAGCTCGAATTACCCGAAGAACTAGATGGTATTCATAACACTTTCCGTGTGTGTTATTTGAGGAAATTCATGGGAGAAGTTCCCGACATAATTCCAATCTCAGAGTTAAGGATGGATGAGAATAAGAGGCTGATCGAAGAGCCCAAGGCAATTGTTGACCGTAAGACTAAGAAGTTACGACGCAAGATGGTCGACTTGGTGCTAGTCCGTTGGAAACATTCGAATGGGCCGAATCTCACTTGGGAAACAGAGAGTGACATGATGAGTCGCTATCCGCATCTGTTTGCTGATGCATGATTCCGGGACGGAATCATCCAAAGGGGGAGAGAATTGTAACGCCCGGGTTTCGGGGCTAAGCATTTTTAGACGATGTAATAGTCTAGGTCAACTATTGTAACTCTTTTGAAGTAATAAAGATGAAATATTTAAGTATTATGTGAATTATGTGAATTTATATGCTTATTGTTTAATTATAAATGTATAATTAATAAAGAATAAAAATAAACGTCAAAAGTAAAGTATGAGATAAGCCCGATATCTTTACATAAAGTTGTAGTGGTCGAAACAAGGATCCGGGAGATAAAAAGAACGCCGAAATCCGAGTTATAACGAAGACGTTATGACCCGTCAAAGTTTCGTGATGGAACCGGCACGATACCGGGAAGCGTAAATAGTGAATTTACGATAAAGCGAGTTTTAGCCTTAGCGATATAAACGAAAGTCATAGAAAACGTTAAACCGAGAGCGTCCATAAAAAGAACGCCCAAATTTGACTTCGTATGAGGAAGTTATGATTTTTCGAAGTTTCGGCTTAGCAGTGTACAGCCCGAAGTTCGAATATTAGATCGAGCGGTTTTTAGCCGACACAACCTAAACGAGAATCGAAGATCTCGTTAATAGTAGCATAACGATAAAAAGACAGACGAAAACGGACGTCGGATAAAGAAGTTATGAAATTTTAACGGACCAATCATGTCCCGGCCTGTTAAAAATATAAGTTTTAAAATAAAGTCAAAAATTAGCCGACGGAGTCTAAACGAAAGTTGTAGAGTACGTTCCCGCCTACACGTGAACATAAAGAACGTCGAAAATGGAGCTTGTACGCGAAAGTTACGAATTTTTAAAGTTTGTAGTCGAATTTGCGAAACTGTGATGACGTGGCAAGATCTTAGCCGTTGTTTACTCCCCACGGTCTCGCATCCGATGAACGCCACATCGCCTCGCCTTCGCTCTACGCCCCGCGTCCAAGGCTGGTACGCGCAGCGTACCTTCGGACCTGATCCTCTTGCGAGTGCGAGCCAGCTGGTGCGAGCTGGCACCCTTATCCGAAGTTACGCCCCGCGTAACTTGATGAACTCCCCGCGTAGATCCGAAGTTCGGCCCCTATAAATACCCTGCGAGGGCTGCCGAGGAAATCACTCATTTCTTCATTCCTTTCTCTCTCTACTTTCTCTCACTACCCCTTTAAGCCCCCTAAACCCTAGGAAAAATCCTTAGCACCCAAAGGAAGCCCCGAGGCTCCCGGAGTCCCGAGAAAAAGGGTCTTTCGGTTCGGAAACGCTGCTCCGAGCAAGGCCCGGTTTTCTTTAAAATCAGCTGTAAGTGAGCTACGCCTACGCAATTTTTAATATAACTTTTAAATAATTATAGTAATGTTATTAGGTCCTTAAAATAATTATTTGGGCTATTATTATGAGTTATATTGAGTGTTATTTAACGCTTATATAATAATAATAATGGCTAGACTATTAATTAGTCGCGGCTAACGTTAAAACTAAACTCTAGTGGTATTAATACTAGGTTATGATCAAGGAAAAATTGTTTTGGGATAATGAAGTGTTGTTTGAGTACTTAGTCACCACCTAATCAGGTGAGTGCATAGTTACTTTCATCTTACACATAGATATGAAGTATTTTATATAAATTACGTGTTATGTGTGCATATTATCTGAATACTTGCTGTCTATGTTGGATGAATGATCTTATACACGTTTTTCATGATTTAAACTGTATATGTATTTTATATCTACAAAAATGTTGGGGTAAAACATGGGTAGATGTAATAAGACGATGTGTGATAAAACGATGAGAGGCCTCGATGTTGTTGGTGATCCAGTCATCTAGCGGAGTATAGATGACGACCACGGACTCTTCTAGACAGTACAGTGGAACGCTAGCAGGCTCGCAACCTGTAGGTGTTTGTGAACGATGTGTTCACCGGTGTACTCCATCCCCCTCACGGTTGCCTTTAGGACATTTATTGTTGAGGAACCCCCTTAGCAGTAGTGTCCATCCCGATGATGATCCTTAGGCTAGGTCCCTTATGATAGGTGTTTAGGGACATAAAGTGAGGATAACGGGAACGGGTAATCGGGTTATTGTTGATTGATGAAATTAATAAACTTATTTATTGTGGGTTGAAAACCCTATGTGCTCACCAGGCTCCCAAGCCTGACCCACTCAGTTTCATGTATTACAGGTAGTGGCGCTCGAGCATAGATGTGATGTTTTGGATGAGGGATTACGGATATAGGCCTGTAGATATGAAATAACGTAGTAAGGCTTATATTGTACTGTTTATGCTTTTGATCTGTATCGAACATGACATCCCGAGTCTTTTAATGAAATACATTTCCTTGGAAATGCTTTTGATAAATCTTTATCATATTTTGTTTTGGGACAAATTCCGCAACACTTTTATTTAAAATGTTACTCTGATTTTCAAACAAGCATAAACAAAATCGGTCTTTTCTGGCCGTGAAAATAGGGATGTCACAACATCTTCTCCGGACGCACAAATGCAGTTGATCTTCCGGAGGTCCTATGGCAAGATTTCTGCAAGTTTGCCATAAGAGGAAGGATAACGAAATTTCCAGCCCTAGGTTCTAGGCACTGACGATTCAACAACTCTTCAAGGAGATTTCCGAACCACTTCCGGTCTCCATGATTCCTCCGGAGGTATGTGTCTCATTTAAAGTTGTCAAAGCCTATAGAATTCAGGACCAATCCTCCTTTGGTCCGGTTAGACGACTTCCGGACCATATGTTGGCCTCCATACCTTCCGATTCCATTTATTTGAAACAACATCTGGATACTTCAGTTGTGTTTGACCCAACACAACCTGCCCCACTCTCCGTTGAGCCTGTTTTGGAAAAGGCCAAACCTTCCGTGTCCAGATCCAAGATTAAGAAATCTTTCAAACGAAAGATTTCTCCCTCCAATCCAAAGCCTCAAAAGAGACCCAAAGTCGGCTCTTCCTCTCCAAAGGAAGATGCTCATGACACTCAGGCTAACTCTGGTCGTCCGAACACCCCACCAGCCCACTCATCTGAGGTACCCCTCAATGTTTCAACATCACATGCACACACTCATGGGGAGTCTCCACATAATCCACCCTCTCCTTCTCAAAAAGGTGATGCCAGTGTTGACCATAGTTCCTTGCCGCCCCTGGAACATACCCACGAGTCTCATTTGATATCCCTCTCGTTTCTCACACAAGAACACAGTCCGGAACCCATGTTCTGCACCCTAAGAATTCCAGAGCTGGAGGAGTCTCTCCGACTCTGGATGCCTCAACTGGTCTAATACCCGGAAGGTGTACAGGACGACCAGGTGCTAACGATCCCTAATGGGAATATTATGTGAACAGGGTTGTTTCCAGACGTCCGGATCTGACAAGAGCTCAAGTGGAAGCCACTATTACTTCAATGTACAACAGAGCTCATCAAAGCAATCTTTCGTATGTTCCTCCTGCAGATGATGATGCCAATCGAGAACTAGCTTCGGAACAACCTCTCATCACCACTCACACCAACGTATTCCAAACTGCTTCGGATGAAGAACTCTCCACAGAAATCATGATCACTGATGAAGGAAAATCTGTTTCGGACCCTAACTTCATGTCATCCATCCGCTTGCAATCCAAGCATCGACCTCCAAGTCTGCTTTTGACTTCGGATCATCTTCTTTAACCACTCCGGATGGTGGATCCAACTCCAAGCTACATGAAGATGATGTCATCACTAAGCCTGGTCCATCCACAAATACAGCATCACGTCAAGCTAAGCTGCAACACTCAGATTCTGACTCCGAATCCTCAGCTGGTGACTACATTGATCCTTTTGCTCTCCTCGAAATTCAAACCAATGTGTCAGATACTATGAAGAAGGTCTGCTCAATCGAAACATCTGTAACCGAGCTTAACACAAAGATGGATCAAAAGGTTTCCGGACTTGATTCCAAACTCGATGCCATCCTTCAGTCTCTCTCACAACAGTTCGGACCTTCAGTTGCGGAACGAGAAGCCCAACTAGATCAACTGATTTCACTCCGGCTCAAGCACTCCATCGAGGATGTTGAAGCTAAATATGATGCTTCGGTTGACCACTATCTCAACACAATCACCTCTATGCTCAAAGTCCATGACAACTTGGTGTCTGCTACCAACGATCTTATTAAGATAACCCATATTCGTCATGAGAAACAAATCCAAAGGCTGGAGAAGGAGATCAAGAAGAAGGATGATATGAACCTTATAATTCAACAAGTCCTCATCAAGCTACTTCGATCCACTTGGAACATCGTTGATGTTCCGAATCGAAAGTTTGATGAGTTGTTAGCTGTTCTCGGTCATCTGTTCGATCACCTTGCTGCTCAAGCTCCTACTTCCGAAGCATACGATACCATCACTCTTCAACTCAACACGGGCCTTCAGAAAGTCGTTTCCAAGTTTGAAGATCTAAAGGACTCTTTACTACTTGCACCGGTTCCAAGCTCCACCGTTGCAAGAGGGGGAGAAGGTCCTAGCCAACCATGGAAACCTGCCTTGAAGTTCACACTCCGGGATTAAGACTTGAATTCCGACGATGAAGTCCAAGTTGTGTCCGGACTTCTAGGAAATTCCTCTGATGATGAAGAAGACAGTGAAGAAAAAAATATGTCACCAAAGGAGTTCTTGGTCTCGAGGCTCCGAAGAAGCTTTTCCCAAAGGTGTTAACAGAGGAAGAGGAGAGGATATGGTCCGCAACCTCTTGGCCATCCTCTTTACCTAACGTTCTTCGAAGGGTCATTCAAATGGCCAAAGCCAAATCCTTCCTCACAGTTGAAGCCTTCCGAGCCACTCATTCTATGATCCCACCTATTCCGGCTCCAAAAATTGTTGCAATAGACCAGGGCTCTCTACTCCGGATCCCTGATGACATTCCGAAAGATCCTCTTCCAAACCCCACTCCAGAATTTGTCGTGGATGAAAACATGCAGGTCACCATGGCCGCTCTGAAAAGAGACAAAGGCAAAATGCCAATGACTGTTGAACAACAAGCCTTCCACTCCGGACATCCTCTCAAGCAAAAACAAGGATGGTATCAGGAGGAAATCAATAAGGCTCTGGAGGACAGCATCCAGATCCAAGCACTTAAGGATAATCCTGATCTGATGCGTGGGATATCTCTTCTTTGTCGTGAAGGCATACTCCGTGATCTCGAAATCGTTCCGTATATGTACTACGATGTTCCCACCAATGATTCTGAACAACTCGATCTTCCTCTCTCTCCATTTAGCAAGTACTACATTAAGTTTGCTCCTCTTCACCCAAATGATGATCCGGAAGTGATCCCCCGGACGGAACGAGAAAGGCTTGAAACATTCTACTCCAAGAATGCTCAACCGTTTAAGGAAGTATGGACTAGAAAAAGAATCACCAAAGTCCATGGATTTGCAAGAAAAATCCTTGTGAAATTTGAACTCAACTGCCCACTATTTCGATTTCACGTCTTCCGGAACAAGCCTACCTACCGAACCATTACTGATGCGGACTTCCCTTCCTTGAATCTGAATGACATTCTGACTCTGGCTGCTCACTTTCGAAGAATGCAAAACAACGATATCGGCATGGGTGCCTTTCATGCTGCTCTAAGCTTCCTCAAGGACTACGTCGCTGAATTTTGCAGATGTGACTATGAGCTGGCTCATCTCTACGGAACTGAAGACTTCATTGCGAAGATCACCTATGTTCTTCCGGAAGCTGATCTGCTTGAAGATAGTCCAATCGATGACCCGGTTCTAGGGTTTGTCTATACAACCAAGAAAACAAACAAGAATGACTTCTTCCATGTCCTTGACAAATACCTAGTCCCAGCCAAAGCACTTCGGAAGTTCATCTCTCATGCATCAAAGTCTAAAGCTCTGGAATAGGTCAAAGAAAGGTTTGTAAGTCAACTGACCTGGTACATTGAAGTCAGAGAATGGTTGTTCCGAGCTTACACCTTCATCAATGAAGAAGCAGTATAATTGGATGGATTGCTAAGTTCACTTAGGGGGAGATTGTTGGAACCTGAAAGTGAACGTCTAGCAATCCTAAGTCTGAATTCCGAAGTACATGTGTTCTGAAATAAATGGTCCGGAGTCAAATGTGAAGAGTGGTCCGGAATCTGTCCGGACCATAAGAGAAGAAGATGCGAAGCTGAAGGCATTCTGGAATGATTCTCATGTCCGGAATGGATGCTGATCCGGAGTAACAATATTTTATCTTTGTGCATTTATTAAGTTTATCTTTGTATTGATGTGACATTTCATAGGACTTATTTTTTTGTAATACTAGACAATCAGAATGTCAGAAACATTTCTATTGTCCAGTCCTATGTAAGTTTTCTAGTTAATTCATTGTAACCTTCACTCTTATTTATAGGAGCTTTCAATGCAAAGTCAATGACAGATCATTCACTCAACTTTTGGCATTTACAAAGTTATTTACTTCTTTCAAACATTCTTCTTGTTCTTCATTTATTAGCTTTACCTTGATCATTCATTTTCATTCTTCATTTATGACTTGATCATTTGTTGAATACATTAACTTAGACTTGACTGGTCTTTCCAGGCTTGACTAGAACATTTATTAGCAAGCAGACATTGATCTTAAGCATTCACTCAAGGTTTGAGTTATCAAACCTTGTCCCTGCGCATTAGATCTATTTTGTTCTCACAAAGCTCTAATCCAGTTTCGTGAATCTCAATTCCATAAAGAAATACATGTAACTCGAGATAAAGGAGTGCCTAAAACTCAATTTGAAGGCATGCATGAAACTAGATATAATGGTAAAAATGGTAAGAAATAAATGCATATATATATATATATATATATATATATATATAAATATATATATACATTAAATATAATTCTTTCATAAGTTTTGTAGTTAATTTGGAATATCAATATCATGTAGTTGATGGTGGGATAGAAATTGATGTATGTATTATCCATATAAAGGTCAAACCAAAAAAATCCATTTAAAAGGGTTGTTAAACCAAGCTTAAGAAGTCGTTTTTTATAAAGATGGAAATGTTTCTACGAAGGACCACCCTGTTAAATGATAGTAGATGTAGGAGTCGAAATGGTATAATACACTATGGCCTTTGTGATGATTTTTTGATAATGGGAAATTAATTAATATTCCTACTCTTTTTTTATTAAACTGTGATTACAATATTTCCATTTAAATTATATATTCATACTTTTGTTAATGGAGTGGTTGGTTTACTAAAATTCTTATTGTTAACAAGCCTGAAAATGGTAAATTTTGACAAATTATATCCTTCATAAAAATCATGCAAAAAATGTTGTTTTATGGGGTTTTAGAAGTCTGTTGCTATTTGGTGATACCATGTTGAAATTCATTGCCTTAATCAAATGCAAAAAATCTGAAGTACGAATGTTTACTTCTTAATTTTCATTAATTCAGTTAAGTACATTGAAACTGATGATAGATCATGGAATATAACTGATGATACATACTACAACTTTGCTTTTGTGTGTGGGATTTTGATTCAGTAGGATGGGCACCAAATTGTATTTTGATGCAGTTTTAAGTTGCCAATTATATGTATGTTTTCACATGGATTTAATTTATGTGTATTTTTTCATGAAGCTACTTTTGAATATTGAAATTTAATGTTATTAGATGTATCAATTATTAAATAATGATCTTGAAGCTTCTATGGCTAAATCGATCGATACAGTACATTGTTATAAACCACTAAAGTATATTGATATAAAAAATGAAAGTAAATTGCTATAAACTACTAAAGTACATTAATTTAAACAATCATAGAAAAAGTACAAAGGTACATTTATTTAAACCAGTGAAATACAATGCTAAAAACCATTGAAGTACATTTCTATATATGCTTCAAAATTAAAGATAAAAAATAAATTTTCTACAAACCACTTAAGTACGTTGCTTCAAAATTAAAGATCAATAACAAGGGAAAAATCAACATAAGATTTGTGGCTACTATTGAGAATGTTAGACCATTTACCATTTGTCCATTCACAAAAGTACATTGTTGAAAACATGATTGTAACTCTTCTACACATCCAAATATATCACGATTTTACGTAAACCTAACTTGCCTTGTTACATAATTAAAAACCAAATGAAGATGCAAAATAGAACAAAGGAAAACAAGATAACCTTAACATGAATAAAGCAGTCCATTTCTTTTACTCAAACACCTCAAGGTTCATTAGTTTCTTTTGCAGGTCCATGCTGCCCTTCTCCAGTTCCATATTCTTATTGGACAACATCATACTATCATTGTGCAAATCTATATTCTCTTTGTGTAACTTATGAACTTTAACTTTATATCAGTGAACAAGTGAATCCTCATCAACTCATACAAAAAAATCATACTCTTTTGAAGGATTATACAAACAATGAACTATAAGAGTAAAATTAGAGAGATAACATCAAGTTAAAAAGAAATCCATATACTAGAAAATTAGGGCACCGAATGAAACGCCGACATGTCTTCTTCTTGGTTAACGAAGTCTACATATTTGGTTGTTCACCACAGCTAAATAGTTTGTTTTTACAGTTTGAAACTAAAGAAGAAGAAGAAGAAGAAGAAGAAGAAGAACCATACATTGGACCACCCATTTAAGAAGCAACATGAAATGAAAAAAAAAAGGACGGGATGTACACCATCTATGAATTTAACCTAGCTTTTTTATTGTAGTTGTCACATCATTATTAAATGTCACGTTGTTTAAAGCCACATAACCTATGTTAGTAGTTAGTTACGGCTAACCGGTTACGATGAATTAAAATAAGAATTGTTAGAAAGAAAAGTGGTTAAAATATACTAAAAATAATATAAGGATTTTTTAAGCAATGGAAGATAAAAGATATTGTTCTTCTATGATATATATATATATATATATATATATATATATATATATATATATATATATATATTGTTGGGTATAGAAGATTGCGTCATTAGGCTTTTTGTTTTAGTTCATTATGTATACGGTTTTGGGCTTGTCCAACCGTCATTTATTAGGGTTATAGTATCTATATATAGTGCATGCATGCACCGTGTATGCAAGAGTCGTTAATTTCATTATTGTAACCCTACCACACATCTACAGTAGCAATTCTTAATATAGTTCTTCTGAGGTTGTGGCTTATTAATCATTCGACATAAGTATTGATTTATCTTGTGTTCTTCTTTACATTGTGTTCTTGTGTTGCTTGTTAAGAATCTCATCGATTTTAAAGAGTTTTAGTCTCATCAATTGGTATAAGAGCAGGAGGCTGTGTAAATAATACGCATCTCTTCTATTAGAAGAAAATCCTTAGGGTTTCCGCTTTTATCGAATCTATTGGAGCCTTCATCACTTCATTGACGCTCTTCCTAAATCTCGATATTACCCTAACTCAATCTTTACAAGTCTGATTCTTGACAGGTACGCAGATAAAATCATCATGTCTCTCGATGAATCTCAAAACAATCCAATAAACATCTCTAACAACATTGGCTCGACCATAAGGATTCTGATCCTATACGCTCATGAATATGAGGTATGGGCTCTTCACTTTGAATACTATGTTCTTGGTTCAGAGGATAACGGTGTCACACCCCAAAACCGGAACAGCGGAATCGTTCGGGGGTGGAGGACGTCATGTACAGTATCACAACAAAGCATAGTAGTAAACAAGCAACAACATCATCCATTGCATTAATAATATAATTTCATACAAGTGTGTTATGTTAAGTTTATAAGACACCAAAAATGTAAATCAAAAATAAGAGATGAGTCTTGAACGAGCTCCATCTTCTCAAAACCTGGCATCGGTACCTGTCTACTGATGACCTGAGAATACAAGTTATTTTGAAAGAGTTTATCAGCTTTAAAGCTGGTGAGTTGATAAGCATTTAGTGTCATTGTTTGTATGAAAATGTCTTTAAGTACTTGATGTATAAGTTTGTAAATGTTTGTAAATGTTTGCAAATGTTTGTAAATGTTCGTAAATGTTTGTAAATGTTTGAATCTCCTAGAAAATCCTATATTTTCTACTAAACGTAGCCTTTTACCAAGGCATCAAATGAAATGTATGTTTGTCTCTTGTAAGAGTATATATTTTCCCAACTGTAACTATCATTAACCAAAAATATAGTTTCACATTACCTTTTATGTGAAAAGATCATAAGGTGAATGCAATGGGGAATTAATAAAGTACTATAGTGTTGTATTATAGTAACTATTGCTGTACTTTCTACCTTAAACCAATTGATATTTAAGGTAAGATGTGACCTGGTTGTACCATACTATCGACTAAAAACACGACGATGAAAGACGTCAGAAGAAATGACATTTGGCACTCGTAGACTTGCAAGTCCCACTGTAGCTAACAGCAAGGTGTAGGATAGTCAATCCAGTATAGATCTATACGCAAATTCACGCTCTCCCTCTAGGAGATTTTGGCTACAAATCGAGCCATGACAGGTGATGCCATGCCCCGAACGATGGTTCACATTTATGTTATTGTATACTTGTATATGAAATGTATGTACTAGCTGTATTGTATGTTCTCTCTGTCTAGTATGTATGTTCTCTCTTAGTTTCTCATAATAGTATGTTCTCTTGTATAATGTATAGTATGTACTAATTGTATTGTATGTTCTCTCTGTCTAGTATGTATGTATGTTCTCTTAGTTTCTCATAATAGTATGTCCTCTTGTATAATGTATAGTATGTACTAGTTGTATTGTATGTTCTCTCTGTCTAGTATGTATGTATGTTCTCTTAGTTTCTCGTAATAGTATATATTGACTCATGTATGAACTGACTCTCTGTATGTTTCATTGTTCTTGTAATAGTATTAGTAACTTCCTAAACTATACCTATTATAGTTTACTAGCAATGTTGTTTGTATAAATGAACATGATTGTGTACCCTTGCTACCCAAAGGTATTTGAACTGATCGAAGGAACTTTTATATCTATATACATATACATGATATATAACTAAGATTCAAACGACCTTCGGACAAACAACCGATACCCTAAGTCCACAACCAAACGAGGAACAGGAAGTAAGGTGAGCTATCAGTCCTCAGTCCTTTCAATCCTACTTATATAACTATATCTATATAGATACACATTTGACAAAATATAAGTTTAAAAGAGTTTAATCAAAGTATCTAACATGTAAAAGAGTTTGTAAAACGATTTGAAGCAGTTTGTTTGATAACACAGATTGAAAAGTAAGAAAATCCACTTGTTGGTAGTTATTAATCACATGTGATTGATATAATAACTATAATAATTCAACTTGTATCCCCCCCCCCATAAGATCATTTAAAATCATTTAAAAGGTTGATTAAGGGGTATGAACTCACCTGTAGTGAGTGGTTTGGATGAAAGTGTTGGATAAGGTGCTAGTTGTCAAGTGAAGACTTGAACACACACACTGATCCTGTTTAACATATAAAGACACATATATGTATCGAATTGGTGATTATAACACTAATTAAGCAAGTAAAGACACCCTAAAACATGGAAAACACTTTGGTTCAAGTGTTAGAAGTATCAAAGGGTTGCATCTAAGGGAAGTATGGCCTCTCATTGGAGTTTATGGCCAATATGGGTGTATTACATGAGTTTACGGCCCAGGGTAATTTCCCCATGAGTTTACGGCCGTAAACTCATGTCATTTTGTACCAATTTGTGATATAAGGTCTTATAAGTCATAATGAAGTATTCTTTGATCAAGTCTAAGCCTTAGGAAGGATTGGTGGCACATATGCACCACTAATTAGGGTTTACGGCCCAAGGTGGTTGCCTTGGCCGTAAACACCATTTTCTCTTGGTTCTTTTGATGTTTAAGGTCCTATACTCTTCTTGGAAGTATTCTAGACTTGGTTCCAAGGCTTTGGAAGAGATTAGGGCTCATTTGCCCCCTTAATTAGGGTTTACGGCCCAAGGTGATTGGCTTGGCCGTAAACACCTTTTGATCTTGCTTTCTTGATGTTTTCTAGGTGTAAACTAACTGATTCAAGCATATAACAAGCTAAGGCAAGTGTACTTACAATATAGAAGCTTGAATGGGTGTTTAAGGCTCAAGAACACTAGTGTGTGTTCTTGGTGTTCTTGGTGAAATGAAGAACACTTGAAGATCTATCAAAATGAAGAGATTTCATGGATAAAATCATGTACAATCACTAGATATGGATGTATATCAACTAATCAAGGAAAGAATCACTTACAAAGTTGAAGATCTTATTGAAAAATCAGATGATACTTGAGAGAGAATGACTTCTAGGCTTGAAAATGGTAAAAATGACTAAAATGGCTAAGTGTCATATTTATACCTTAGAGTTTACGGGCGTAAACTCCATGTTATGGCCGTAAACTCCAAACTCTTGGAGTTTTGAGACTTAAATGTTGTACAAATAACTCTAGAGTATACCTCCTATAATTTCCTCTTGAAGGTACTAGGCTTAGAACACTCAAACAGACTCAAAACAGTGCTAAAAGTTAGCAGAAATAAGTCTGACTTAGATTGAAGTGAATGGTTGTATAAGATAGAAATTTCGAGTTGTCACATCATCCCCCCGTTAGAGGGAATTTTGTCCCGAAATTAGAGTTTAAGCAAATAAGTAGTTACAAATAACTAAGTAAAAATGTGAGGATATTTCAGTTTCATTTGATCCTCGCGCTCCCAAGTAAATTCAGGTCCTCGCTTGGCGTTCCAGTGAACCTTCACTATCGGGATACGGCTTTGCTTCGTTTACTTGACCTCTCGGTCCATGATCTCTACAGGTTCTTCCACGAAGTTGAGGCTCTCGTTGATCGGCGCGGAGGCATCTTTTAACTAAAAGTTTACAAAGATGACGATACTGGTAAGAATAGAGAAATTGATGAGAGTGACTCATGGACTAACTCTCCACAGTCCAACAACACAATTGAATAGTATGATTGAATGTAGATCTAGTACTAAAGGATGATAGCATTTGGATATTAAATTCCATGAGATTAGATATCTGTCAATTATACTGGTATTACAGATGTAACAAGTTCGGGAAAATGACCTAGAAGTAGGTCTTACATCAAACCAAGATGGGAAAATTTTGACAGACTAAGACCAAATCATGACTTAACAGATCTATGATCTTCACAAAGATAGGAAATTAAACTAGAGTTTTTACATAAACTAAGTTATATCCAAAAGAGAAAGTTGAGTAGGCTCTATCTACGACGAGAGCCACTAGAATGAGTCCTTGACTCTGACAGACGGCGCTCCATGTCTCTCATGCACCTTTCAGACATTGCCTGACGAGCTCGAAGTTCCCTGACTTCAGTTTGGGTTTCAGTAAGTTCTCTCGGCAGGGCTGCATTCTGGTTCTGAGTTCTTTCATGAGCAGACTCCAGCTGACGTATGCGGACTGTGTTAACGCCAGAGTTGGCGTCAATTTCCACGACTCGGTCGATGGCCGCTCGACCTTGCTCGGTGTTCCGAGCAATCCTACGGACCATGATGGGCAGGACTCGGTCAGCTGAACCTCCCTCGCTTAGATTGTAAAAGCTTCGGTCCCCATTGTAGGGTATGGGTTGACCCTGCTCCTGACTCCATATGTTCAAGTTTGTTGCCCACAGAGGTGTGAGTCCTTGAAATGCTGGACGAGGGTTCGAGTTCGGAGCTAGTGGGGGTAGGTTTTTGACTTCAGGTTCGGAGTCAGAACCATCAGAAAAGCCTTCAGCGAGGTGATCATCCAAAGGGATTGGATAATCATCTTCTGGCTCTTCTTCAAGTCATCCTGCATTGCCTTCGTTTGGGAAGTATGGATCTTCGGGAAGATGGAATCCAGCCATGATATCTACGCGAGAAAAGGGGTATAAGAAATAACTAAATAGACGTACTAGTTAGATAATTATAAGATAATCTTTATCAATTACTTCAATACTTGTTTAGTGCATACCAGTTATATGTAATCAAAACAGGATAGACCTTCGAATAAGTGACCCTAACTCAAAACCCACAACCAAACAAGGAACAGGGAGTAAAGCAAAGATTACAGATTCTAAGTCTATGACATCCCAGTTACATATAACCTTAGCGTATCCACTTAGCAACTATTGACCTACTGATAAAGACCTTTTTAGTTTGCACATAAGTAAATTATAGTAACACAAAATACTCGTATAGTATGTTAAGTTTATGTTTTGTTCTAATGTTTTCATTGTAGTAGTATTGGTAAGTTTTTAGACTTGTTGCAACCTCACAACCACTCTTAGGCACATGCTAGTCACTCCTCAGAAAATATAGTTGATCAGGCTATATCATTCCCAGGGTTGACTATATGTCTCTAATTCTAATTGTGTTGCCCAACAATCGTAATACTTTTGTTCTGTCCTAGTGACACTGATTTTAGTATGAATGCAGGTATGTATACTCCGTTAAATATTTTATTATTTAAAAGTATAAACTCTTGGTCAGAGTATTTTAATCCCGTTGTGTTTATAGTTTGTATATCTTTTATGGGTTGATATATTCGATTCACTATAAACAATGCTCTGATACCAATCTGTCACACCCCAAAACCGGAACGGCGGAATCGTTCGGGGGTGGAGGACGTCATGTACAGTATCACAACAAAGCATAGTAGTAAACAAGCAACAACATCATCCATTGCATTAATAATATAATTTCATACAAGTGTGTTCTGTTAAGTTTATAAGACACCAAAAATGTAAATCAAAAATAAGAGATGAGTCTTGAACGAGCTCCATCTTCTCAAAACCTGGCATCGGTACCTATCTACTGATGACCTGAGAATACAAGTTATTTTGAAAGAGTTTATCAGCTTTAAAGCTGGTGAGTTCATAAGCATTTAGTGTCATTGTTTGTATGAAAATGTCTTTAAGTACTTGATGTATAAGTTTGTAAATGTTTGTAAATGTTTGAAAATGTTTGTAAATGTTCGTAAATGTTTGTAAATGTTTGAATCTCCTAGAAAATCCTATATTTTCTACTAAACGTAGCCTTCTACCAAGGCATCAAATGAAATGTATGTTTGTCTCTTGTAAGAGTATATACTTTCCCAAGTGTAACTATCATTAACCAAAAATATAGTTTTACATTACCTTTTATGTGAAAAGATCACAAGGTGAATGCAATGGGGAATTAATAAAGTATTGTAGTGTTGTATTATAGTAACTACTGCTCTACTTTCTACCTTAAACCAATTGATATTTAAGGTAAGATGTGACCTGGTTGTACCATACTATCGACTAATAACACGACGATGAAAGACGTCGGAAGAACTGACATTTGGCACCCGTAGACTTGCAAGTCCCACTGTAGCTAACAGCAAGGTGTAGGATAGTCAATCCAGTATAGATCTATACGCAAATTCACGCTCTCCCTCTAGGAGATTCTGGCTACAAATCGAGCCATGAAAGGTGATGTCATGCCCCAAACGATGGTTCACATTTATGTATTGTATACTTGTATATGAAATGTATGTACTAGCTGTATTATATGTTCTCTCTGTCTGGTATGTATGTTCTCTCTGTCTAGTATGTATGTTCTCTCTTAGTTTCTCATAATAGTATGTTCTCTTGTATAATGTATAGTATGTACTAATTGTATTGTATGTTCTCTCTGTCTAGTATGTATGTATGTTCTCTTAGTTTCTCATAATAGTATGTCCTCTTGTATAATGTATAGTATGTACTAGTTGTATTGTATGTTCTCTCTGTCTAGTATGTATGTATGTTCTCTTAGTTTCTCGTAATAGTATATATTGACTCATGTATGAACTGACTCTCTGTATGTTTCATTGTTCTTGTAATAGTATTAGTAACTTCCTAAACTATACCTATTATAGTTTACTAGCAATGTTGTTTGTATAAATGAACATGATTGTGTACCCTTGCTACCCAAAGGTATTTGAACTGATCGAAGGAACTTTTATATCTATATACATATACATGATATATAACTAAGATTCAAACGACCTTCGGACAAACAACCGATACCCTAAGTCCACAACCAAACGAGGAACAGGAAGTAAGGTGAGTTATCAGTCCTCAGTCCTTTCAATCCTACTTATATAACTATATCTATATAGATACACATTTGACAAAATATAAGTTTAAAAGAGTTTAATCAAAGTATCTAACATGTAAAAGAGTTTGTAAAACGATTTGAAGCAGTTTGTTTGATAACACAGATTGAAAAGTAAGAAAATCCACTTGTTGGTAGTTATTAATCACATGTGATTGATATAATAACTATAATAATTCAACTTGTATCCCCCCCCCATAAGATCATTTAAAATCATTTAAAAGGTTGATTAAGGGGTATGAACTCACCTGTAGTGAGTGGTTTGGATGAAACTGCTGGATAAGGTGCTAGTTGTCAAGTGAAGACTTGAACACACACACTGATCCTGTTTAACATATAAAGACACATATATGTATCGAATTGGAGATTATAACACTAATTAAGCAATTAAAGACACCCTAAAACATGGAAAACACTTTGGTTCAAGTGTTAGAAGTATCAAAGGGTTGCATCTAAGGGAAGTATGGCCTCTCATTGGAGTTTATGGCCAATATGGGTGTATTACATGAGTTTACGGCCCAGGGAAATTTCCCCATGAGTTTACGGCCGTAAACTCATGTCATTTTGTACCAATTTGTGATATAAGGTCTTATAAGTCATAATGAAGTATTCTTTGATCAAGTCTAAGCCTTAGGAAGGATTGGTGGCACATATGCACCACTAATTAGGGTTTACGGCCCAAGGTGGTTGCCTTGGCCGTAAACACCATTTTCTCTTGGTTCTTTTGATGTTTAAGGTCCTATACTCTTCTTGGAAGTATTCTAGACTTGGTTCCAAGGCTTTGGAAGAGATTAGGGCTCATTTGCCCCCTTAATTAGGGTTTACGGCCCAAGGTGATTGGCTTGGCCGTAAACACCTTTTGATCTTGCTTTCTTGATGTTTTCTAGGTGTAAACTAACTGATTCAAGCATATAACAAGCTAAGGCAAGTGTACTTACAATATAGAAGCTTGAATGGGTGTTTAAGGCTCAAGAACACTAGTGTGTGTTCTTGGTGTTCTTGGTGAAATGAAGAACACTTGAAGATCTATCAAAATGAAGAGATTTCATGGATGAAATCATGTACAATCACTAGATATGGATGTATATCAACTAATCAAGGAAAGAATCACTTACAAAGTTGAAGATCTTATTGAAAAATCAGATGATACTTGAGAGAGAATGACTTCTAGGCTTGAAAATGGTAAAAATGACTAAAATGGCTAAGTGTCATATTTATACCTTAGAGTTTACGGGCGTAAACTCCATGTTATGGCCGTAAACTCCAAACTCTTGGAGTTTTGAGACTTAAATGTTGTACAAATAACTCTAGAGTATACCTCCTATAATTTCCTCTTGAAGGTACTAGGCTTAGAACACTCAAACAGACTCAAAACAGTGCTAAAAGTTAGCAGAAATAAGTCTGACTTAGATTGAAGTGAATGGTTGTATAAGATAGAAATTTCGAGTTGTCACATCATCCCCCCGTTAGAGGGAATTTTGTCCCGAAATTAGAGTTTAAGCAAATAAGTAGTTACAAATAACTAAGTAAAAATGTGAGGATATTTCAGTTTCATTTAATCCTCGCGCTCCCAAGTAAATTCAGGTCCTCGCTTGGCGTTCCAGTGAACCTTCACTATCGGGATACGGCTTTGCTTCGTTTACTTGACCTCTCGGTCCATGATCTCTACAGGTTCTTCCACGAAGTTGAGGCTCTCGTTGATCGGCGCGGAGGCATCTTTTAACTAAAAGTTTACAAAGATGACGATACTGGTAAGAATAGAGAAATTGATGAGAGTGACTCATGGACTAACTCTCCACAGTCCAACAACACAATTGAATAGTATGATTGAATGTAGATCTAGTACTAAAGGATGATAGCATTTGGATATTAAATTCCATGAGATTAGATATCTGTCAATTATACTGGTTTTACAGATGTAACAAGTTCGGGAAAATGACCTAGAAGTAGGTCTTACATCAAACCAAGATGGGAAAATTTTGACAGACTAAGACCAAATCATGACTTAACAGATCTATGATCTTCACAAAGATAGGAAATTAAACTAGAGTTTTTACATAAACTAAGTTATATCCAAAAGAGAAAGTTGAGTAGGCTCTATCTACGACGAGAGCCACTAGAATGAGTCCTTGACTCTGACAGACGGCGCTCCATGTCTCTCATGCACCTTTCAGACATTGCCTGACGAGCTCGAAGTTCCCTGACTTCAGTTTGGGTTTCAGTAAGTTCTCTCGGCAGGGCTGCATTCTGGTTCTGAGTTCTTTCATAAGCAGACTCCAGCTGACGTATGCGGACTGTGTTAACGCCAGAGTTGGCGTCAATTTCCACGACTCGGTCGATGGCCGCTCGACCTTGCTCGGTGTTCCGAGCAATCCTACGGACCATGATGGGCAGGACTCGGTCAGCTGAACCTCCCTCGCTTAGATTGTAAAAGCTTCGGTCCCCATTGTAGGGTATGGGTTGACCCTGCTCCTGACTCCATATGTTCAAGTTTGTTGCCCACAGAGGTGTGAGTCCTTGAAATGTTGGACGAGGGTTCGAGTTCGGAGCTAGTGGGGGTAGGTTTTTGACTTCAGGTTCGGAGTCAGAACCATCAGAAAAGCCTTCAGCGAGGTGATCATCCAAAGGGATTGGATAATCATCTTCTGGCTCTTCTTCAATTCATCCTGCATTGCCTTCGTTTGGGAAGTATGGATCTTCGGGAAGATGGAATCCAGCCATGATATCTACGCGAGAAAAGGGGTATAAGAAATAACTAAATAGACGTACTAGTTAGATAATTATAAGATAATCTTTATCAATTACTTCAATACTTGTTTAGTGCATACCAGTTATATGTAATCAAAACAGGATAGACCTTCGAATAAGTGACCCTAACTCAAAACCCACAACCAAACAAGGAACAGGGAGTAAAGCAAAGATTACAGATTCTAAGTCTATGACATCCCAGTTACATATAACCTTAGCGTATCCACTTAGCAACTATTGACCTACTGATAAAGACCTTTTTAGTTTGCACATAAGTAAATTATAGTAACACAAAATACTCCTATAGTATGTTAAGTTTATGTTTTGTTCTAATGTTTTCATTGTAGTAGTATTGGTAAGTTTTTAGACTTGTTGCAACCTCACAACCACTCTTAGGCACATGCTAGTCACTCCTCAGAAAATATAGTTGATCAGGCTATATCATTCCCAGGGTTGACTATATGTCTCTAATTCTAATTGTGTTGCCCAACAATCGTAATACTTTTGTTCTGTCCTAGTGACACTGATTTTAGTATGAATGCAGGTATGTATACTCCGTTAAATATTTTATTATTTAAAAGTATAAACTCTTGGTCAGAGTATTTTAATCCCGTTGTGTTTATAGTTTGTATATCTTTTATGGGTTGATATATTCGATTCACTATAAACAATGCTCTGATACCAATCTGTCACACCCCAAAACCGGAACGGCGGAATCGTTCGGGGGTGGAGGACGTCATGTACAGTATCACAACAAAGCATAGTAGTAAACAAGCAACAACATCATCCATTGCATTAATAATATAATTTCATACAAGTGTGTTCTGTTAAGTTTATAAGACACCAAAAATGTAAATCAAAAATAAGAGATGAGTCTTGAACGAGCTCCATCTTCTCAAAACCTGGCATCGGTACCTATCTACTGATGACCTGAGAATACAAGTTATTTTGAAAGAGTTTATCAGCTTTAAAGCTGGTGAGTTCATAAGCATTTAGTGTCATTGTTTGTATGAAAATGTCTTTAAGTACTTGATGTATAAGTTTGTAAATGTTTGTAAATGTTTGCAAATGTTTGTAAATGTTCGTAAATGTTTGTAAATGTTTGAATCTCCTAGAAAATCCTATATTTTCTACTAAACGTAGCCTTCTACCAAGGCATCAAATGAAATGTATGTTTGTCTCTTGTAAGAGTATATACTTTCCCAAGTGTAACTATCATTAACCAAAAATATAGTTTTACATTACCTTTTATGTGAAAAGATCACAAGGTGAATGCAATGGGGAATTAATAAAGTACTGTAGTGTTGTATTATAGTAACTACTGCTCTACTTTCTACCTTAAACCAATTGATATTTAAGGTAAGATGTGACCTGGTTGTACCATACTATCGACTAATAACACGACGATGAAAGACGTCGGAAGAACTGACATTTGGCACCCGTAGACTTGCAAGTCCCACTGTAGCTAACAGCAAGGTGTAGGATAGTCAATCCAGTATAGATCTATACGCAAATTCACGCTCTCCCTCTAGGAGATTCTGGCTACAAATCGAGCCATGAAAGGTGATGCCATGCCCCAAACGATGGTTCACATTTATGTATTGTATACTTGTATATGAAATGTATGTACTAGCTGTATTGTATGTTCTCTCTGTCTGGTATGTATGTTCTCTCTGTCTAGTATGTATGTTCTCTCTTAGTTTCTCATAATAGTATGTTCTCTTGTATAATGTATAGTATGTACTAATTGTATGGTATGTTCTCTCTGTCTAGTATGTATGTATGTTCTCTTAGTTTCTCATAATAGTATGTCCTCTTGTATAATGTATAGTATGTACTAGTTTTATTGTATGTTCTCTCTGTCTAGTATGTATGTATGTTCTCTTAGTTTCTCGTAATAGTATATATTGACTCATGTATGAACTGACTCTCTGTATGTTTCATTGTTCTTGTAATAGTATTAGTAACTTCCTAAACTATACCTATTATAGTTTACTAGCAATGTTGTTTGTATAAATGAACATGATTGTGTACCCTTGCTACCCAAAGGTATTTGAACTGATCGAAGGAACTTTTATATCTATATACATATACATGATATATAACTAAGATTCAAACGACCTTCGGACAAACAACCGATACCCTAAGTCCACAACCAAACGAGGAACAGGAAGTAAGGTGAGCTATCAGTCCTCAGTCCTTTCAATCCTACTTATATAACTATATCTATATAGATACACATTTGACAAAATATAAGTTTAAAAGAGTTTAATCAAAGTATCTAACATGTAAAAGAGTTTGTAAAACGATTTGAAGCAGTTTGTTTGATAACACAGATTGAAAAGTAAGAAAATCCACTTGTTGGTAGTTATTAATCACATGTGATTGATATAATAACTATAATAATTCAACTTGTATCCCCCCCCATAAAATCATTTAAAATCATTTAAAAGGTTGATTAAGGGGTATGAACTCACCTGTAGTGAGTGGTTTGGATGAAAGTGCTGGATAAGGTGCTAGTTGTCAAGTGAAGACTTGAACACACACACTGATCCTGTTTAACATATAAAGACACATATATGTATCTAATTGGTGATTATAACACTAATTAAGCAAGTAAAGACACCCTAAAACATGGAAAACACTTTGGTTCAAGTGTTAGAAGTATCAAAGGGTTGCATCTAAGGGAAGTATGGCCTCTCATTGGAGTTTATGGCCAATATGGGTGTATCACATGAGTTTACGGCCCAGGGTAATTTCCCCATGAGTTTACGGTCGTAAACTCATGGTATTTTGTACCAATTTGTGATATAAGGTCTTATAAGTCATAATGAAGTATTCTTTGATCAAGTCTAAGCCTTAGGAAGGATTGGTGGCAAATATGCACCACTAATTAGGGTTTACGGCCCAAGGTGGTTGCCTTGGCCGTAAACACCATTTTCTCTTGGTTCTTTTGATGTTTAAGGTCCTATACTCTTCTTGGAAGTATTCTAGACTTGGTTCCAAGGCTTTGGAAGAGATTAGGGCTCATTTGCCCCCTTAATTAGGGTTTACGCCCCAAGGTGATTGGCTTGGCCGTAAACACCTTTTGATCTTGCTTTCTTGATGTTTTCTAGGTGTAAACTAACTGATTCAAGCATATAACAAGCTAAGGCAAGTGTACTTACAATATAGAAGCTTGAATGGGTGTTTAAGGCTCAAGAACACTAGTGTGTGTTCTTGGTGTTCTTGGTGAAATGAAGAACACTTGAAGATCTATCAAAATGAAGAGATTTCATGGATGAAATCATGTACAATCACTAGATATGGATGTATATCAACTAATCAAGGAAAGAATCACTTACAAAGTTGAAGATCTTATTGAAAAATCAGATGATACTTGAGAGAGAATGACTTCTAGGCTTGAAAATGGTAAAAATGACTAAAATGGCTAAGTGTCATATTTATACCTTAGAGTTTACGGGCGTAAACTCCATGTTATGGCCGTAAACTCCAAACTCTTGGAGTTTTGAGACTTAAATGTTGTACAAATAACTCTAGAGTATACCTCCTATAATTTCCTCTTGAAGGTACTAGGCTTAGAACACTCAAACAGACTCAAAACAGTGCTAAAAGTTAGTAGAAATAAGTCTGACTTAGATTGAAGTGAATGGTTGTATAAGATAGAAATTTCGAGTTGTCACATCATCCCCCCGTTAGAGGGAATTTTGTCCCGAAATTAGAGTTTAAGCAAATAAGTAGTTACAAATAACTAAGTAAAAATGTGAGGATATTTCAGTTTCATTTGATCCTCGCGCTCCCAAGTAAATTCAGGTCCTCGCTTGGCGTTCCAGTGAACCTTCACTATCGGGATACGGCTTTGCTTCGTTTACTTGACCTCTCGGTCCATGATCTCTACAGGTTCTTCCACGAAGTTGAGGCTCTCGTTGATCGGCGCGGAGGCATCTTTTAACTAAAAGTTTACAAAGATGACGATACTGATAAGAATAGAGAAATTGATGAGAGTGACTCATGGACTAACTCTCCACAGTCCAACAACACAATTGAATAGTATGATTGAATGTAGATCTAGTACTAAAGGATGATAGCATTTGGATATTAAATTCCATGAGATTAGATATCTGTCAATTATACTGGTATTACAGATGTAACAAGTTCGGGAAAATGACCTAGAAGTAGGTCTTACATCAAACCAAAATGGGAAAATTTTGACAGACTAAGACCAAATCATGACTTAACAGATCTATGATCTTCACAAAGATAGGAAATTAAACTAGAGTTTTTACATAAACTAAGTTATATCCAAAAGAGAAAGTTGAGTAGGCTCTATCTACGACGAGAGCCACTAGAATGAGTCCTTGACTCTGACAAACGGCGCTCCATGTCTCTCATGCACCTTTCAGACATTGCCTGACGAGCTCGAAGTTCCCTGACTTCAGTTTGGGTTTCAGTAAGTTCTCTCGGCAGGGCTGCATTCTGGTTCTGAGTTCTTTCATGAGCAGACTCCAGCTGACGTATGCGGACTGTGTTAACGCCAGAGTTGGCGTCAATTTCCACGACTCGGTCGATGGCCGCTCGACCTTGCTCGGTGTTCCGAGCAATCCTACGGACCATGATGGGCAGAACTCGGTCAGCTAAACCTCCCTCGCTTAGATTGTAAAAGCTTCGGTCCCCATTGTAGGGTATGGGTTGACCCTGCTCCTGACTCCATATGTTCAAGTTTGTTGCCCACAGAGGTGTGAGTCCTTGAAATGCTGGACGAGGGTTCGAGTTCGGAGCTACTGGGGGTAGGTTTTTGACTTCAGGTTCGGAGTCAGAACCATCAGAAAAGCCTTCATCGAGGTGATCATCCAAAGGGATTGGATAATCATCTTCTGGCTCTTCTTCAAGCCATCCTGCATTGCCTTCGTTTGGGAAGTATGGATCTTCGGGAAGATGGAATCCAGCCATGATATCTACGCGAGAAAAGGGGTATAAGAAATAACTAAATAGACGTACTAGTTAGATAATTATAAGATAATCTTTATCAATTACTTCAATACTTGTTTAGTGCATACCAGTTATATGTAATCAAAACAGGATAGACCTTCGAATAAGTGACCCTAACTCAAAACCCACAACCAAACAAGGAACAGGGAGTAAAGCAAAGATTACAGATTCTAAGTCTATGACATCCCAGTTACATATAACCTTAGCGTATCCACTTAGCAACTATTGACCTACTGATAAAGACCTTTTTAGTTTGCACATAAGTAAATTATAGTAACACAAAATACTCCTATAGTATGTTAAGTTTATGTTTTGTTCTAATGTTTTCATTGTAGTAGTATTGGTAAGTTTTTAGACTTGTTGCAACCTCACAACCACTCTTAGGCACATGCTAGTCACTCCTCGGAAAATATAGTTGATCAGGCTATATCATTCCCAGGGTTGACTATATGTCTCTAATTCTAATTGTGTTGCCCAACAATCGTAATACTTTTGTTCTGTCCTAGTGACACTGATTTTAGTATGAATGCAGGTATGTATACTTGGTTAAATATTTTATTATTTAAAAGTATAAACTCTTGGTCAGAGTATTTTAATCCCGTTGTGTTTATAGTCTGTATATCTTTTATGGGTTGATATATTCGATTCACTATAAAAAATGCTCTGATACCAATCTGTCACACCCCAAAACCGGAACGGCGGAATCGTTCGGGGGTGGAGGACGTCATGTACAGTATCACAACAAAGCATAGTAGTAAACAAGCAACAACATCATCCATTGCATTAATAATATAATTTCATACAAGTGTGTTCTGTTAAGTTTATAAGACACCAAAAATGTAAATCAAAAATAAGAGATGAGTCTTGAACGAGCTCCATCTTCTCAAAACCTGGCATCGGTACCTATCTACTGATGACGTGAGAATACAAGTTATTTTGAAAGAGTTTATCAGCTTTAAAGCTGGTGAGTTCATAAGCATTTAGTGTCATTGTTTGTATGAAAATGTCTTTAAGTACTTGATGTATAAGTTTGTAAATGTTTGAAAATGTTTGCAAATGTTTGTAAATGTTCGTAAATGTTTGTAAATGTTTGAATCTCCTAGAAAATCCTATATTTTCTACTAAACGTAGCCTTCTACCAAGGCATCAAATGAAATGTATGTTGTCTCTTGTAAGAGTGTATATTTTCCCAAGTGTAACTATCATTAACCAAAAATATAGTTTTACATTACCTTTTATGTGAAAAGATCACAAGGTGAATGCAATGGGGAATTAATAAAGTACTGTAGTGTTGTATTATAGTAACTACTGCTCTACTTTCTACCTTAAACCAATTGATATTTAAGGTAAGATGTGACCTGGTTGTACCATACTATCGACTAATAACACGACGATGAAAGACGTCGGAAGAAATGACATTTAGCACCCGTAGACTTGCAAGTCCCACTGTAGCTAACAGCAAGGTGTAGGATAGTCAATCCAGTATAGATCTATACGCAAATTCACGCTCTCCCTCTAGGAGATTCTGGCTACAAATCGAGCCATGAAAGGTGATGCCATGCCCCAAACGATGGTTCACATTTATGTATTGTATACTTGTATATGAAATGTATGTACTAGCTGTATTATATGTTCTCTCTGTCTAGTATGTATGTTCTCTCTTAGTTTCTCATAATAGTATGTTCTCTTGTATAATGTATAGTATGTACTAATTGTATTGTATGTTCTCTCTGTCTAGTATGTATGTATGTTCTCTTAGTTTCTCATAATAGTATGTCCTCTTGTATAATGTATAGTATGTACTAGTTGTATTGTATGTTCTCTCTGTCTAGTATGTATATATGTTCTCTTAGTTTCTCGTAATAGTATATATTGACTCATGTATGTACTGACTCTTTGTATGTTTCATTGTTCTTGTAATAGTATTAGTAGCTTCCTAAACTATACCTATTATAGTTTACTAGCAATGTTGTTTGTATAAATGAACATGATTGTGTACCCTTGCTACCCAAAGGTATTTGAACTGATCGAAGGAACTTTTATATCTATATACATATACATGATATATAACTAAGATTCAAACGACCTTCGGACAAACAACCGATACCCTAAGTCCACAACCAAACGAGGAACAGGAAATAAGGTGAGCTATCAGTCCTAAGTCCTTTCAATCCTACTTATATAACTATATCTATATAGATACACATTTGACAAAATGTAAGTTTAAAAGAGTTTAATCAAAGTATCTAACATGTAAAAGAGTTTGTAAAACGATTTGAAGCAGTTTGTTTGATAACACAGATTGAAAAGTAAGAAAATCCACTTGTTGGTAGTTATTAATCACATGTGATTGATATAATAACTATAATAATTCAACTTGTATCCCCCCCCATAAGATCATTTAAAATCATTTAAAAGGTTGATTAAGGGTATGAACTCACCTGTAGTGAGTGGTTTGGATGAAAGTGCTGGATAAGGTGCTAGTTGTCAAGTGAAGACTTGAACACACACACTGATCATGTTTAACATATAAAGACACATATATGTATCGAATTGGTGATTATAACACTAATTAAGCAAGTAAAGACACCCTAAAACATGGAAAACACTTTGGTTCAAGTGTTAGAAGTATCAAAGGGTTGCATCTAAGGGAAGTATGGCCTCTCATTGGAGTTTATGGCCAATATGGGTGTATTACATGAGTTTACGGCCCAGGGTAATTTCCCCATGAGTTTACGGCCGTAAACTCATGTCATTTTGTACCAATTTGTGATATAAGGTCTTATAAGTCATAATGAAGTATTCTTTGATCAAGTCTAAGCCTTAGGAAGGATTGGTGGCACATATGCACCACTAATTAGGGTTTACAGCCCAAGGTGGTTGCCTTGGCCGTAAACACCATTTTCTCTTGGTTCTTTTGATGTTTAAGGTCCTATACTCTTCTTGGAAGTATTCTAGACTTGGTTCCAAGGCTTTGGAAGAGATTAGGGCTCATTTGCCCCCTTAATTAGGGTTTACGGCCCAAGGTGATTGGCTTGGCCGTAAACACCTTTTGATCTTGCTTTCTTGATGTTTTCTAGGTGTAAACTAACTGATTCAAGCATATAACAAGCTAAGGCAAGTGTACTTACAATATAGAAGCTTGAATGGGTGTTTAAGGCTCAAGAACACTAGTGTGTGTTCTTGGTGTTCTTGGTGAAATGAAGAACACTTGAAGATCTATCAAAATGAAGAGATTTCATGGATGAAATCATGTACAATCACTAGATATGGATGTATATCAACTAATCAAGGAAAGAATCACTTACAAAGTTGAAGATCTTATTGAAAAATCAGATGATACTTGAGAAGAAAGAAGGAAAGCTAGTTGGTAACTCTGGGTATGACTGCCATTACTGTCACGGGCAGAATCACTTGGCGAAGGATTGTATGTTACGAAAGATGAGTGAGAAGAAAAAGGGAGAAGATGATGAAGCTTACTTCAAGCGTAAGTTGGAGGAAATCCAAAAGAAGAAAGCAAATGATAAATCCATGCCTGCTTTGATTGTGCAGGAAGATGATGCAGAGAACGAGTTCGGTGGAGTAGAGGTTTGGTCTACTGACGCGGAAGATGAAGAAGTTCACAAGCCCACACATGGCAGGTCATTTGTTGCGAAGGAAGAAGGCTCTGAGATTACTGGCAGATGTCTGATGGTGACAACTGGTGTGTCACAAATGAGAGGCTACACAACAAATGGCGGGTGTGAAGTAGCGAAGGAGAGGGAAGACAAATGTTTTACCACAAAACCAATCGGAGAGCAGATCAATGAGTGTGATCAGTTGATCAAGAAGGTAAATTTCGTCCTTGAAACTCTTAAAATACCCGTATCTAACTATGAAAAAGAATTAAATGATTTAAAATTCACCTTCTCTAGTTTAAGTGGTCGCCTAAAACAAACTTGCCTCACGCATTCTAACCTAACTGATCAACTTAGTAGGGTATCTTCCAAGAGTGAGGAGCGAAGGATGTGGATAGAGAAGAAGGAATTAGAGTTGGTTAGGGCAAGAGATGAACTGATTTATTTACAACGTGACAATTTAAAGTTTTTGAAACAAATGAATATTTTTTGCTTAATTGCTAAACGTCTTTATTCCAATATTACTCAGTTGTGATTAAATTGTGAGATTGGAGATAAAATTCACAAAATGATTTTGCCTTTCCTTGAATTAAAGGAAGACGAAATAGATGTTGATTTCTATAAATGTGAATCAATTGTCTCATCAGAAGAAACTTCTGACGCCTACAGAATTGGACTGGACAAAATTGAGTCATTTATTAAGTCCAAAGACCACAAGGACATGATCAAAAATTTACTGGATGAGAATGACAGATTGAAAATAAAGACCGAAACTGTACAGAAATGTGACTCGTCGAGTTCTAAGTTGAGTTCAGATAAAAGGATCAATGTTGAAAACACATCTGAATTTGATGAAGACAGTGACATGAGTGAAATATCTGTAGAGGATGAGCTTGATTGTTCTGAATTTATTAAAACTGAAACCGAACCAACCAAAGTCCTTATATCCGAAAACTCTGTTGAGTTCGCTCGAATTTCTAAGGACAAGGTCAAAGTCCTGAAAGAGAAGGATGTGGTATACCAAAAGGTACAAACCATACCAAATCAGGTGTATACTACCACTGGAGTTACTAAGGATCATACAGTTGATCTAAGAAACATAGTAGATGAAGATAATGTTGATGGCTGTGATGAGTATTTTTGGTCAACCCTAATCGACAATGTTGATGAAACGAAAGGTTTGTCGGAACGAACCTCATGGAGAGTAAAAGGAAGATACGTAGCTGAACCACTAAATAAACCATCAAGGTTCGATAAAGCTAGTACAAGTGGCACCAACGACGTAGAAAGTAAATCTTCAAAAGGTTCAAGCGAACCACAGTCAGTAAGAGCTGAACCTCAGTCAGTAAGAACCGAACCTCATGCTAAGAAGGTGAAACTGAATGTGAACATTCAGAAATCTTCCAAGCAACTTACAGAGCAGAAACGTCAACGAAATAGGAGATATCAGAAAAATCTCAATAAAAGGAAGCAGTTTTGGCAATCCCAGAACTCTAACTATGTACGTAAAGAGAAAGCTTCCAATCAAAAGACGAAAGTACATCCACAAGCAAAACCCAAACAGTGTTCTCACTGTAGTTCCTACGCATCACAGAAACAAAATGGGAGTTTCGCTCATAAGTCAACAGTTCCAAAAAGGTTTTCTGAGAAACCCAATCCTCCTCACTCTACCAAAGAAAACTCCTATAAAGGATGTTAAAGGGAAAGGAAAGCTCGTCTCAGATTCTGAAGTCCAAACAAAGAAGACAACCACTAACCCTAGGAAGGAAAAGAAAGAATTTGTTAAGAATCAACCTAAAGAAAAACAAACTGATTCTAACAAAACAAGCAACAAAATCAAAGTCCTCACCATCAAAAGGAAAGACGAAACAACTTTAATAAAACAAATGTATATGCTTGATCTTTCTGTTGCTTTTCCTTGTTCTGTAAAAGGCTCACCAGGACCCAAGAAACTTTGGGTTCCTAAATCCGCTTAATTTTTGCAGTTCATACGTGACGAGCAGTTTGACGATGAATGGTATATTGATAGTGGCCGCCCGCGTCACATGACAAGAAGAAAGGAAGAGCTGAGAAAGTTTCGTGCTCTCAAAGATGGGGGATGTGTAAAGTATGGCAATAATTCTTTTGGAATAATAAAAGGCGACGGTATGATCACAAATGGAGATTTTTCAATACAAAAGGTGGCTTATGTGGAAGGATTTCAACACAACTTAATTAGTGTTTCACAATTAGTTGTGGGAACTGGCCTGAAAGTATCCTTTGATGATGAAGGATCAGAAATTATAGAGAAAAAGACGAAAGCAGTTATGTTCAAGTCACAGGTAAAAGGGGATATGTACCCCCTAAACCTAAATCCCATAAGAGGGAAGCCTGCTAAATGTCTGCTAACGAAGGCTCACTTTGATGAAAGCTGGCTATGGCACCGAAGGCTTTCGCAACTTAACTTCAAAGACATCAACAAGCTGGTTCTTGGTGATCACGTGCGAGGGCTTCCCCTCTTAAAGTTTGATAAAGATCACCTATGTGCAGCATGCGAAATGGGAAAGCAAAGCAGAAAGAGTCATCCAACTCTTGTAAACACAAAAACCATCGAACCTCTTGAGCTTCTTCATATTGATCTATGTGGACCGTCTGCAATCGAAAGTTTCGGTGGTAGTAAGTATATACTTGTTATTGTTGACGCTTTTTCCCATTTCACTTGGGTATATTTTCTTAAACAGAAGTCAGAGTTACTCCAAAGCTGAAGAATTTCATAAAGCAAGTGGAAGTTCAGTTGCGAAAGCTGGTTCGTAACATCAGAAGCGACAATGGGCTGGAATTTAAAAACAAAGAGTTTGAAGAATTCATAGCTGAAAAGGGAGTCACTCACAACTTTTCTGCTCCCTATAGTCCATAGCAGAATGGCATAGTTGAAAGACAAAATTGTTCCTTATGTGAAGCAGCCCGAACCATGCTTAGTTTCACTTGTTTACCTCTGTATTTCTGGGCTGATGCAATTGCCACAGCTTGCTACACTCAAAATAGATCCTTCTTGAATAAGCGATTTACCCTTACTCCATATGAAATCTTAAATAATCGCAAACCTAACGTCAGGTTTTTCCATGTCTTCGGTTCCAGGTGTTTCATCTTTAACTCTAAAGAAAACCGAAACAAGTTCGATGTGAAGGCAGACGAAGGTATCTTTCTGGGTTATTCGCTGACCTCTAAGGCATACAGGGTTCTCAACAAACGATCCAAGAAAATGGAGGAAACTTATTATGTCACGTTTGACGACAACTACCTAAAGAAGAATCAATCAAGCGAAAGTCAAATGGGAGACATCTTTCCAACACCAAGTCCAGTCTCAATTCCAGTAGCTGACCTTTATGAGGAATACATGCTACTCTTTGATGATCCAGAGAAGGCTATCCACTCTAAAGCAAAAGCAGCAGATAATAAAGTCGATGAAATAAAGAAGATAATCGATGATGCCACAAAAGAAATAAAAAGCGAACCTCCAATCTCAAGCAAACCTTCAAAAGAAAGCACTTCATTCAAGGGGGAGGGTTAGTCTTCGGGAAATGAATCTGATTCGCCTTTCCAGGGGGAGAACCCATCTCCAACAATTACCCATGAAACTCCACTCGAGGGGGAGAATTCTGAACCTGAGGTTGAAACCGTCTCATCATTGGAGAGGGAGAATCAAAATAAAAATGTTCATTCGGATTTTCAATAAGAATTCGAAGAGGAAGTCAATGCTGAACTGGATCCTGCCTATGATCCATCCTACCCTCCGCTCACAAAATGGACAAAAGAGCACCCGAAAACTCAAGTTATTGGTGAATCGTCTAAGGGAGTTCTTACATGCTCTCAACTGAAAGCAAAACAAACTTCTTTATTCTCTCAATTGGAATATTGCATGTTTAACTCGTTCGTCTCCAAAGTTGAACCGAAAACAGTTTATATTGCACTTGATCATTCTGATTGGGTTCAGGCTATGCAAGACGAACTCAATGAGTTTGAACGAAACAAGGTTTGGAGATTGATTCCCACGCCACCTGATGCATCAGTGGTCGGTCTAAAATAGGTGTTTCGCAACAAGATGGATAAGGACGGCAACGTCATAAGGAACAAAGCGAGACTTCTGGTGAAAGGATATTGTCAGGAAGAAGGGATCGACTATGAAGAAACTTTTTCTCCAATAGCAAGGTTAGAATCAGTTCGAATCTTCTTGGCATATGCAGCACACAAACATTTCGAGGTATTTCAGATGGATGTCAAGTGTGATTTCCTGAACGGAGAACTAGAAGAAACTATATACGTTGAGCAACCACCGGGTTTCGTGAATGAAAAGTATCCCAACCATTGATATATTTTGGATAAAGTCGTTTATAGTCTGAAGCAAGCTCCTAGAGCCTGGTATGAAACTTTAACTCGTTTTCTAAAGATGTCCAAGTTTAAACAAGGTTCGGTTGACCCAACCTTTTTTTGCAAGAAAGAGGGTGACCATTTAATGATCGTCCAAATCTACGTCGATGACATCATCTTCGGTTCCACAAATTCTAGCCTAACAGCTGAATTCCGGAAGTTGATGGAGACTAAATTTGAGATGAGTTCAATGGGTCCTATTAACTTTTTCCTTGAATTGAACATAAGACAGGGACCAGATGGCATTTTTATCAATCAGGAGGCTTACACAAATACTTTACTGGCGAAGTTCGGCATGATGGGAGACTCAAAAGTAAAGGTTCCAATGGCTTTTGGGACAAAGCTAACACCATCTCTGGAAAAACCAGCTGCTGATATGACGCTCTATCGCCAAATGATAGGGCCTCTAATGTATCTTACAACTAGTAGACCAGATATCATGTTTTCTGTTAGTTATTGTGCCAGATTTCAAGCCAATCCACGCGAACCTCACATGGTGGCAGTCAAGAACATCTTCCGATACCTGAAGCGAACCTCATCTCTCGGCATATGGTATCCGGAAAAATCAGGATTCTTCGTTCAAGCATTTTCTGACGCCGATCTAGGAGGATGTGGTCTAGATAGGAAAAGCACCACAGGCGGTTGTCAATTTCTGGATGGCAAACTCTTCAGTTGGCAGTCCAAGAAACAAACGTGTGTATCCTTGTCCAAAGTCGAAGCCGAATATATAGCCGTTGCATCGTGTGCTTCGCAGGTCATTTGGATTCAAAGTCAGTTAAGAGACTATGGCATAAACATGAAGTGAATCCTACTCTATTGTGACTCTAAAAGCGCAATCCGAATATGTCACAACCCAATGCAACACTCAAAGACGAAACACATAGCACTGAGGTACCACTTTATCAAGGATCATGTGGAGGATGGTAACGTTGAGATTCACTTCGTGCGCTCCACTGATCAATTGGCTGACATATTCATGAAAGCCTTGCCTGAAGCATCCTTCAACAATATACTACAAGGCTTAGGAATGATAGAAGCCGAATCTGTACCGAATCCACCTTCGCCTCATTAAAATTTTAACAAGCGAAATAGAGCGAACGCTCGGTCTATTTCGGTTCCGGATTTTTCGGGAACTGAATTGTACTGAACGCTCGGTATGTTTCGCTTCATCCATCACAAGGCGAACGTTCGGTTGATACTTTATGTATACTTTTTGTACATTTTCATTTTTACTTTCTGTTTTTATTTCTTTTTCAGAAAAATCTAAAATACAAAAATATTTTTCCTTTCTGTTTTTATTTCTTTTTCAGAAAAATCTAAAATACAAAAATATTTTTCCGTTCTGTTCTTATTTCTTTTTCAGATTTATCGAAAATGCAAACATATTTTTTTTGCTTGTTTTATAATTGATGATTGTCTGAACAATGTATCATGGGGAAGGTATCAAATCTTAATCTATATACTAGCTAAGTGTCCCTAGAAGCATGTTGTTGCATGTTGTCCAAAGCCTCAACGACTCTAGAGTGAAGCCTTACTGATTCGATATATACAAATCGTTTCTTCCCAATCAGGCTGTTAAATTCACTTAAGTCATGAGCTACCTTACTCTTCTCACATTCAGTTAAGAGTTATCTGCTTGGTCATTTTCTTATAGCAGAGGTACTTTCGGTTCTTTAACCACCTCACCATTTTTCTCCATTATTTTCGATTCCATGAAAGTAACCCTTGAGACTCTCAGAATGTACCACTGAGGTGTACGGTTACACAACACTTGTGTTAATGATCTTAGTTTCATTTCACCATGATCTAAGTGAAACCCACAATCCAATACCTTAAATGAATTGACGGTGAACAATTGACTATTCTAGTTTTTCACCCATGAATTAACGAAACCACTCCTGTGGTATGTACCAAGAAATCTCTTTTATCTATTACGATCTTTATGAAATTGTCTAAAACCAAGGCATTTCTTCCCAAAATATCCTGTTTTATTTTTGTTTTTGAGATTTCTAAACTTATCCCAAGTCACTACAAAATTATCAAACCTACTTGTTGTTTAAAGCTACACTGGCTACACAAGTACTTCATCATACTTTCGTTCTTATATCAAGTTCGTAGTTTGGTTGAAACGATAGCCACCCTTTAAAGCCGAAATTAAAAGATGCCTTTCAATGCTTCTTAATAAGCATTTGATCTTACTTCAACGGGAAACCATACAGACACTTCTAAGTCTCTCTTGACTCTGAAGGAAGAGATTCGTGCCCGGGATCCTCAGTTTCATGTCTCGATTGACATCACATACATCCCATTGATATAACTTCATTTATTTCCTTTTCTTTGTCACACCCTTGCACGAAAGTCTATTGACTTTCCAAAGTCTTGTTCGTATGATGCGTTAAAGGATAATATGAAGAGGCGGGGAATGGATAAGATTTCAAATTAAAGGCGCGTGAATTTGAACCGTCACCAAGTTCTCACGCCGCCTGACACGCTTTTGGGGGGTAACAGTTGTCAAATCACGTCTAATCTGGTGTCGTTTCAGAAAATCACGCTTACGTGATCGTTGAGGATTTTCTCTCTCCTGGTAATCGTATAAAGGGATTTCTCATAATTCTTATCTCCTTTACTACTTACAAAATCTCTTAAGCATTCAAACGGCAAATACTCTCTTTACTGTTCATCTTCCTCACCAAGCTTCAGCAATGGCAGAATCATCTTCAGTTCACGAACACACCGCTCAATCTACTCTTCTCACGATCAAGCCTAATCAGAACCTGATCATCGACTTGGATCCATTCCAGTACGATGCTTTTATGATGCAGATCGTCGAATGTCTTAAGTACTCGCCACTGGTCAAGGCTCTTTCCCAAGTTGAATACGTGCCAATTTCTCTCCTATCTCAAGTTTACTCTTCCGCAAAGTACGTCAAGGCTGAGGAGCGTATTTTATTCGACATTTTCAACAAGAAAACTTCAGTCTCCAAAATTAGGTTTTGCGCTCTTTTAGGGCTAACTTATGTGGACTCAATGGTGAATCCTGACTCGATTACGACTGCACAGATCTTCGAGATGTTCTACAACATGGGGTACACTGATCTTCTCACCACCATCACTAAAGTCAAGAAATCTTGCCTACCTCCTCTATGGAATGGGTTATTTACCCTTCTCTTTAAGGGTTTCTCAGAACGGGTAACTGGATCCGACGGTGCAAGCAAGGGTTTCATGACCATCATCTATGTTCTATACCATGGCATCAATCTCGATTATGGGTCTATTCTCTGGACTCAATTAGTTCAAAGTTTGAATTCATCCTCTCGCCACACTAAGATTTCATGTGGGCGATTCTGGACCATTGTTACCAAAAGGGATATGGAGAAATTTCAAGTTCCAGTCATGACAGATTCTTTAAATTCTGTAATTGCTACTTTCCATACCACAAAGATCATCGTGGCAGACCCTTCCAAGTTTCTGTTCGTTGGTCCAATCCCTGAAACGATGTACAGGTGTGTTTCGGGTGCTAGTAAAATTATTTCTGAATACAAGAAACAATCCTTTTTAGGTCCAAGGGTATTCACTCCTGAGATGCAACGTTCCCTTGATGAGGCTGACAAATCAAAGAAAGGAGGTAAGAAAGGGGAGAAAAAGAGGGAAGTTCAAGAGGGACCCTCCTCTAAACCTGTAACACCTAAGAAGCGAAAGGGTCAAACCGTTGAACCTTCGGCTCCTAAGAAGCGAAAGCTGCGAAAAATGACTCTCAAGCCGAAAGTCTCCTCAACAAGTGATTCTGATTATGTACCTTCAGATCAACAAGTAGAAGAATCAAGCGAAAGCGAAGCTCATTAGTCTGAGGGTTCATCTCGAGGTAATTCGCCTCCACCTTCACCTCGTTCTTCTATTCCTATTTCGATAGCACCTTGCCCACCTACTGTTTCATCTCCACCACCCACTTCTACACCATTACCACCACCCATCTTCACCAAGACAACAACCACTACCACTGTAACCGAACCACATGTGAATGTCAACGCATCTGATGCGGGGGGCACAAACTTCTGGTTTTGAAATCCCTGTTACCTCTAAACCACTTTCCCCACTTCACTCCGACAAGTCTGACACCATTCTTGGTGGCAACGATGTGGAGTTTGACACATTCCACTACAACCCCTTTACCATTCAAAGTGACAGTGATGATGATGCCCCAGTCACTAAACGGCACCTTAAGGCCCTGAATGAGAAGCTCAATACTTTGCTTGCCTTTGCACCTTCCTCTTCAACCACTGAATACTCAGAAGCAGCGGTCAAGGCCCTGTTCTCTACACTGGTCAAAGAGTATCAGGAATCAATTGATAAAGCCACCAAAGCTGTGCAAACTTCTACAACTTCTTGTCAGAAAGCAACCGCAAATGTCGAAAAACTAATCTCAGATGCTCAAGTATTTTTTAAATCTCTCCAGGCGGCTGCTGAAAAGAATGCTAATATGGTGAACGCTACTATTGAAAAAACTCACCACTTCGCTCCAAGCTGAGAATAAATATTTTGAAAGCATTCGTACAGGGATTAACGCTAATAATACCAAGTTCGTATCTTCAGTCAATTCTCGTCTTGACAAACTCCAGTCTGAGTTAGCCATGGAAAGCAAAATCATGGGCCGAGTTGATGGGCTGCCCATAAGCCGTACGTCAGGCGTAACCTGGAGTACGCGGGGCGTAGTGGCCATTGGATTCGAGGGACGCGGGTGCATACGCGCAGCGTACCAAGAGGTACGCCCAACGTACGCGGGCAGATGACAAACCCTAATTTTTAGGGATTAGGACCTATAAATACATCATTATAGCCTCCCCTTTTGGCCTCCTCACCTGTCCATCACCCTCAGAGAAACCCTAACTCGTTCATACTCTTCCTTGTGTGTGTGTGTTTGACATTTTGAGCTTATTTTGGCAAAGAAGGGCTTGGAAAAAGAAAGGAAAGGTTGGAGAAGAAGCCCTTGAGGACCTGGAGCTCAAGGATCTGGAACAAGCTCTCCATTTGGCACCAAGAGGAGGTATAAAGCTCCTATATTTCCTTCTAGAATCCTATATCTAGGGTTTTGAAGATTTGGACCTTTTTAGGTCCAAAGTTTGGATCTTGGCCATGCAACTTCGATTTTGAGCTTAGGGTTGCCACCCTTGAAGCTCAATGGGTTCCTTTAGCTGTAAAGTTGCAAACTTTGAGACTTTTATGAAGCCATGCAAGAGATCTAGCCATTTCCATGGAAGTTCATTGTCATTTTTAGTGTTAGGCTCACTTGGTGGGTTACAAGCCACCAAGTGATCAACTTTAAAGGTTAGGACGAAGAATGAGACTCAGATCTGTAGTTTGGACGTATTGATGAGTTGAAAACTCTTTAAGATCGATAAGATTCTTAACAAATAAAACAGAAAGCAAACCAAAGAACAAACACACAATGAATCAAACAGATTTCGAATGATTAAAACAGCAACACCTCAGAAGAGCTCGATGTAGAACTTCTACTTTAGAGGTGTGCTAGGGTTACAGTACTTGTTAAAGAAAATATTCAAGAAGCGTCACTAATCTGATGCATGCATGCACCATAAATACTAAACCCTAAAAACAAACACACAGTTGGACAGGCCTAAACCGTGAATATACTGTAATATACTACCGAAGCCCAATGGCGCAGCCCATACACTCAACAATCTCCCCCTTTGCGCCAATTGAGGTGAGAGATCACTTTGGTTGAGTAACGGTGGTTTTCTTCACAGTCTTGAACAGCTTGGGTATGATGGCAAGAAGAGTTTGGCGAAAATTAATATACTACCGAAGCATATCTGAAAACATCTTCTTATCGGCTTCACTGTTCAGATTGCACATGTATATAATATCGAGAATATGCTCCAAGCAAGAAGTGGAGAACAGGTGTTTGTCAACAAGAGCGAACAGGCATTTTTGACCTTCGCCCCTGATGAACATGACTGTATGAAACTGTGGGTCGATTTTACCCTTCATCATCAAGTTGATTTCGCTTGCCTTCCCTATTGGCTTGATAGTGGGCTTCCTTCTTAAGTCAGAGGCGATTTCCTGATCCATCTTTGCGACTTCAAGAATATAGCACACCAGCATTCGCTTAATGTGATCAATAATAGGCTCATACTTTTGTTGATTACTCAACAAAATATTGTTCAGGAGAATCTAGTCATGAGGATTCAAATTTGGCAAATCAGCCAGGGAGATCATATGAACCGAACTGTCTGAGCCTCAGCTCACTTTGAATTTGATATTGATAAACTTCCCTGCCGAAGTGGGTTTCAACACCTTAACAGTTGTGATCTTCTATTTACTCCAAGTCAGGTATTGAGGTTGAGAGAAAGCAAGATAGTACTCGATCAAGTCTCGATCAACCTTCGGGTCAGGAGAGGGGATGGCAACTGTTGACTCAAAACAATGAAAGATGAACGCCTTTCGGGTGATTGGCATATCAAATTGAGAATCCTTGGAATTCTCAAGATCAAAATAAAGTACCGGTTCAAGCCAATGTGTGCTTGGAGATTCAATTACCTCCTTCAGAAGTTTTTCCATCGTCCACAGAGGGAACATAGATTTCCTTCGTTCCAAAACCTCGTTCATTTCTTTTTGTTTCCTCTCCCTTTCAGCTTCTTCACTTGCTTTACGAATCTTTTCCTCAAACTCTCGATCAGTTCGCTTGATTTTGAGGTCTTCAAATTTGGAAGCTTTTTCTTCTGTTTCAGCCACATCATCGATTTCATCCTCATCATTATCACCAATTTTCTTCTTTCATTTGTCCTTCATACTTCCCGAAGCTTCATTACCCTTCGGTTCAGCAGTGACTTTCGGTTGGGTGATGGGTTTGCTTTTTGGAGGTTGTTGTGATTGACCCTGGGTAACATTTTCTCCCCCTTGTTTCGGAGGGACAACGGACTCCGAAACAGCTTCAATCCTTCTTAGAATGTCTAGATCAGGTCTCAACTTCTCATCCAAGTGGCGTCGAACCGAGATAGTAAGGACCGAGTCATGTGCGTCCAGAAGATGTAAAAGAATGGAATGCACATCACCAACAGAGCTTTTGACCACTGCTCGCTCAGACTTGAGTTCTTCAATTGCCTTGGTCGCCATCTTGAGCTTCAAGTTATGAGTTTTAAGCTGAGCAGTTCGACGATCTAGCTCATCCATTATCTTGTTTTCCACAGCTAGTTCGGCTTCGAGTTGAGTAAGACGGGAATCAACTGATGTGTGAAGCTCGGTGTTGGCATACTGGATAGCTTGTCGTGCCTCCTTAAAGTGCTTCTTTTCAGCCTGAAGCGAGCTGGTAAGATTAACAACAGAAGCATTTACCATTTGAGCATTCTTCTGAGCTGCAGCCTGAAGAGAATCAAGAAAAACTTGAGCATCAGAAATTAGTTTTTCGACGTTTGCGGTCGCTTGCTTGCAATCTTTTGTGGATTCTTCAACTGCAGTAGAAGCTTTCTGGCATGAGGAAGTGGAAGCTTCTATAGCTTTGACAGCATTAGAAATGGAAGTGTCATGAGGAAGTGGAAGCTTCTATAGCTTTGCCAACATAGCCTTGATTGCAGCTTTAGAGTATGCCCCACTTGACAAGTGTCATGCTCATTCAGATCCTTTAAATGCCTCTTCGTGACAGGAGCGTCATCACCATCATCATCGCTTTGAACACGATATGGGCTAAAATAGACAAAATCAAATTCCATATCTGCTCCGCCAAAAACAGTGTTAGATACGTGTGAGGGAGGTGGAGATAAAGGTTTTGAGGTAATTGGGGGTTCAGATTTAGAAGTAGGTGCCCCCGTATCAGATACGTTGACATGAACATGAGGTTCATTTGTAGTAGTAGTAGTTGTGGTAACTTCGGTGAATAAAGGGGTTGGAATTGGAATTGAGGTTGTAGTGGAAGAGAAGATTGGAGGTGGGCACGGAGCAATGGTAATAGGAACTGATTGTGTAGGAGAAGGAGGAGGTGAGTTTCGGTTACCTTCATGAACTGGTGAGGGTGGAGGCGAATTACCTCGAAGCGAACTCTTATTTTGAGAAACGTCATCATCACTAGACTCTGGTTCGGGCTATGGATCAGATGGAACGTATTCAAAATCAATGGAAGAAGGAGCCTTCGGCTTGTGTGCCTTCTTCTTGGTCTTTCATTTCTTTGGAGCAGAAGGAGCTGCTTTTTTAGACTTTCACTTCTTGGGAGTAGAAACTTTAGAGGATTGACCTTCCTTCTCCCCTTTTCTTTCAGGATTCTTCCCTCTTTTTTCTGGTTTTTCTGTTGCATCTAGGAAGCTTTGCATTTCGGGAGTAAGCTGCCTTGGCCCTGAAGGAGGTAGCTTCTTGTACTCAGTTATCACTTTGCTTTCACCAGAAACACACCTGTACATGGATTCCGGAATCGAACCAATAAACATAAACTTCAATGGATCAGAAACTATTATCTTCGTCGTGTGGAAGGTAGCAATAGACGACATCAATGAGTCCGCCATGGTTGGAATTTGAAGGTTCTCCATCGCCCATTGAGTAACAAGAGTCCAAAACCTAGCACAAGAGATTTCAGAGTAACGTGAAGTAGAACTAAGACTTTGAACCAGTTGAGACCATAAGATAGACCCAAAGTCCATGTTGATCACATTGTACAGACCGTAGAGAAGGGCCATGAACGCCTTGCTCGCCCCATCTGAACCTGCAACCCTCTCCGATAAACCCTTGAAGAGGAGGGTAAAAAGACCATTCCACTGAGGAGGAAGGCATGATTTCTTGAACTTTGTGACAGTGGTGAGAATCTCAGTGTACCCCATATCATAGAACATTGTGAAGAGTTGAGTGTTGGTAATGGAATCAGGGTTGATCATGGAGTCGTCGATAGCAATCCTTAACAACAAACAAAACCTAGTTTTTGAAATCGTCGCCTTTTGATTGAAGATCTCAAAGAAAATTCTCTCCTTGACTTTATCGTAGACAGCGGTTGAGTAGACCTGAGAAAGTAGCGACATGGGAACATACTCCACCTTGGTTAGGGCAACTACAAGTGGTGAATATTTAAAGCATTCAACCACTTGCAGCATGTAGGGATCATACTGGAAAGGTGAGAGATCAATGATGAGGTTTTGATTTGGTTTAATGATGAGAAGAGAGGACTGAACATTGTGTTCATAAACAGAAGAGGAATCCGCCATTGTTGAACCTTGAAGAAAAAGATGAACAGTAGAGAGAGAATTCTCCGTATAGTGCTTGAGAGGATTTGTAAGTGGTAAGAGCGTAAAAGGAAGTTGAGAAATCCCTTTATACGATTACCATGAGAGAGAGAAATTCGGAGAGATGGTTGGACAATCCGCTGACGTAACGCCTGAAAAAGCGCGATTTGACAACTGTTACCCTGAAAAGTGCGTCAAGCGTGTCAGGCGGCGTGGGAAAGGAAACGATTCAAATTCACGCGCCTTTAAAATCTTATCCTTTCATCTTCTCTTGAATTTTGAAACGATCCAAATTCCTGTTGAAATGTTGAGTCTTCCTTTCGCTTCACATGAAATTGCCCTTTGCTCCCAACATAGTGTACCACTATAACCTATTGAAACGAACGATGTATCTGAGAAATAGCAATTAGTATCACGATCAAGACTTGTGGAAAATCATAAAGATCTTCATGAAAAAGTGTGCCAAAGAAAAAGAAATAAAGCAAATAATTTGTGGGATTTAAGTGATGTCATTTAAGACACGGAACTGTGGATCCCGGGCACGAATCTCTTCCTTCAAAGTCAAGAATGACTTAGAAGTGTCTGTGTGGTTTCCCGTTGAAATACAATCAAATGTTTATTAAGAAACATTGAAAGGTATCTTTTCAAATTTAAACAATAAGGGGTGGCTTAGCTTCAACCGAACTACAGTACTGGACATAAGACCGAAAGTTGGATGAAGTACTTGTGAGACCAGTGTAGCCTTTTAAACAAGTAGGTTAGATAATATATTCAGTGACTTGGTGATATTTGTAGAAATCTCAAAAACAAAAATAAACTGGATCTTATGGGAAGAAATGCCTTGGTGTCAGACAGTTTCATAAAGATTGCACAAAAATTAAAAAGAGATTTCTTAGTACCTTCCACTAAAGTGGTTTCGTTAATACGTGGTGAAAACTAGAACATTTGATTGTTCACCGTCAATTCGTTATAGGTGTTGGATTTTGGGTTTCACTTAGCACGTGGGGAAACGAAGATAAGATCATTAACACAGATGTTGTGTAACCATAAACCTCAGTGGTGAATTCTGAGAGTCTCAAGGGTTACGATTATGAACCGAAATGAGATGGAGAAAAGTGATAAGGAGGTTAAAGAACCGAAAGTACCTCTGCTATATAGTAAGGACCGAGCAGACAACTCTTAACTCAATGTGAGACGAGTAAGGTAGCTCATGACATAAGTGATTTTATCAGCCTAATTGGGAAGAATTGATTTGTGTATATCAAATCAGTAAGGCTTCACTTGAAGTCTTTGAGGCTTTGGTCAACATACAGCAGCATGCTTCTAGGGACACTTAGCTAGTACAAAGATAAAGAAATGTATACCTGTCCCAGCTCCATCATTTGAATGATCCATGATACCTTTCAGTGATATTTTTGGAATTTTTGATTTTGATAAAAAGCAACAAAAACAACAAAAAAATATTTTTGGATTTTATGAATTTTCTGAAAAAGAAATAAAAACAGAAAGGAAAATATTTTTGAGTTTTATGAATTTTCTGAAAAAGAATTAAAAACAGAAAGGAAAATATTTTTGAGTTTTATGAGAAGAAATGAATTGAGAAAAGATATACATAGTGTACAAAATATACAACCGAAACTTCACCTAAAAGTAGTGAAGCTAAATGGACCGAGCGTTCGGTTCATTTCGGTTCCCGAAAAATCAGGAGCCGAAATAGACCGAGCGTTCGCTCTATTTCGCGTTTGGTCCATTTCGGTTCCCGAAAAATCTGGAACCGAAATAGACCGAGCGTTCGCTCTATTTCGCGTTCGGTCCATTTCGGTTCCCGAAAAATGTGGAGCCGAAATAGACCGAGCGTTCGCTCTATTTCGCTTGTTCAATTTTAATGAGGCGAAAGTAGTTTCGGTACTGATTCAGCTTCCATCATTCCTAAGCCTTGGAGTATTTTATTAAAACTTACTTCAGGTAAGGCTTTCGTGAAGATGTCAACTAGTTTATCAGCAGATCTAACAAAGTGGATTTCCACATTACCATCTTCAACGTGATCTTTGATGAAGTGGTATCTCAATGCTATATGTTTTGTTTTGGAGTGTTGCACTGCATTGTGACATATCCGAATAGCGCTTTATGAGTCACAATAAAGTGGAATCTTCTTCATGTTTAGGCCATAGTCTCTAAGTTGGCTTTGTATCCAAATGACCTGTGAAGTGCAAGAGGCAGCCGCAATATACTCAGCTTCGGCTGTAGAAAGAGACACACATGTTTGCTTCTTGGATTGCCAGCTAACGAGTTTTCCATCAAGGAATTGACACCCGCCAGTTGTGCTCTTTCGGTCTAAACCACATCCTCCAAGATCAGCATCAGAGAAAGCTTGAACAAAGAATCCTGATTTAGCAGGATACCATAGACCGAGAGATGAGGTTCGCTTCAAATATTTGAAGATGTTCTTAACAGCCACCATATGAGGTTCGCGTAGATTAGCTTGGAACCTGGCACAATAACAAACAGAAAACATAATATCTAGTCTACTAGCTGTTGGATACATTAGAGACCCTATCATTTATCGATAGAGGGTCATATAAACAGCCGGTTTCTCCAAAGATGGTGTTAACCTTGTTCCAAATGCCATAGGAACCTTTACTTTGGAATATCCCATCATGCCAAACTTAGCCAGTAGGGTGTTTGTGTAAGCCTCCTTATTGATAAATATGCCTTCGGGTCCCTGTCTAATATTCAAGCCAAAGAAAAAGTTAATTGGACCCATTGAGCTCATCTCAAACTTAGTCTCCATCAACTTCCTGAATTCAGCTGTTAGGCTGGGATACGTGGAACCGAAGATGATGTCATCGACGTAAATTTGGACGATCATTAAGTGGTCACCCTCTTTCTTGCGAAAGAAGGTTGGGTCAACCGAACCTTGTTTAAACTTTGACATTTTTAGAAATCGAGTAAGGGTTTCATACCAGGCTCAAGGAGCTTGCTTCAAACCATAGACGGCTTTATCCAGAATATAGCAATGATCAGGATACCTTTCGTTCACGACATCCGGTGGTTGCTCAACATATACAGTCTCCTCTAGTTCTCCATTCAGGAAGGCACACTTGACATCCATTTGAAATACTTCAAAGTTTTTATGTGCAGCATATGCCAGAAAGATCCGAAATGATTCTAACCTTGCTACAGGAGCGAAGGTTTCTTCGTAATCTATACCTTCTTCCTGACAATATCCCTTGACTACCAGCCTTGCCTTGTTGCGAATTACGTTCCCTTATTTATCCATCTTGTTCCTGAATACCCATTTCAATCCAACCACAGATGCATCCTTTGGTGTGGGAATCAGTCTCCAGACTCGATTTCGCTCAAACTCGTGGAGTTCGTCTTGCATTGTCTGTACCCAATCGGAGTGATCGAGTGCAATATTAACTGTTTTTGGTTCTATTTTCGAGACGAACGAATTAAACATGCAAAATTCTACTTGAGAGAACAGAGCAGTTTGCTTCGCTTTTATTTGAGACCGAGTAAGAACTCCTTTAAATGTTTCACCGATTACTTGAGTTTTTGGATGATCTTTAGTCCATTTTGTGAGAGGAGGGTAGTTTGGATCATAGGCAAGATCCAATTCGGCATTTATTTCTTCTTCGAATTCTGATTGAGAATCTTCGTCATTTGTATTGTTTTTCTCCCCCTCGAATGACAAAACAAGCTCAACATCCGGTTCAGAATTCTCCCCCTCGATTGGACCTTCATGGGTCATTGTTGGAGATGGGTTCTCCCCTGGAATGATAAGTCAGGTCGCCTTGGTGTAGATGAACTCTCTCCCTGGAATGTAGAACATCTATGAGTAGGTTCGCTCGAGCTTTGGGGTTCGCCTTGATCTTGAGGTTCGCTTGGACCTGGCTGTTCGGTTGGTCCTTGATGTTCGCTTTCCATTTCTTTTGCTGCTTCATCGATAATTTTCTTCAAGTTATCGATCTTGTTGTCAGCTGCCTTTGTCTCAGAATGAATTGCTCTCTCTGGTTCATCAAAGAGCAACATGTATTCTTCAAATAGATTGGAGATTGGAACCGAGACTTGACCTGATTTTGGAAAGATTTCCTTCGTTGGTCCTTTGCTTGATTGAAGTTTCTTCACGTAATCATCATCAAAGGTGACATAGTAGGTTTCTTCAATTTTCTTTGATCGTTTATTCAGAACCCTATATGTCTTTGAAGTTAGCGAGTAACCGAGAAAAATCCCTTCATCTGCCTTTACATCGAACTTGTTTCAGTTCTCTTTGGAGTTGAAAATAAAGCACCTTGAACCGAAGACATGAAAGAATTTCACATTTGGCTTGCGATTATTCAAGATTTCATATGGAGTGATGGAAAATCTCTTATTGAGGAAGGTTCGGTTCTGGGTATAGCAGGCAGCTGCAATTGCATCAGCCCAGAAGTACAGAGGTAGGGAAGCAAAATTGAGCATGGTTCGGGCTGCTTCACACAACGAACGGTTTTGCCTTTCAACTACGTCATTTTGTTGTGGAGTATAGGGAGCAGAGAAGTTGTGAGACACTCCCTTTTCAGTGAGAAATTCTTCAACTCTTGGTTTTTGAATTCCAGCCCATTGTCACTTCGAACATTTCTAACCACCTTTCGCAGTTGAAGCTCCACTTGCTTAATAAATTTCTTGAGCTTTGGAGTCGCCTCTGATTTCTGTTTAAGAAAGAAAACCCAGGTGAAGCGTGAAAAGTCATCAACTATAACGAGAATGTACTTATTACCACCAATGCTTTCTATGGCCGAAGGACCACATAGATCGATTTGAAGAAGCTCAAGAGGTTCGATGATTTTTGTGTTGACAATTGAGGGATGACTCTTTCGGATTTTCTTTCCCATCTCGCATGTTGCGCACAAGTGTTCCTTATCAAATTTGAGAAGTGGAAGTCCTCATACATGATCACTGATAACCAACTTGTTGATATCCTTAAAGTTGAGATGTGAGAGCCTTCGGTGCCATAGCCAACTTTCATCAGAGTGTGCTTTCGTTAAAAGGCATACAGCTGGCTTTACTCGAATTGGGTTAAGATTTAGAGGATACATTTCTCCTTTTCGCTTGGATTTTAACAGGACAGTCTTCGTCTTCTTTTCAACAATCTCCGAACCTTCATCATCGAACGAAACCTTCAATCCAGTTCCCACAACTAGTTGAGAGACACTGATGAGATTGTGCTACAATCCCTCTACATATGCTACCTTCCGGATTGAGAATTCCCCGTTTGTGATCATTCCGTAGCCTTTGATCGTGCCATATGAATTATTCCCGTTTTTGACACATCCGCCATCCTTAAGAGCCCGAAACTCCCTTAGCTCTTCCCTCCTTCCTGTCATGTGACGTGAGCAGCCACTATCAATGTACCATTCGTCGTCGAACTGCTCGTCACTTATAACATGCAAAAATCAAGCAGATTTAGGAACCCAGAGTTGCTTGGGTCCACGTGAGCCTTTTACAGAACAGGGAATAGCAATAGAAAGATCAACCATATAAGTTATTTTTATTAATGTGGTTTCATCTTTCCTTTTGATGGTAAAGACCTTGAGTTTGTTTAAATCATATTGAGGATTTTTGTTTTGATTCATAACAAACTTGTTTTCGTGTTTCCTAGGGTTAGCTGACATCTTCTTTGTTTGCGTTTTGTCTTCCAAGACGAGCTTCCCTTTTCCCTTGCTATCCTTGACATCCTTGTTAGGATTCTGCTTTGGTCGAGAATGAGGAGAATGGGGTTTAGAACCGAAGTTAAGCTTTCCGTTCTTGTCACCACTTGATCTGGGACCGAAACTAGGCTTTCGGTTCGCTTGACTGTAGGATTGGCAGTGAGTGCATGGATCAGAATTATCCTTTGATCCTGCTTTCGCCTTGAGATTTGATGCCTTTTCTGTGCGAACATAATTGGAGTTTTGGGAGTTCCAAAACTGCTTCCTTTCATTGAGATTCTTTTGATATCTTTTGTTTCGCTGGCGTTTTTGTTCAGCAAGCTGCTTTTGAGACTTGTGTATATTTGCCCTTGGCTTCGGTCTCTCAGCATGAGTTTCGCTCTTCAATGAAGAGGTTTCGCTTGCAGCCTTCATTGGCTCGCTTGGAATTTCTTTGGTACCACTTGTAATTGGCTTATCAAAGCTTGAAGGCTTGTTAAGAGGTTCTGCCACATATCTGCCTTTGACCCTCCATGATGTTCTCTCTGATAAACCGACAGTCTCATCTGCATTATTGATTGGAGCAGACCAAAAATAATTATCACAACCACCTGCGTTATCTTCGTTTACTATGGCTGTAAGTTCGGTTGTGTGTTTCTGAGTAACCCCTAACGTGGTGTATACCTGATTTGGTACAGTTTGTACCTTTTGATAAACCACTACCTTTGGTTTCAGAACTTTGGATTTATCTTGGGACATCCAAGCGTACTCAACCGAATTCTCAGATATAAGACCTTTGGTAGGTTCAGTTTCGTTTTTAACAAATTCTGAACAGTCAACCACATCCTCTACAGAAATTTCACTCATATTACTGTCCTCGTCAAATTCAGAAGTGTTTTCAACGTTTATTTTGTTTTCTGAACTTAACTTGGCATTCAATGAGTCAAATTTCTGCATGGTTTCGGTCTTGATTTTCAATTTATCATTCTCGTCCAAAAGATATTTAAGCATGTCTTTATGGTCTTTGGACTTGATAAAGGACTCGATTTTGTCCAGACCAACCTTGTAGGCATCAGAGATTTTATCTGAAGAAACAATAGATTCACAGTTATAACCATCAATATCAACTTCGTCCTCCTTTAACTCCAGGAAGGGCAAAATCATTTTGTGAATCTTTTTGCCGATTTCACAGTCTAAATGCAATTGAGTAATATTAGTATATAAACGTTTAGCAATCAAGGAAAAATGTTTCTTTGTTTCATAAGCTTCAAGTTATCACGTTGCAAATAAATAACTTCATCTCTCATCCTAACTAACTTTAACTCCGTCTTCTCTATCCACATCCTTCGCTCCTCATTCTTGGATGTCACCCTGCTAATTTTATCGGTTAGGTTAGCATTTGTGAGGCGTGTTTGCATTAGACTACCACTTAAACTATAAAATTTGAATTTCAAATCGTTTAATTCCTTTTCTTAGTTTGTTACAGGTATTTTAAGTGATTCGAGAATGGATTGTACCTTCTTGATCAACTGATCGCAGTCATTGATCCTCTCGCTCACAGGTTTGGCAGCAAAACACTTATCTTCCTTCTGATTCGCCTCATCATACTCGCCTTCAGTTGTGTAGCCCCTCATTTGTGACACTCCAACTGTCACCATCAAACATCTCCCAGCAAACTCAGTACTATGTTCTTTCGCCACAAATGCCTTGCCATGTGTGGGTTTACGTACTTCTTCATCTTCAGAGTCTGTAGACCAGCCCTCTACGCCACCGAACTCATCATCAACAACGTTCTCCTGCACAATCAAATCATTCATAGAATTGTTAGAGGCTTTCTTCTTCTTTATCTCCTCCAGCTTGCGCATATGGTATGCTTCATCATCTTCACCCTCCTTCTTCTCCGATAGCTTTCTTAACATGCAATCTTTGGCAAAGTGGTTTTTGCCATGGCAGAAGTTGCAATCGTATCCGGAGTCTCCTACTAGTTTGCTCTCCTTCTTCTCTTCTTCTTTTTGAGGATTATTTTTGATTTCCACTTTCCCCTTTTCTGAGCTGTAGCTTCCCTGCCAGTTTCGGTTCTTGGCAATAGGGAACTTTTTGCGAGCAAACCGCTTCGGGTTGGAAACCATCATTGCATACTCTTCGCTTGTCAGATCACATTCAGACATTTCTGACTCTTCTTCATCTTCTGCCACATTCTTCGCCTTAGAGAGAAGGGCCAAGGATCCCATACTAGACATCATTTTCGCTTCCTTTGTCACAACACTTTCATGAGACTTGAGAATACCCACCATCTTCGCCAATGAATAGGTTTTAAACTGCTCGTGAGCCTTCACAGTTGATACCACAGCCATCCATTCGGGTCTTAAACCATTCGGAAATGTGACCTTCTGTTCGATCACTTCTCTTCCAATACCGTGCTTGATCATCTTTCTCAAAAGATGGTTGAAACGATCGAATGCCTGAATAAGTTTTTCATCTGGCTTTTGTTGGAAAGCACCAAACTCAGAGAGCAATAGAGTTTGGATAGAATGCTCTAGGTCTTCATCAGTGGAATACAACTCTTTAAGTCTATCCCAGATCTCTTTTGTCGTGGTGCATGGGCTTACCAAACGAAAAGTATCGGACTGTAAAGCAAATTGAATCATTCTCATGGCTTTAACATTACACAGCAACTTATCTTTTTCGTCTTGAGGAATATTCTCCACATCAGTTAAGAGTTTGTTGTACTCCTTTTGAGTCTTAATAGTTCTATTTGTTCCAAAATGAACAAAAGGACCCAATGTTATTGCTTCCCAGATAAGATAACCATTGTGTTCGGAACCAACAACGAAGTCCTCAAAGTGATGCGTCCAAACTTCATAATCTTGAGTGTATAGAATCGGGATTCTGGTTGTGGATCCAATGTTGTTGGAGATATTGATCGGATTGCTTTGTGAATCATCGTGAGACATGATGACCTTTTACAGAATGTTTGTCAAGAATCAGACTTGTAAAGATTGAATAGGGTAATATCGAGATCTATGAACAACGTCAATGAAGTAATGACGGCTCAACAGATCCAATAAAAGCGGAAACCCTAAGAAAATTCTTCAAACAGAAGAGATGCGTATGATTTACACAGCCTCCTGCTCTGATACCAATTGATGAGTTGAAAACTCTTTAAGATCGATAAGATTCTTAACAAATAAAACACAAAGCAAACCAAAGAACAAACAGACAATGAATCAAACAGATGTCGAATGATTAAAACAGCAACACCTCAGAAGAGCTCGATGAAGAACTTCTACTTTAGAGGTGTGCTAGGGTTACAGTACTTGTTAAAGAAAATATTCAAGAAGTGTCACTAATATGATGCATGCATGCACCATAAATACTAAACCCTAAAAGCAAACACACTCTTGGACAGGCCCAAACCGTGAATATATTGGACTATACTACCGAAGCCCAATGGCGCAACCCATAGACTCAACACGTATGTCTTAAGGGATTAAGTATTTTTTGGAAAGAATTGCTTAACAGAAAAGTATGTTGGGCATACACGCCAGTACGCGCAGCGTACAAGCCTTTTCAGCAGTACGCGCAGCGTACAAAGAGGTACGCCCAGCGTACGCTCAGACAGTGGACTTTTGTTACTAGGCTTTAGTTTGGGCCAAGTCTTGGACATAGCAGTAATGGGCCGTGCTGGGCCTTCAGAACAATGTTTATGGCCCAAGGATTAGTTGGGCTTCAGAGGAAAGCCCATTTGAAGAGTTGGGCCCAATTTAGAAAGTTGGGCCATTTGAGGACTTACTGGGCCTTAGTGTGGATTAGAAAAGATTGGGTCTCGGTCATGGCCCAATATACATCAGAGGGGTAAAATAGTCATTTTACCCATGGGAGAGTCATCAGTTTTTGACTAAATGTTTATTTGGTCATTATAGCCGGGGAGTAGTTGGAGCAGCCGATGGTGTCACCTTTGCACGAATTATTCAGCAGACCGTTTGAGAGGTGAGTTTCCTTCCAGTAGGAACAGGTCTACGGCCACAATGTCGGCCCATTTATGTGACAACCCGAAATTCCTATCTTGTACAGTCATTCAATTCAAGCAAAGTCAGACTCGTTTCCGCTATCTTTTAGCCTTGTTTAGAGTCTGTTTGAGTGTTCCAAGTCTTGTACATTCAAGGATAGAGCATAGGGATGAGTTTCCAAAGTTCATAGTATCAAATTCGGGCCAAACACTCCTTCAAGAGGAGTGTACGGCCGTACACATGGGTGTACGGCCGTACACCCATCTATGGCCGTGAACTCTCTCCTATATAGAGGATACTTAGCCTTTATTCAATACTTTTCACACTTCTAAGCCAAGAATTCGGATTCTCTCTCAACTATCATCAACTTTCTTCATCTAGATCTTCCAAAAATGTAAGAATTCCTTCCATTTCTTTGTGATTATACTTCATGATCTTGTATCACCCTTTGATTCATCCATGAAATTACTCTTTTTGGGTAGATCTTCAAGTGTTCTTCACTTTCACCAAGAACACCTACTAGTTCTTGGTGGCCGTGAACCCTCATCAAGCCTCCAAAAGTGTGAGTCTTTCTTCTATCTTCTAGCTAGGCTTGATAAACACATGATTTCTGGCCTTAAATCATCGTCCAAAGCAAGAACTCGAAGGGTTTACGGCCGTACACACCTCATGTGGCCGTACACCCCTTGTTTAGTGCATATTTAGACCTTCAACTCATGTTATGTCTCAACATAAGATCATGGACACTTAGGGGATGCTAGATAAGGCCGTAAACCACCTTCGTGACATGTTCTTCATGGAGTGTACGGCCATACACTCCATGGCCGTATACACATATGGTTGTACACACATGTGGCTGTATACTACGTGGCCGTACACACACTAGTGTGGCCATAAACCCCTTATATGCAATCCTTTGTACTTGTAACACTTAAATCTAAGTGTTTCCTAGTTCCTAAGGTGTTTTCCTTACATGATTAGTTATATAAACACTAATTATATACATATATGTGTCATTATATTCTTATTAGGATCCGTTTGTGCTCGAGGCTTCACTTGACACTTAACATCCTTTATCGATATTTCATTCGTATCACTCACTGCAGGTGAGTTCATACCCCTTAACTTATCTTTTAAATGATTTTAAATGCTTCTATGGGGGGTAATACAAGTAGAAACATTATAGTTATTATATCAATCACATGTGATTAATAACTATCAAACAAGTGGATTTCTTATATTTCAAAACTGTGTTATCAAACAAACTGCTTCAAATCGTTTTACAAACTCTTTTATATGCTAAACTCTTTTATCAAAACTCTTTTAAACTTATATTTTGTCAAAATCATGTCTATATAAATATAATTATATAAGTAGGATTGAAAGGGCTTAGGACTGATAACTCACCTTATTTCATGTTCCTTGTTTGGTTGTGGACTTAAGGTATCGGTTGTTTGTCCGAATGTCATTTGAATCTTAGTAATATATTATGTATATGTATATAGATATAAAATTTCTTCGTTCAGTTCAATACCTTTGGGTAGCAAAGGTGTACAAACATGTTCAGTCATACAAACAACATTGCTAGTAAACTATAATAAGTATAGGTTAGGAAGTCACTACTTACTATTTCTAGAACAATGAAACATACAAGAGTCAGTTCATACATGAGTCAGTTCAAACATACTATAACGAGAAACAGTACATACTATAACGAGAAACAGTACATACTATAACGAGAAACAATACTCACTATAAAGAGAAACAGAGAGAACATACACTACACTAGAACATACTATACACTAGACAGAGAGAACATACACTACACTAGAACATACTATACAAATACAAGAATACTATAACATTAATGTGAGCCACTACTTCATGGCATGGCAAAATACTGTTGTGTCACGTTTTGTACCCAGAGTCTCCTGGAGGGAGAGCGTGAATTTGTGTATAGATCTATACGGGATTGACCATCCCACACCTTGTTGCTAGCTACAGTGGGACCTGCAGGTCTACGGGTGACGAATGTCATATCATTTTCGATGTCTCGAACGTCGTGTTATACTAGTCAATCAAGTATGGTTATAATCTTATCACATTTTACCTTAATTAAACAAACAGGTTTAAGGTAGGTAGTACATTGGTAGTTACTTAGATAAAACTACATTACATCTTTATTTTCCCATTTCATTCGCATTGTGATCTTCTCACATAACCGGTAATGAAAACTATATTTTGGTAATGATAGTCAAACTTTGGGAAAACACTCACTTTTACAAAAGAACAAACATAAAGAACAGTTGGGTCTTGGTAGAAGACTACTTTAGTAGAAAATATAGGATTTTCTAAGAAGTTTACAAACATTTACATCAAATACTTACACACTTTTACATCAAACATTTACAAACACTTTCTTCAAACTTATACAAACAATGACATTAAATACTTATGAACTCACCAGCTTAAATGTTTATCTACGCTTTCAAAATAACTTGTATTCTCAGGTCACCAGTAGACAGGTACCGATGACCAGGTTTTGAGAAGATGGAGCACATTCAAGACTCATCTCTTATTTTGATTCATATTTTTGGTGTCTTATAAACTATACAAAACACACTTGTATTAAATTATATTATTAATGCAATGGATGATGTTGTTGCTTGTTCTACTATTATGCATTGTTGTGATACTGTACATGACGTCCTCCGCCCCCGAACGTTTCCGCCGTTCTGGTTTGGGGGTGTGACAGATTGGTATCAGAGCATTGTTTATAGTGAATTGAGTATATCAATCCATAAAAGATATACAACTATAAACACAACGGGATTAAAATACTCTGACCAAGAGTTTATACTTTTAAATAATAAAATATTTAACCAAAGTATACATACATGCATTCATACTAAAATCAGTGTCACTAGGACAGAACAAAAGTATTACGATTGTTGGACAACACAATTAGGCTTGGGAACATATAATCAGATCTGGGAGTGATATAGCCTGATCAACTATATCTTTCCGAGAAGTGATTAGCATGTGCCCAGGAATGGTTGTGGTGTTGCAGAAAGTCTAAAAACTTACCAACACTACTACAATGAAAACATTAGAACAGAACATAAACTTAAAATACTATAGGAGTATTTTGTGTTACTATAAATTACTTATGTGCAAACTAAAAAGGTCTTTATTAGTATGTCAATAGTTGCTGAGTGGATACGCTAAGGTTATATGTGACTAGGGTATCATAGACTTAGAATTTGTGATCTTTGCTTTACTTCCTGTTCCTTGTTTGGTTGTGGACTTAGAGTTAGGATCACTTATTCGAAGGTCTATCCTGTTTTGGTTACATATGAATGGTATGCACTATGCAAATGTTGAAGTAACTGGTAAGGATCATCTTATAATTATCTTAATTAGTATGTCTATGAATTAATTCTTTTACCCCCATTATCGTATAGATAACATGGTTGGATTCAATCTCCCCGGCGACCCGTACTTCCCCAACCACGGCAATGGTGGATGGCTCGATGATGAGCCAGAAGAGAATCATGCGATTCCGTTAGATGATGACTTCGCAGAGAACTTCCTGGAGGATTATGACTCCGAGCCAGAAGTCAATGATCAACCCCTGGTAGCTCCAATCCTAAATCCTAACCATCGTCCGGCTTTTCAAGGCCCGACGCCTCTGTGGGCGGAAAACTTGGGAACATGGAGTCAAGAGCAGGGTCAACCCATGCCATACAATGGAAACCGAAGCTTCTACAACCTGAGCGAGGGAGGCTCAGCGGACAGAATCCTGCCTATTCCGGTCTGTAGGGTCGCTCGTAATGAAGAGCAGGGTAGGGCAGCCATCAACCGAGTCATGCAGGTTGATGCCAATGCGGGAATCAATACTGTCCGCATTCGTCGTCTGGAAGATGCTCGTGAGAGAGCTGCGAGAGACAATGAGTCTCTACTGCAAGAACTAGCTGTGACTCGAACTGAAGTCATAGATCACCGTGTACGCCAACGAGTGTATGAGCAACACCTTCTTGATATGGAGCATCAACTGGCTAATTAAGGGTTCGCCCAAGGGGTGCCCGTCGCCAGTAGGAGATGCTCTGCTCATCCTTTCTCCTGGTTAAAGGAATAGTCTTCTTATCTATGCTCTAAGTAGCACTTTTCCCTGTAATTTCCTGTTTAATCTTAAGACCTTGTACTTTTAGTCTATTAGGTCTTTATGTTGTCAAAATTTTCTTATCCTGGTTTGATGTAAGACCTACTCCTAGGTCATTTTCCCGAACTTGTTACATCTATAATACCAGTATTATTGACATATATTTAATCTCATGGGAAATTATTATCCAAATGCTTTCATCCTTCTATTGCTAGATCTCTAATTCAATCATACTTTCATCTCTTTTGTTGGGCTATGGAGAGTTAGTCCATGTTTCACTCTCATCATTCTCTCTATTTGAATACTTACCAATATCTTCATCTTTGTGAACTTATAGCTACAAGATGCCTCCTCGTAGATCGAACAGACGCACTACTCCGATAACTCTGAATCAAACTCCACCACCTCCTTCGGAATACAATCCAGCAGCTATCCAAGTTGCGGTGAATGCGGCTGTTACAGCAGCCCTAGCACAATTCACCACTACCGGTACTAGCGAGAGTGGAACTAATGTGCATTCCACCCCAGTTGATGCTCCAGTGCGCTCTAGAGAGTGCTCGTATAAGGACTTCACCAGCTGCAAACCCAGGAACTTCAATGGGACTGGCGGAATCATTTCCCTCTCACAATGGTTTGAGAAAATGGAGTCGATCTTTGAGATCTACTCCTGTCCGGAAGGGAGAAAAGTTAAATTTGCTGCCTGCACCTTCGCGGACCGAGCCCTGACATGGTGGAATAGCCATGTCAAGCCACTAACTCTAATAGTGGCTAACGCTATGGGCTGGGAAGCTCTGAAGGAGCTTATGATCGAGGAGTACTACCCGAGGGGCGAAGTTCAGAAACTTGAACTGGAACTCTGGAGCCTAACCATGAAGGGCTCCGACATAGTCTCCTACACTGCCAGATTCAGCGATCTGGTAGCACTATGTCCTGGAATGGTCCCTTCTGAAGCGAAGAAGATGGAAAGGTACATCTGGGGGCTGGTGCCTCCATTTCAGGGGAATGGCCTAGCTTCAAACCCCAGTACCTTCGATAGTGCCAAGCGATTGGCACAACGGCTCATTGACCATGGGATCCGTACCCCGTCAACAACAACAACCCTAGCCATATCAGAACCCTCCAAATCCACTGACAACAAGCGAAAGTTCTGGGATAACAAGAAGAAGAACGCTACGCAGAAAGCTGCCAAAAAGCAGCAGGTCGTAGTTGTTCATGCTGCGATAGCACCTACTGCTGCTGCGCCGGTGAAGCAGTATGCTGGAAACTTGCCTAAGTGCAACAAATGTAGTTTCCACCACAACGGACCCTGCCGGGAAATGCAGTGCTCTAACTGCAACAGGAAGGGGCACGCTCCCCATTTCTGCAAGGCTCCGGCAAGGCCAATCACTCAATTCCCCGGCGCTGGTATGGGCCAGGCTTGCTACGGTTGTGGCGAGGTGGGCCACTACAAGAGAAACTGCCCGAATCAGGGAATGCCGGCAGAGTGGGAAGAGTTTTGGCTATAGGCCACGAGGAAGCAGTTGTCGACCCCACAGTGGTCATTGGTACGTTTCTCCTTGATAACTCATATGTATGTATATTGTTTGATAGTGGCGCGGAGAGGAGTTTCGTGAACCAGAAATTTGCTCACTTGCTTAAACAAAAATCACATGCACTTAAAGAACCGTTCACTGTGGAAATGGCTAACGGAAAGACAGAGAGCACTAGCTGCATATATATAGGATGTAAAGGAAGAGATAGGAGGGTCCTATGGAGAATGTGGTCAGAAATCCATAATAGAGTCCGACCACAACGACCGAATTGATTATCTTCATGCATAAGGATACTAGATTACCTAGTAGAAAAGATTTCAAAATCATCACAAACCTCCATTTTTCTTTTCTATTGCAATTTATGGATTATTATATGATGATTTTGAAACTTTCCATATATAGAAATAGAAAGAGATAGACTAGAAATGACATCTGTTATGTTAATGACACTAAAAGGATATTAAATGAATGGAATTGGGATATGGATGGAATCTCTAGATAGTCATTCATTTCCAATCGACCTCATGCCGGTTTCAATTAAAAGTTTCGACGTCATAATCGGCATGGATTGGTTGAGTTCTCATCGTGCCGACATCATGTGTTACGAAAAAGTTGTTCGCCTTAATCTGCCGTCTAGCGAAACTCTAGTTATCTATGGCGACAAACCCGGCTCGAACCTTCGCATCATCTCGAGCATACAAGCCCAGAAGTACTTACGAAAGGAATGTCGCGCATTCCTTGCTCATGTTGTCGATGTGAGCCAAGAGACGAAGGACATAAAGAACATCCCAGTGGTATGCGACTTTCCCGACATCTTTCCAGAAGAACTACCAGGATTACCTCCGCAACGTCAAGTCGAGTTCAGAATCGACTTAGATCCAGGGGCTACCCCAGTAGCCAAATCGCCCTATCGTCTAGCACCAGCTGAGATGCAAGAGCTATCCAGTCAACTTAACGAACTGCTCAGCAAGGGCTTTATTAGACCAAGCTTCTCACCCTGGGGAGCACCGGTCTTGTTCGTCAAGAAGAAACACAGATCGTTCGATATGTGCATCGAATACAGAGAACTTAACAAGCTTACCGTCAAGAATCGTTACCCTATGCCTCGCATAGATGACTTGTTCAACCAACTACAAGGGGCGAATTACTTTTCAAAGATAGATCTGAGATCCGGGTATCACCAGTTACGAGTGTTGGAGGAGGATGTTCTGAAGATATCCTTCCGAACTCGTTATGGACACTACGAGTTTGTAGTGATGCCGTTCGGATCGACCAATGCGTCCGCAGTATTCATGGATTTAATGAATAGGGCGTGTCGTCCTTACTTGGATCAGTTCGTCATTGTCTTCATCGATGGCATACTTATCTACTCTCGTAGTAAGGAGGAGCATAATCAACATCTACGTTAGGTCTTAGAAACACTGCGATCAGGGAAGCTTTATGCGAAGTTCTCTAAATGCGAATTTTGGATCCGAAGAGTCAAATTCTTGAGTCACGTGGTTAGCGAAGAGGGAATTCACGTGGACCCTTCCAAAATCAAAGCCATTGAGAACTGGTCAGCATCGAAGACGCCTACAGAAATTCGTCAATTTCTAGGCCTCGCTGGCTACTATCGCAGGTTCATTCAGAACTTCTCTCAGATTGCGAAACCGCTTACAACATTGACCCAGAAGGGCGTGGCCTTTGACTGGGAAGAGAAGCAAGAGAAAGCGTTCCAAACGATAAAGCGACCCTTATGCACCGCACCGATACTGTCCCTCCCCGAAGGGATAGAAGACTTCGTGGTTTATTGCGATGCATCCAACCAAGGGCTTGGATGTGTTCTGATGCAACGAGGTAAGGTCATCGCCTATGCCTCAAGACAGCTAAAGACACACGAGGTTAACTACACCACACACGATCTTGAGTTAGGAGCAGTAGTATTTGCTCTGAAGATCTGGAGACACTATCTGTATGGTACGAAAGGCACTATCTTTACAGACCACAAAAGCCTACAACATATATTCGACCAGAAGGAGCTCAACATGAGACAACGACGGTGGGTCGAGCTACTCGGTGATTACGAATGCGAAATTTGTTATCATCCCGGTAAATCCAACGTAGTAGCTGACGCCCTAAGTCGGAAAGAATACTCTGGTCGTAGAGTCAAATCATTAACTATGACTATCCATTCACACTTGTCCACACAAATTAAGGAGGCTCAGCTTGAAGCCTTGAAACCTGAAAATGTGGCGGGTGAATCCCTGAGAGGGATGGATAAAAACTTAGAAGTCAAGGGTGGCGGAGCCTTTTATCTCATGGATCGGATCTGGACACCGAGGCACGGTGGTTTCAGAGACTTGGTCATGACCGAAGCACACAACACTCAATATTCCGTCCACCCAGGTTCAGATAAGATGTATCTGGATCTTAAAAAGTTATAATGGTGGCCTAACATGAAAGCAGAGATTGCTACCTTCGTGAGTAAGTGCCTTACTTGCGCCAAGGTTAAGGTCGAATACCAGAAACCCTCAGGTTTACTTCAGCAACTGTAGATACCTGAATGGAAGTGGGAGCGGATCACAATGGACTTCATAACCAAGTTTCCCAAGACAACGGGTGGTCTTGATACCATTTGGGTGATCGTAGACAGGTTAACAAAGTCCGCACACTTCCTGCCTATCAAAGAGACTGACAAGATGGAGAAACTAACTAAAACATACATTAGGGAGATCGTACGACTACATGGTGTTCCCATATCCATTATCTCTGATAGAGATAGTAGATTCACTTCTAGGTTCTGGCAGTCGCTACAAAGTTCCCTAGGAACTAGGTTGGACATGAGTACAGCCTACCATCCGCAAACCGACGGACAAAGTGAGAGGACTATTCAAACTTTGGAAGATATGTTGCGAGCCTACATGATAGACTTTGGGAAGGAATGGGATACTCATTTACCCCTTGTCGAGTTTTCCTACAACAATAGTTATCACACAAGCATAAAGGTTGCTCCATTTGAAGCCCTCTATGGCCGAACGTGCAAATCCCCTCTGTGCTGGGCTGGGGTGGGTGACACACAGTTAGCTAAAGGACAAGTTCCTGACAGCACTCTCACAGGTCCAGAGGTCATTCGGGAAACGACAGAGAAGATCGTTCAGATTCGTGAATGATTGAAAGCCTCTAGAGACCGACAGAAAAGCTATGCAGACAAAAGAAGGAAACCGTTGGAATTCCAGTTGGGCGACCGTGTTCTATTGAAGGTCTCACCCTGGAAGGGCTTGATACGCTTCGGAAAGCGTGGAAAGCTAAATCCAAGATACGTAGGGCCTTTCGATATTATCGCTAGAATCGGACTTGTAGCTTACAAACTCAAACTACCTCGCGAACTCAGTAACGTACATTCTAATTTCCACGTCTCGAACTTGAAAAAGTGTCTGTCCGACGAGACTCTTGTACTCCCACTCGACGAGATCGAGATCAACGAGAGCCTCAACTTCGTGGAAGAACCAGTAGAGATTATGGACCAAGGGGTCAAGCAAACGAAGCAAAGCCGTATCCCGATAATGAAGGTTCGCTGGAATGCCAAGTGAGGACCTGAATTCACTTGGGAGCGCGAGGATCAAATGAAACAGAAATATCCTCATCTTTTTACTTAGTTATTTGTAATTACTTAATTGCTTAAACTCTAATTTCGGGACGAAATTCTCTCTAACGGGGGGATGATGTGACAACCCGAAATTTCTATATTGTACGGTCATTCAATTCAATCAAAGTCAGACTCGTTTCCGCTATCTTTTATCCTTGTTTAGAGTCTGTTTGAGTGTACCAAGTCTTGTACATTAAAGGACAGAGTATAGGGATGAGTTTCCAAAGTTCATAGTATCAAATTCGGGCCAAACACTCCTTCAAGAGGAGTGTACAGCCGTACACATGGGTGTACGGCCGTACACCCATCTATGGCCGTGAACTCTCTCCTATATAGAGGATACTTAGCCTTTATTCAATACTTTTCACACTTCTAAGCCAAGAATTCGGATTCTCTCTCAACTATCATCAACTTTCTTCATCTAGATCTTCCAAAAATGTAAGAATTCCTTCCATTTCTTTGTGATTATACTTCATGATCTTGTATCACCCTTTGATTCATCCATGAAATTACTCTTTTTGGGTAGATCTTCAAGTGTTCTTCACTTTCACCAAGAACACCTACTAGTTCTTGGTGGCCGTGAACCCTCATCAAGCCTCCAAAAGTGTGAGTCTTTCTTCTATCTTCTAGCTAGGCTTGATAAACACGTTATTTCTGGCCTTAAATCATCGTCCAAAGCAAGAACTCGAAGGGTTTACGGCCGTACACACCTCATGTGGCCGTACACCCCTTGTTTAGTGCATATTTAGACCTTCAACTCATGTTATGTCTCAACATAAGATCATGGACACTTAGGGGATGCTAGATAAGGCCGTAAACCACCTTCGTGACATGTTCTTCATGGAGTGTACGGCCATACACTCCATGGCCGTATACACATATGGTTGTACACACATGTGGCTGTATACTACGTGGCCGTACACACACTAGTGTGGCCATAAACCCCTTATATGCAATCCTTTGTACTTGTAACACTTAAATCTAAGTGTTTCCTAGTTCCTAAGGTGTTTTCCTTACATGATTAGTTGTATAAACACTAATTATATACATATATGTGTCATTATATGCTTATTAGGATCCGTTTGTGCTCGAGGCTTCACTTGACACTTAACATCCTTTATCGATCTTTCATTCGTATCACTCACTGCAGGTGAGTTCATACCCCTTAACTTATCTTTTAAATGATTTTAAATGCTTTTATGGGGGGAATACAAGTAGAAACATTATAGTTATTATATCAATCACATGTGATTAATAACCATCAAACAAGTGGATTTCTTATATTTCAAAACTGTGTTATCAAACATACTGCTTCAAATCGTTTTACAAACTCTTTTATATGCTAAACTCTTTTATCAAAACTCTTTTAAACTTGTATTTTGTCAAAATCATGTCTATATAAATATAGTTATATAAGTAGGATTGAAAGGGCTTAGGACTGATAACTCACCTTATTTCATGTTCCTTGTTTGGTTGTGGACTTAGGGTATCAGTTGTTTGTCCGAATCTCGTTTGAATCTTAGTTATATATTATGTATATGTATATATAGATATAAAAGTTCTTCGTTCAGTTCAATACCTTTGGGTAGCAAAGGTGTACAAACATGTGCAGTCATACAAACAACATTGCTAGTAAACTATAATAGGTATAGTTTAGGAAGTCACTACTTACTATTTCTAGAATAATGAAACATACAAGAGTCAGTTCATACATGAGTCAGTTCAAACATACTATAACGAGAAACAGTACATACTATAACGAGAAACAATACTCACTATAAAGAGAAACAGAGAGAACATACACTACACTAGAACATACTATACACTAGATAGAGAGAACATACACTACACTAGAACATACTATACAAGTGCAAGAATACTATAACATTAATGTGAGCCACTACTTCATGGCATGGCAAAATACTGTTGTGTCACGTTTTGTACCCAGAGTCTCCTGGAGGGAGAGCGTGAATTTGTGTATAGATCTATACGGGATTGACCATCCCACACCTTGTTGCTAGCTACAGTGGGACCTGCAGGTCTACGGGTGACGAATGTCATATCATTTTCGATGTCTCGAACGTCGTGTTATACTAGTCAATCAAGTATGGTTATAATCTTATCACATTTTACCTTAATTAAACAAACAGGTTTAAGGTAGGTAGTACATTGGTAGTTACTTAGATAAAACTACATTACATCTTTACTTTCCCATTTCATTCGCATTGTGATCTTCTCACATAACCGGTAATGAAAACTATATTTTGGTAATGATAGTCAAACTTTGGGAAAACACTCACTTTTACAAAAGAACAAACATAAAGAACAGTTGGGTCTTGGTAGAAGACTACTTTAGTAGAAAATATAGGATTTTCTAAGAAGTTTACAAACATTTACATCAAATACTTACACACTTTTACATCAAACATTTACAAACACTTTCTTCAAACTTATACAAACAATGACATTAAATACTTATGAACTCACCAGCTTAAATGCTTATATACGCTTTCAAAATAACTTGTATTCTCAGGTCACCAGTAGACAGGTACCGATGACCAGGTTTTGAGAAGATGGAGCACATTCAAGACTCATCTCTTATTTTGATTCATATTTTTGGTGTCTTATAAACTATACAGAACACACTTGTATTAAATTATATTATTAATGCAATGGATGATGTTGTTGCTTGTTCTACTATTATGCATTGTTGTGATACTGTACATGACGTCCTCCGCCCCCGAACGTTTCCATCGTTCTGGTTTGGGGGTGTGACAGTTTTGATGATAGTAGTTCCGGACTTCAGTCCGATGCCGGGGCAGTCCCGCGAAGTAGTTATGTATGCTTGATGTCTTCGTGATTCATGCATGTTTATGATATGAGTTATATGTTCCGGACTCCGGTCCGATGCCGGGCAAGCCCGATGCAGTATATGTGATTATGTTATATGTTCATGTTTATGTTATGTTCAGTTTATTCTGGACTTCGGTCCGATGCCGGGCGGGGCCCAAGTTATTCTGGACTTCGGTCTGATACCGGGCGGGGCCCGACGCAGTGGGCGGGGCCTAATTTATGTCGGACTTTGGTCCGATGCTGGGCAGGGCCCGATGCAGTGGGCAAGGCCCAGTATGTGTTATTGTATGGTATGTGGTAGTTTGGGGGAGCTCACTAAGCTTCGTGCTTACAGTTTTCAGTTTTGGTTTCAGGTACTTCCACTAGTAAAGGGAAGGGCTCGGGATGATCGCATGGCACACACCACAGTCACAGCCTGGGAGTTTACTCTGATGTTTTGTTATGAGATTTTGAATTGAGACAGATACTATGATGTTTTATGATACATGATTTATGATTTTACTTATGACTTCGGATGGTTTATGATTTTAATAATGATTTGAAAACGAAAATTTTGGGTCATATTTTTGGGATGTTTCAAGTTGGTATCAGAGCCTTGGTTTGAGGGATTCGGGCACACTTTTGGGTGTGTCTGAACTCAAACTAAGGAAATGGTATGAAATTTTCAAAAGAAAATTATTTTTACAAAAAGAATTTTTTTTTTAAATAGAAAAGAACTTTGAAAAGAGAAAAGGGTGTGGTGCATGCAATCAGCCGAGCTCAAGTAAGTACTCCCAAATTACCCATACAAGTTTATATTATGATATGTTTTCAGCTTTATTAGAACAACATGCTAGATTAGGACTAAGGATCTAGGAAGGATGCCTTATGTGCCTGTTATATGTGTTCAGGTTTATGAGAACTGCATGCTAGTACAGATTAGTCAGTGTGATAGCCAAAGTAGTATATGCTTGATTATGTGTACTCGATGCTCGAATGTTGCTTGCTTTGTACTTTTAGAAGTCTTAGTTATCTTTTACTAACTAGTAAATGAATATGTTACGTTACATATTGCGAGGATTAAATAATTTCAGAAGGTTAGGTCTAGCTCTATTGCACAGCTCTTGTTTGAGTCGAATCGTTGTAGGGTAGGATCTCTCGTTCGAAGAATTATCTAGTCTTAGTGATATGTAATAGTATTCACGAGCTAGTTAGGGGAGGTAGCAGGGATTTCTTATACAGCTGATAGCGGAGAGTGGGTTGGTGATTACCCTAGGGCAATCCTAGGAAGAGTTTAGTATGAGATCGGCGGTAGTAGTAGTAGAAGGGACTTGGTGGAGTCGAGGCAGTTCTTGAGGAAAGTACGGATAGATGTGGAAGGTAGTATGGGCCCGTACTACTGAAAGCAGAGGATCCGTACTCGAATCAAGGAAGACTGACATAAGACCAGGGAACTTGTAGTGTATGTGATCCTTCCAGTTATATTAGTATTATGACGTTTGTTATGATGTGTTTTCAGAATGGTGGTTTTACGCCCTAGACTAGCAGTTGGTAGTTCAGGTGTCGGAGAGGGATCAGGCTCAGGCTCCGGAGCCGGGCAGTTAGATGAGCAGACCAGGGAGTTCATCTCCTCGGAGGTTACGCGCAGCATACTAGACCAGACTCCTGTGATTTTTGGATCGGTCAAGGAGGGTATCTTAGAGCTTCTGGATGAGAAGCGGAGCGCTTTCCACACTGAGATGGCGGCCATGATGGGATCACGCACATTGACTTTCAGGGAGTTCATAGATTTTGGGGCTCCCAACTACCATGGGGCTCGGGACCCCATTGCGAGTACCAAATGGTTGGTGGATGTTGCCAACGCATTCCGCACCAGAAAATGTCCCGAGGGGGACAAGGTTAGGCTATCATCCTGTCTTCTGAAGGACAGGGCACGTGACTGGTGGGAGGAGGTTGGGAGCGCCATTGGTGATGACACGGTAGTGGATGCGATGACCTGGAGTGATTTCACGACCAGGTCAGGGAAGAGGTCGCACCTGTTATTGAGGTGCAGCAGCTTGCTAGAGAGTTTCAGGACCTCCAGCAGACGACAGAGACTGTGGCGGAAATTACCGCCAAGTTTAGGGAGAGGGCCCTTCTCGTTCTGCAGTATGTGGCGGACGAGGAGATGAAAAAGGCCTGATATCATGAGATTTTGTGGAGTGATATCCGCCAGTTTGTGAGCCGCTCCAGCTGCAAGACGCTGGAGGACATGATTGCGAGGGCCAGTGAGAGGGAGATTGATCTAGAGATGGAGAAAAAGAGGAAGGCAGAGGTGGCGTATGGCGCAGTGGGTTCGGGCAAAAAGCCCAAGGTGTCTGATCACAGGACTAGGGGGCAGCAGAGCCACAGTCGTTGTGGCAAGTGTGGCAGGTTGCACGATGGAGTGTGCAAGGCGGGGAGTTCCGGCTGCTTCAAGTGTGGCCAGACCGGGCATATGAGTAGGGATTGTACAGCTGCTACCACTACCACCACCGCAGCATCTGATCTGATTTGCTTCCATTACAATCAGAGGGGACACAAGAAGTCCCAGTGTTCGAGTCTTGGATCTGTAGGACAGGTGGTGGCACCCGCTCCTACCACATTGAGGATTACAGACGGCTGTCAAGGTCGGGATGAGGCGCCAGTGGCGAAGAGCAGAGCCTTCCATTTGACAGCAGAGGAGGCACGAGCGACTCCTGATGTGGTTACTGGTATGTATTTTCTCCATCCTCTCTTTATTACTTTTGATTATCACTCAAGTTTATGTGTTTGATTATAGGGTCGTTCCTAGTGAACGGCATTTCAGCTATGGTGTTGTTCGATTCGGGGGCTACCCGATCTTTGGTGTCGCTTGCACTTAGCAAGCGATTTAGTAGAGCTCCGGGGGAGCTGGATTGCCCACTCGACGTAGAGATAGCGAACGATAGGACCGTCAGTGCTACTAGAGTTCATAGAGGATGTACACTTCGGTTATTTGATGAGCAGTTCTCAGTGGATTTGGTTCCTATTCCCCTGCGAGGGAATAAGGTTATCGTGGGTATGGATTGGTTGAGCCCCAATGGGACAGTGATCGACTGGGAGCAGCAGCTAGTGAGGGTTCGTACTCCTAGTGGGGGAGAGTTAGTGATACAGGGCGAAAGGCCACAGCGCAGACCGATTCTTTGTTTAGCGGCGAGAGCGAGGCGCTATTTTCAGCAGGGTTGCGCAGGATACGTCGCCTATGTCATGGATACCCAGGATAAGGGTAAGGCGACAGTCGATGATGTACCGGTGGTGCGAGAGTTCCCGGACGTATTCCCGGAAGATTTGCCTGGGATACCTCCGGAGAGACAGGTGGAGTTCCGGATTGACCTGGTCCCTGGTGTGGCTCCGATAGCTAAGGCGCCATATTGGTTGGCTCCTCCCGAGATGCAGGAGTTGTCCATGTAACTGCAGGAGCTGCTAGACAAGGGTTTTATCAGGCCGAGTAGTTCGCCATGGGGAGCCCCGATCCTGTTTGTAAAGAAGAAGGACGGGACGCACCGTATGTGTATATATTACCGGGAGCTGAACAAGGTAACGGTGAAGAACCGTTACCCACTCCCGAGGATAGATGATTTGTTCGACCAACTTCAGGGAGCATCTTGGTTGTCCAAGATTGATCTACGGTCCGGATATCACCAGATGCGGGTCAGAGATGACAATGTGCAGAAGACCGCTTTTAGGACCCGCTATGGTCATTATGAGTTTGTGGTGATGCCGTTTGGGCTCACCAATGCTCCAGCCGCGTTCATGGAGCTCATGAACCGCGTGTGCAGACCGATGTTGGATCGGTCTGTAATAGTATTCATTGACGACATCTTCGTTTACTCCAAGACTCAAGAGCAGCATGAGGAGCACCTGAGGGAGGTGCTAGAGATACTGAGGATGGAGAGACTTTTCATGAAGTTCTCCAAGTTTGAGTTCTGGTTACGCGAGGTGCAGTTTCTTGGACACCTCGTCAACCAGAAGGGTATTTTGGTAGATCCGGCCAAGATAGAGGCCGTGATGCGGTGGGAGACTCCGAGGTCTCCATCTGAGATTCGGAGTTTCCTAGGTCTAGCATGGTATTACAGGAGGTTTATCCAGGATTTCTCCAAGATAGCAGTTACGTTGACCCGACTGACTAAGAAGTCGGTGGTATTTCGTTGGGGTTCTGAGCAGCAGACAGCCTTTGAGACGCTCAGACAACGATTGTGTGAGGCGCCGATTCTCACCCTGCCAGAGGGAGTAGATGACTTCGTAGTCTACTGTGACGCTTCGATCACAGGTATGGGAGCAGTATTGATGCATCGAGGTCATGTGATAGCTTATGCTTCGAGGCTAACTATCTGACGCATGATTTGGAGCTGGGGGCTGTGGTGTTCGCCCTTAATATTTGGAGGCATTACCTCTACGGGGTCCGGTGTACCATTTACACGGACCATAAGAGTTTGAGGTACCTCATGGATCAGCCGAATCTGAACATGAGGCAGCGTCGGTGGTTAGACGTGGTGAAGGATTACGATTGTGAGATCCTTTAGCACCCAGGCAAGGCCAATGTAGTGGCTGATGCCCTGAGCCGCAAGGCGGTGGCGGCCCCGATCCGAGATATCTGTTTGCGGATGACAGTGATTACTCCGCTGTTGGAGCAGATTAGGGAGGCGTAGGTTGAGCGCCAGAAGTGCGAGAGGATTGTGGGTCGAGTAGCTTCGTTTGATTACAATAGTCGAGGATTGTTGACCCTGCATGGGAGTATCTGGGTACCGTACTGGGGCGGAGTACGACAGGTATTGATGGATGAGGCCCACAAGTCCCGGTTCTCCATCCATCCAGGGGCGATGAAGATGTATAGAGATCTTCGACCCGATTACTGGTGGCCCTGCATGAAGCGGGACGTAGCTTGGTACGTGGACAGATGCCTGACCTGCAGGAAGGTCAAGGCGGAACACCAGAGGCCTCACGGCAAGATGCAGCCATTAGACATTCCCGTGTGGAAATGGGAAGATATCATTATGGATTTCATTACTAAGCTTCCCAGGACCGCACGTGGGGTCTATTCGATATAGGTCATCGTGGATCGGTTGACCAAGAGCGCTCACTTCATACCGATCGGTGGTGTCAGACCGAGATGTCCGTTTTACTTCTAGGTTTTGGAAGCGGTTTCACGACGAGATGGGTACTCGTCTCCATTTCAGCACCGCTTTCCACCCTCAGACGTACGGTCAGAGCGAGAGGACGATTCAGACTCTCAAGGACATGCTACGCGCATGCGTGTTAGATTTCGGTGGCAGTTGGGATACATATCTTCCGTTAGCGGAATTTTCATATAACAACAGTTACCATGCCAGCATAGACCGACCTCCCTTTGAGATGCTCTATGGGTGGAGGTGTAGGACCCCAATTTGTTGGGGTGAGGTCGGTCAGAGGGTCATGGGGAGTACGGAGGTAGTACTCAAGACCACGGAGCGGATTCAGCAGGTCCAGAGCAGGCTCCAGACTGCTCAGAGTCGGGAGAAGAGTTACGCCGACAAGCGGCGTTCGGACTTGGAGTTTCAGGTGGGAGATATGGTCCTCCTGAAAGTGTCACCCTGGAAGGGTGTTATCAGGTTTTGGAAGCGGGGCAAGCTGGGCCCCAGGTTCATTGGTCCGTTTAGGGTTTTGGCCCGGGTGGGTCGGGTTGCCTACCGGTTAGATCTTCCAGCAGAGCTCAGCCAAATCCACAGCACTTTCCACGTTTCCCAGCTGCGGAAGTGCTTGGTAGATGATTCAGTAGTAGTACCCTTAGAGGACATTCAGGTTGATGACAGCCTGAATTACATAGAGAGACCGCTGGCGATTCTGGATCGCAAGACTAAGGAGCTGAGGAACAAAAGGGTCGAGCTAGTGAAGGTACAGTGGCAGCACAGGAAGGGTTCTGAGTGGGCATGGGAGTCTGAGGAGGAGATGAGGGAGCACTACCCGAAGTTGTTTCCGAATTCAGCAGCAGCAGACTTCGAGTACGAAGTCTGATTCAAGTGGGGGTGAATTGTAACACCCGTTCCTCGAGGTATTATTTTAAATTATATAAGTTAATAATTGTTTTGGACTAGCACTTGGATATTGGACCCATTTGACTGGATTTAGGAAATGGGCCGAGTTGATGGGCTGCCCATAAGCCGCACGTCGGGCGTAACCTGGCGTACGCGGGGCATAGTGGCCATTGGATTCGAGAGACGCGGGTGTGTAAGCGCAGCGTACCAAGAGGTACGCCCAGCGTACGCGGACAGATGAAAAACCTTACTTTTTAGGGCTTAGGACCTATAAATACATCATTATAGCCTCCCCTTTTGGCCTCCTCACCTGTCCATCACCCTCAGAGAAACCCTAACTCGTTCATACTCTTCCTTGTGTGTGTGTTTGACATTTTGAGCTTATTTTGGCAAAGAAGGGCTTGGAAGAAGAAAGGAAAGGTTGGAGAAGAAGCCCTTGAGGACCTGGAGCTCAAGGATCTGGAACAAAATCTCCATTTGGAACCAAGAGGAGGTATAAAGCTCTTATCTTTCCTTCTAGAATCCTAGATCTAGGGTTTTGAAGATTTGGACCTTTGGTCTTGGCCATGCAACTTCGATTTTGAGCTTAGGGTTGCCACCCTTGAAGCTCAATGGGTTCCTTTAGCTGTAAAGTTGCAAACTTTGAGACTTTTATGAAGCCATGCAAGAGATCTAGCCATTTCCATGGAAGTTCATTGTCATTTTTAGTGTTGGGCTCACTTGGTAGGTTGCAAGCCACCAAGTGATCAACTTTAAGGGTTAGGACAAAGCATGAGACTCAGATCTATATTTTGGACGTATGTCTTAAGGGATTAAGTAGTTTTTGGAAAGAATTGCTTAACAGGAGAGTATGTTGGGCGTACACGCCAGTACGCGCAGCGTACAAGCCTTTTCAGCAGTACGCGCAGCGTACATAGAGGTACGCCCAGCGTACGCTCAGACAGTGGACTTTTGTTACTAGGCTTTAGTTTGGGCCAAGTCTTAGACATAGCAGTAATGGGCCGTGCTGGGCCTTCAGAAGTATGTTTATCGCCCAAGGATTACTTGGCTTGAAAGGAAAGCCCATTTGAAGAGTTGGGCCTAATTTAGAAAGTTGGGCCATTTGAGGACTTACTGGGCCTTAGTGAGGATTAGAAAAGATTGGGTTTCGGTCATGGCCCAATATAGATCAGAGGGGTAAAATAGTCATTTTACCCATGGGAGAGTCATCGTTTTTTGACTAAATGTTTATTTGGTCATTATAGTTGAGGAGTAGTTGGAGCAGCCGACGGTGTCACCTTTGCACAAGTTATTCAGCAGTCAGTTTGAGAGGTGAGTTTCCTTCCAGTAGGAACGGGTCTATGGCCACAATGCCGGCCCGTTTAGATGATAGTAGTCCCGGACTTCGGTCCAATGTCGGAGCGGTCCCGAGAAGTAGTTATGTATGCTTGATGTCTTCGTGATTCATGCATGTTTATGATATGTGTTATATGTTCCGAACTCCGGTCTGATGCCGGGCAAACCCAATGCAGTATATGTGATTATGTTATATGTTCATGTTTATGTTATGTTCAGTTTATTCCGGACTTCGGTCCGATGCCGGCGGGGCCCATGTTATTCCGGACTTCCGTCCGATGTCGCGCGGGGCCCAATTTATGTCGGACTTCGGTCCAATGTCGGGCGGGGCCCGATGTAGTGGGCAAGGCCCAGTATGTGTTATTGTATGGCATGTGGTAGTTTGGGGGAGCTCACTAAGCTTCGTGCTTACAGTTTTCAGTTTTGGTTTCAGGTACTTCCACTAATAAAGGGAAGGGCTCGGGATGATCGCATGGCACACACCACAGTCACAGCCTGGGAGTTTACTCTGATGTTTTGTTATGAGATTTTGAATTGCAACCAATACTATGATGTTTTATGATACATGATTTATGATTTAACTTATGACTTCGGATGGTTTATGATTTTAATAATGATTTGAAAACGAAAATTTTGGGTCATATTTTTGGGATGTTTCACATTGGCTTGAGCCGGTCATCTCTTTTGATTTGGAGAATTCTAAAGACTCGCAGTTTGATATGCCAATCACCCGAAGGGCATTTGTTTTTCACTGCTTCGAACCGACAGTATCAATTCCCTCTCCTGACGCGAAAACTGATCGTTCTTTAATTGAGTATTATCTTGCTTTTTCTCAACCTCAGTACTTGACCTTGACCTGAAGTGCATAGAAGATTACGTCGGTCAAAGTTCTGAAGCCAGTTTCTGCATGAAGCTTTATCAATGTGAAGTTTCGGGTGACTCGAGGTTCTGAAAACTCGGTTCATGAGATCTCTCTTGCTGATCTACCAAACCTTAACCCCCACGATTGGATCTTGCTCACCAATTTCCTGTTAACCGAAGAACAAAAGTATGAACCCATTCTTGCTCACATAAAGCGAATGCTGGTATCATACATACATGAAGTAGCGAAGCTGGATGAGGAGATCGCCTCTGCTTTGAGAAAGAAGCCAACTGTCAAACCTATTGGTCAAGCAAGCGACATAAACAAGATGCAATTGGGCAGAATAGACACGAAATATCTCACAGTGATGTTCACTCGTGGAGAGAATCAAAAGTGCCTGTTCGCCTTACCCGACAAACACCTGTTCTCCACTACTTGTTTGGAGCACATCTTGAGTATTATAAACAGGTGCAAACAAAATGACGATGCTGTTAAGAAGAATTTCAATGACATGCTTCGCTGGTATATTCTTTTTCGCCATACTCTACTGGCTATCATACCGAAGCTGTTCAAGACAGTGAAGAAGACTAAACAAGCACAGCAGTAGATTTCTCTCGCCTCAATTGACGCAAAGGGGGAGATTGTTGGGTATAGAAGATTGCGTCATTGGGCTTTTTGTTTTAGTCCATTATGTATACGGTTTTGGGCCTGTCCAGCCGTCATTTATTAGGGTTATAGATATAGTGCATGCATGCACCGTGTATGCAAGAGTCGTTGATTTCATTATTGTAACCCTACCACACCTTTACAGAAGCAGTGCTTAATAGAGTTCTTCTGAGGTTGTGGCTTATTAATCATTCGACATAAGTATTGATTCATCTTGTGTTCTTATTTACTTTGTGTTCTTGTGTTGCTTGTTAAGAATCTCATCGATCTTAAAGAGTTTTAGTCTCGTCATATATATATATATATATATATATATATATATATATATATATATATATATATATATATATGTGTGTGTGTGTGTATGCGTGTATGTATATATATTTGTGTGTGTATGTGTGTATGTATGTATATTTGTGTGTGTGTGATTTATAAAATTATATTATGTACGACTAGTATCAAATGTTAAAACTAAAACGTCAAGTAAAAGATACACACCGGTGGCTAATTTGGTAAAAAAGTGTTATTGACGTGATGCATGATAGCAACATGTTTGCACTACACCATGATTCACCAGAGTTAAAAACTTCATAAATGATAAATTGTCTTGCTTAGGATCATTTTAAACATATTTTAAGCATCGGTGAAAGAAAAAAATAAGGCTCCTAAAAGTCCTAAATTTCACTAAAATCCAATAATTTATGAAAAGTAATTCTTCTTACATTTTTAAATACAAAGTCACTAATAATAGTATAAAAAATAAATAGTAAGTGGTAACAAAACAAAACATCTTAGAGCTAGAGTTTTATGAGTTGTTATTGTGCATTTCTCCATTTCTCTCTTGAAATCTCAAAAATCATTGTAACAACAAATAAGCATAAAAAAGTTACCAACATATTCAAACCAAATAAAAATACATACAAATAAAAGAAAAGTTGATTTAGCATTCACTGTCACAACTAACAAAATGAGAAATTGTAAACAAATAGCAATTGGCATATCACTTTATTACTTAATAAGAAAATATGAAATAATACAAACAAATAAATAGATATTGGACTTTTATAGAGTTGGATTTGTGTTAGGCTCACGGTATATTCGTCTAATTTAACCATTAAAAAACTATTTCACAAATCTACTCTAATAAATATAGATCTTTTTGTCATATGTCACATTCTTATTTATTTTGACACGTGTAATTTTATGGTTATTTTAAATTATTTTTATTCCACATGTCATTTTATGGTTTTTCTATTTTATTAAATTCCACATATTATTTAAATCTAATAATAAATGCATATAAATTTCATTAATGAACTTTCCTAAATTCCACATGTCATTTTATGGTTTTTCCATTTTGTCACATGTCAATTTTTCATAAGTTTTGACACTTGTAATTTTGTGGTATTTTTGAAATAAATAATATCCACATGTCAATTTTTAGGTTTTTTAATTTTTTTAAATTAAAAAGCCACATAATACATATAGTTATATAAGTAAGTATTAAATGTAATAAATATTATCCTAAATTGCAATAAATATGTTTTATCCTTCTTTATTTTAAAAAATACTTAATATTTACATTATGATATTTAATTTTTTTATTTAACCCATGTAATCTATGTGTCTATTATTGGTCTGAGATTCTTCTACTATGATTTCAAACCATATATATACATTTCGTATCGAAATATCGAAATTTGCAAAAGTAAATGCATTTAATCATTTGTTTTATAGACATAATTATGCTAAAAAGTAATATATTAGTCTAGATTCTATAAAACTATTATTCCAAAAAAATAAAATATGCCTTAAACTTTGTTTGAATATCTTTTTAATTGAAAAATCATCCTACCTAATAAATTAAAGTTTTTTTTTTGCCATATGTCATCACCTAATTCAATATATCATATGTTTTCTTTAATTTTTTCAATTTCATTTAAATGCACTTGGCAAATTATGGTGTTTTTGGCTTTGCTACTAAATTATAAAAAAAATCTAATCTAAAAATATAATAAAGAAAAATAAGGAAACTTAAATGTCTCTATAAATTTTCACTTAATTTGTCAATTAATGTATTAAATTCAATTTAAATTCAAATCAACCTTCCTAATTGAAACACATAATTTTCGGTCAATCCCTTTTAAATTCACGATAATTTACAGAAACTTTACAAAAATTGGTTCATTCACAACTAATATTGATATTTTTCCAAATTCAGTTTTGTAAATTATTAAAACAAAATGTTAAATAAGGGGCTAAAGGATTCAGATCTGAAGTTACAACCTCAGATCTTGCTCCAAATCCGGAAATACTACAACAATACACTAGAAAGGGTTCTAAACCCATGTATGAAGAGATCCAGATAAGGGAGAGCCAAGGTAACGACTTGTTACCTTCAAAGTGATGCTAAGATGGAGTAGAATTCGGATCCACAACTTCTCCTTGCTCCAAGCTCATTGGACTTCAAGCTCTTCTCACCAAAATCCACCTTCTAAGCTTAATAACACACCAATATGGGGAGTAAATACGATTTAGGGTTTCTGAGATCAATGGGGGGCTGTAAGGGAGGCTAATGACCATTTAAATAGGGTGCAAAACCCTGGAAATTAGGGTTTCATCCTCCAGCTCCAACTCGTCGAGTTAGTCACTAAAGACACGCGACCAAGTTCGTTCCTACTCGACGAGTCAGGGCATCCAACTCGTCGAGTAGACCTTTCAAAATGAATATAAGGCTGTAAAGTTTATACCTGAGAGTTGAGGTGTTATACTCCAACCACTAAAAATGACTTCCTGCCATCGTATTACTTCTCAACTCTAACGAATCAAAACCATTGTTATTACCATAACAAAAGACTTTCTGTCGTCGTTATTACAATCACCAAAATCATATTACATAATTACCATCGAGATTAGATTATAGTTTTTATAAGAATGGGAGATTAAACCTAAAAGTAACAAAGTGAGTTCAATTGAAGAGCTTGAAGAAGAATCGAAGTGTGGCTGCCCTGCATATCTTGAAGAAGAATCCAAGTGTCGATGCCCTGCATCTCTCGAATAGGAATCGACTGATGTTCTTCCACAAACCAGTCCTAAATGTGTGTGTGTCCATTTCCAGATCTACAAGTTTGTATGTA